>NC_047107.1:65532373-65907373 GCF_902500255.1 Thalassophryne amazonica
TTGCAACATGTGGCCATGCATTATCCTGCTGCAATATGAGGTGATGTTCTTGGATGTATGGCACAACAATGGGCCTCAGGATCTCGTCACGGTATCTCTGTGCATTCAAAATGCCATCAATAAAATGCACCTGTGTTCTTCGTCCATAACAGACACCTGCCCATACCATAACCCCACCGCCACCATGGGCCACTCGATCCACAACATTGACATCAGAAAACCGCTCACCCACACAACGCCACACACGCTGTCTGCCATCTGCCCTGAACAGTGTGAACCGGGATTCATCCGTGAAGAGAACACCTCTCCAACGTGCCAAATGCCAGCGAATGTGAGCATTTGCCCACTCAAGTCGGTTACGACGACGAACTGGAGTCAGGTCGAGACCCCGATGAGGACAACGAGCATGCAGATGAGCTTCTCTGAGATGATTTCTGACAGTTTGTGCAGAAATTCTTTGGTTATGCAAACCGATTGTTTCAGCAGCTGTCCGAGTGGCTGGTCTCAGACGATCTTGGAGGTGAACATGCTGAATGTGGAGGTCCTGGGCTGGTGTGGTTACACGTGGTCTGCGGTTGTGAGGCTGGTTGGATGTACTGCCAAATTCTCTGAAACGCCTTTGGAGACGGCTTATGGTAGAGAAATGAACATTCAATACATGAGCAACATGCTGTCAGCATGCCAACTGAACGCTCCCTCAAATCTTGCGACATCTGTGGCATTGTGCTGTGTGATAAAACTGCACCTTTCAGAGTGGCCTTTTATTGTGGGCGGTCTAAGGCACACCTGTGCACTAATCATGGTGTCTAATCAGCATCTTGATATGGCCCACCTGTGAGGTGGGATGGATTATCTCAGCAAAGGAGAAGTGCTCACTATCACAGATTTAGACTGGTTTGTGAACAATATTTGAGGGAAATGGTGATATTGTGTATGTGGAAAAAGTTTTAGATCTTTGAGTTCATCTCATACAAAATGGGAGCAAAACCAAAAGTGTTGCGTTTATATTTTTGTTGAGTGTATATATATATATATATATATATATATATATATATATATATATATATATATATATATATATGCCCTACAGTGAGATACCCCCAGGAGATCCCGAGAGGGGGGGGAGGATGAGATCTCCAATCAGACGGACCACACGGTGATGACCCAGGCAAACGGACAAATGGCGAACGCTGTGCAAGAACCATCGTGGCCTGAAAATCCATCAGGCTAGAATGAAATGCTTGGAGAAAGACAATGAGGTACAACGCTCAGGTCTTGTACCTGGTGAGACGCAGGAGGTGCCCGGCCAGGAGGCAACCCACAGAGCCCAGTCCCTTCACGTACCTCAGACTCTCAATCCCAGCAGAGTATGTCCACAGCAGCAGATTAAGTGGCCCCCAGCCAGCAAGAGGAGCGAGTGGCAGCAGTTTGACAAGGATGTGTCAAACATCATCCAGGCCACAGCCAAAGGAGACGCGGACAGCCGACTCACATCAATGACCACCATCATCACCAGCTATGCCTCAGAAAGATTTGGGCAGGTGGACAAAGGAAAATCAAAGCCCACTTCCTACACAATGAGCCGATGGGCCACCCGGATACATCATCTACGCCAGGAGCTTCGTACCCTCAAGAAGCAGTACAAGGCTGCAACTGAGGAGGAGGAGCAACCCTTAGCGGAACTGAAAAACATCCTGCGCAAGAAGCTGATGACTCTTCGCAGAGCAGAATGGCACCGGAGACGGGGGAGGGAGAGGGCAAGGAAACGAGCGGCTTTCATCGCCAACCCATTTGGCCTTACCAAACAAGTGCTAGGGGACAAGCGCAGTGGCCGGCTTGAGTGCTCTATAGAGCAAGTAAACCGTTTCCTCCAGGACACGGTGAGCGACCCTCTGAGAGACCTGGAACTGCAGCCCAACAAATCTCTCATCAGCCCAGATACCCCAACAACAGAGTTCAACCTGAAGGAGCCAAGCCTGAAGGAGGTTGAGGAGGTTGTCAAGGCGGCCCGCTCTGCGTCAGCACCAGGCCCCAGTGGAATTCCTTATCTGGTCTACAAGCGCTGCCCGGAGCTTCTACGGCACCTGTGGAGGATCCTGAAGGTGATTTGGAGAAGGGGAAAAGTGGCCGACCAGTGGAGGCATGCTGAGGGAGTTTGGATCCCCAAAGAGGAGAACTCACGAGACATCAGTCACTTTTGATCCATCTCACTGCTGAGCGTGGAAGGGAAGGTGTTTTTTAGCATCGTCTCACGAAGACTGACCGAGTTCCTCCTCAAGAACAGCTATATTGACCCATCAGTTCAGAAGGGAGGGATCTCTGCTCCTGGCTGCTTGGAACACACTGGGGTCATCACGCAACTCATCAGAGAGGCCCATGAGAACAAAGGCGACCTAGCTGTGTTGTGGTTGGACCTGGCCAACGCCTACGTGTCCATACCACACAAGCTGGTTGAGCTCGCTCTCGACCTCCACCATGTTCCCAGTAACATCAAGGACCTCATCCTGGATTATTATAATAATTTCAGGATGAGAGTTACTTCTGGGTCAGAGACATCGGACTGGCATCGCATTGGGAAAGGGATAATTACAGGCTGCACCATCTCTGTTGTCCTCTTCTCCCTAGCCATGAACATGGTGGTCAAGTAAGCTGAGGTGGAATGCAGAGGGCCCGTGACCAAGTCAGGTGTACGACAGCCCCCCATCAGAGCCTATATGGATGACCTCACCGTAATAACAACCATTTTGGTCCCGGGGTGCAGGTGGATCCTGCAAGGGCTCGAAAAGCTCATCACCTGGGCAAGGATGAGCTTCAAGCCCTCCAAATCACGATCCATGGTGCTGAAGAAGGGGAAGGTGAGTGACAAGTTCCGCTTTTCCATCTCAGGAACTTTCATCCCAACCATCACGGAGCAACCCGTGAAGAGTTTGGGAAAACTCTTCAACTCCACCCTGAAGGACTCAGCAGCCATCCAGAAGGCCAGCTTAGAACTTGGAACCTGGCTCACCAAGGCAGACAAGTCTGGCCTGCCTGGTAGGTTTAAAGCCTGGATCTACCAGCATTCAATCCTGCCCCACATCCTGTGGCCCCTGTTGATTTATGCAGTCCCAATAACAGCAGTTGAGTCCCTAGAGAGGAAGATCAGTGGCTTTCTTCGAACGTGGCTGGGACTTCCTCGCAGCCTTACCAGTGCTGCCCTGTACGGAACGAGTAACATCCTGCAGCTTCCTCTCAGTGGTCTCACAGAAGAGTTCATGGTGGCACGCACCAGAGAAGTTCTACAGTACAGGGACTCAAAGGACTGCAAAGTGTCAGCAGCCGGCATCGAGGTGAGGACAGGAAGGAAGTGGAAGGCATGGGAAGCAGTGGAGCTGGCAGAGTCACGCCTAAGACAGAAGGCATTGGTAGGCACTATGGCAACAGGCAGAGCAGGCTTGGGTTACTTCCCAAAGATCCTCATCAGCCAGGCCCATGGGAAGGAAAGGCACCACCTAATCCAGGAGGAAGTCAGAGCGGGTGTGGCGGAAGAGCGGGTGAGCAGGGCAGTAGGACTACGGCAACAGGGAGCATGGACAAGGTGGGAGAGCGCACTACAGCACAGGATCACCTGGACAAACATCTTGCAGCCACATTTTCAGCGGGTCCGCTTCCTGGTGCAAGCTGTCTATGATGCTCTGCCAAGTCCAGCAAACCTCCATGTGTGGGGGAAAAGTGAGACACCTTCCTGCCCACTGTGCTCTGGTAGAGGCTCTTTAGAACACCTCCTCAGTGGCTGCCCAAAGGCTCTGGCAGATGGTCGCTATCGCTGGCGCCATGACCAGGTACTTAAGGCAGTCGCTGAGAGGGTAGCCTCAGCCATCAGCTCCAGCAAGAACCATCATGCTCCAAAGAAGGCAATCTCCTTTGTTAAAGCTGGAGAAAAACCCATATATATATATATATATATATATATATATATATATATATATATATATATATATATATATGTATGTGTATATATGTATGTATGTATATACAGCTGTGTATATACAGACACAGCTGACTGTGAACAACCAACATCTTTTGCAACACTGCGTGATGATTTACCCTCTTTTAAGAGTTTGATAATCCTCTCCTTTGTTTCAATTGACATCTCTCGTGTTGGAGCCATGATTCATGTCAGTCCACTTGGTGCAACAGCTCTCCAAGGTGTGACCACTCCTTTTTAGATGCAGACTAATGAGCAGATCTGATTTGATGCAGTTTTAGTTTTGGGGATGAAAATTTACAGGGTGATTCCATAATTTATTCCTCAGAATTGAGTGAGTCCATATTTTTTTCCCTCTGCTTGGTCTAAAAAAGTAACAGTTACTGACTGACACAATTTTTTTCCTGATTTCTTATAGTGTTTCTTAAAGCCAGAAAGTTGCCATTTGAAATGACTTTAGTTTTGTGTCCTGCTTTTTGAATGAACATCCTCCGAGGCCGGTGATTCCATAATTTTTGCCAGGGGTTGTGTGTGTGTGTATATATATATATATATATATATATATATATATATCAAGTTCATTCGGCACTTTGCAATAAAATAAAACAAAAACTAAAAACAAAACAAAACGGATTTCTCAGCCAGTCAACCCACGCAACTGAAAGGGTGTAGGTAGAAGCAAAGCTTTTATACACCTACCCCTTTTACCTCAGTAACTTTAACTTATCACAGCAAAACCAAACAAAAAAAGTGAGCAGAACAGCAAACAGAGACATCTTAAAATAATCAATAAACTCAAATTCCTCATCATATCCACACCAATAACAGCACACAGCGCATAATCCACAAAAAAATAAAAACTTAATTGTCCATTCTTTAACCAACAGCAATATAGTCCTTCAACCATATATTGAATTTTCAGAGAATAGACAATTTTCACATATTCAGGGAACATCATTTCCTTATATTGGCATTTAAACTGATTGACATTTGTACATCGCTTGAGTTCCTTCGACAGATTATTACATATTTTAGGGCGACAAGTAGAAACACAAAAGCCTTTCCCAGTTGTCCGAGCACCAACAATTTTAAAATGAATTTAAAAAGGGTGTTGTGAGTTGAATTTTGAGGGGAAAATTAATTTACTCCACTTCAGAATAAGGCTGTAAATTAACAAAATGTGGAAAAAGTGAAGCGCAATGAAAATCTTCTTGATGAACTGTACACACACACACACACACACACACACACACACACACACACACCCTGCTTAACACCTTCAGTTTGTGCATACAGACAGAAAATAAAATGGTGACCACAAAAACAAAAAGTGGCCACTTCACAACGGATGTGGAATTACCACAGCAAATGTGTGTTGGTCAGTTCTGGGGCGCCGTGTTACTTTAGCCTGACTCCCACCTACTCAAAAATAATTTGAAAGCCCTGTAGATGCACCATATTCCAGCCGTTTGACAACAGAAATATTACTGTTCTGTTTTCTGTGAGAAGGATTAAAATGTTTGTAGAAGTGCAAGAATTGGGACGTTTGTGTAACTGTTGAGTAAAATTATGTTTGTAGGAAGTTTGCAGGATGTTGGCCACAGATTTTTGGGGCCACGGGTAACGTTGGACCTCATCCACACAAATCCAGGTGATGCAATTGTCAGCAACAGGATGTGAAATCTTCCATTATAATAATTACTGTGAGTTCAAGTTTCCCTCTTGCCCCTTGTATTCCTTTTCCTGCTTCTGTCCAAGTTCTCTGCTCTTGTCCCTCTTCCCATCAGCACTTCGACATAATCTCATCAGCAACTAACTTCATTTTCCCCTCCCCCGGTATCCATGCCAACACATCCGCCTGCCCCCAAACTCACGGAGGTGGCTACAACTGGCTGAAACCAGATACCCCCACAGTGGCACCAAATCAGATTCAGAGTCTCATATTACATATCATCCAATCAAACTGATACGAAATGGCCAGGGTGAAGAAGCAATTGGAGGAGCCACAAAATGTACAGTAGCAGACAAATGTGTGCCACATAAATAGGTCCATAAGCACACATACATGAAAGCAAACAGAACTGTATTGACGCAAAACAACTAAAATTTTATGATTTTCATTGCAGTTTGTATTCTCCTCAAAATTAACTATTGACTCAAAGAAACATAGTATAAACATACACACACCTATTAAAGTCACTCATGTCTCACAAGACTGTTCATGGGCTGCAGCCAATTTTGACCCAACAGGTACCGCCTTTGAGTTCGCATGCGGGACCATGCTGGCCCATGGCCTATGACTGTCAGAACAACATCAACTCCATAGAAAAGTGCAACCGCTTCAAGCACTTGCAGTGTTAGTCGCAATGTGAGTGCCACAATATGCAGGGCAGGTGGTGGGACAGTAAGGCTGATGAAGTCCAACAGCATGCAGCCTCCAAAAACTCTAAAGAGTCTTTCAGCTCGCTGAAAGCTGTATACGATCACTGCAAACCCAGCCTCACTCCGCTCCTCTGTGCTGATGGGTCCACTCTGCTAAAGGACAGGGAAAGCATCACTGAACGCTGGCACAACCACTTCTCTCATCTTCTCAACACCCTCTATGGTTGATCCAGTGGCTCTGGATGCGACAGAACAGAAACCAGTGCTCTACTACCTCAACCTCCTCTCCATTCTGGACAAAGTCAGGAAAACCACTGCCCAGACCAGCTGAGGCAAGGCAACAGGCATGGGCAGCATTCCCGCAGACCTTTTCAAAGCGACAAGCCCAAGAGCCCTAGAAGTGTTCAACGGAATCTTGATTAGTATCAGATAGGAGAAAGCAATGCCACAGAACTTCAGAGATGCCACTGTTGTATCCCTGTTCAAGAACAGGGGCAACAAAGCAGACTATGGCAACTACTATGGCATCTCCCTAGTGACCATTGCTGGAAAGATCCTTGCAACTGCCGTCCTGAACCATGTGGTTGGCCCCAACTCAATGCAATCTAACAGGAGCCCAGTGTGAATTTAGGCCGGGACGTAGCAGCATTGACACGGTCTTCATGATGAGACAGATGCAGGAGACGTGCATCAAATAGAACATGGATCTCTACGCTGTCTTTATTCTTTATTGACCTGACAAAGGCCTTTGACACCGTCAACAAGAAAGCACTCTTGACCATTCTTGCAAAGTTTGGTTGTCCCAGGAAATTTGTCCAGCTCATCCGCCTCTTCCATGATGGCATGGTGGGCCAGGTGATCTCTGGCAGTACAATGTCCAAGACTTTTGTAGTTTCCAAAGGTGTCGAGCAGGGCTGTGTACGCGCACCAGTCCTGTTCAACCACTTCTTCACATGCGTCATGAATGACACCATGTGCGAATAAAAGGTGTGTACCTGAGGTACAGACTGGACGGTTGTCTTTTTGACCCCCGTAGGCCAAACTCCAAGTCCAAGATGCTTGATCTCCTTATACTAGAAGCCATAATTGCTGACAATCGTGCACTCATGGCACACTTGGAGTATGACCTCCAAACCATCACCAACAAGTCTGCCAAAGCTGCTTGTCTCTTCAGACTCACCATCAGCTTCAATAGGACAGAAGTCCTTCATCAGCCAGCTCCTGGAGCCACAGCCCTTGCTTCTACCATCTGCATGGACAGCACACAGCTGAAGGTTGTTGACCAGTTCAAGTACCTGGGGAGCAACATCTCTTCAGATGGGTCACTTGATAAGGTAATTGCAGCCGGCATCAGCAAGGCAAGCCAGTCTCTAGGCCGCTTCCGTATTCGTGTGATGTTCCACGAGAACATCAAGCTGACCACCATAGTACAAGCCCCGTCCTGAAAAAGGGAGCGTAGAGAAGGGAGTAGGTGTACCCTGGCTCCCAGAAAAATTCTAATGCCACCATGCATTGTTGTTCTGGACCTGTGCGTGCCGAATAAATTCATTAATTTCCCTGACCATCATATATAATATAAGTCTGGTATCTGTAGTTGTCCAAAGTGGTGCAGGTTTTTTCCTATGGAAGGTTATATGACGCTCCCTCTGTGACTACTTTTTGTCCATGGGTATCATGATCATAGCATATAAACATTTATAGTCACCAAAAGCTTATGAATTTTACAATAATGGGTAATTTTGGGGTGCTAAATTCAAATCTGGCAATCTCATTTAAATATTATGAATGGTATGCAAGTTATTCAACATGGAGACCAATATGTCTGCCAAAATAAAAAATATCATTATATAAACGTCTATGCAGTAGCAGCTGGCCCATAGGGGGCGCTGGGGCACTGCCCTCCCAGATGTGGAGGGGAAAATTATAAAAAAAAAAAAAAAAAAAAAATTGAAAGTATTATCAGTGTCAGTTTTATTTAATAGCATGTGCCTACATGTAATTTGAATTATTAAAACAACATTTCCACCAACTGACTCTCATTTAACAGTGCATTTCCACCAACAGAAGCACAGAACATATCATTTCTCGTCTTGGGCGCTTACTCATCTGCCCCTTGAAGTGAGCAAAATGAACAATTGTGTATGCTGCTAAGCAGATTAATAAATATCTGGCCAATCAGCATCGCCAAATTTAATGGTTTGGGTCGAATGTAGATTTATCAAAGTGCTGCTGTTTTTGGCAGAAACAGAAACCCCACCCATGTTTGGATTATATTTATTGTTTTTGTCTGTGTTTTGCTGGAGTAAGTTGAAGAACTTTGGGACTTTGGGACTGCTCCTCCTGGCCGTTATGTCTCGGTGGTCTTCAGCTGTGGATTTGCCTTTGGGGGGTCAAAGCTGTGATCTTTATTGGTACAGCAGACCAGTTATAGATCAGGCCTGTTTGTAACAGTGTTCAAAGCTGCAGCCATGGTAGCATTTTGGTCATAAAATATTGGAGTAGTTTAAACTTGATTTCAGTTGACACGTAATGAGCATCAGCCCACAGAAGTGAAATATTCTTTGGAGTATGCCACAGTCTAAAACGAATGATTTGCTCAATTTTTTTCTTAAAAACTAAAATAGCAATCTGCACGTTTTTTTTAAAGAAATTCTAACTTAGCCACTACTGAGTACACACAAGATGCTTATAGTCAGACTAACTCAAGTTAAGCAAAGCATTTAATTAAGTGGTTTTGTATACTTAATTTGCTTTGTCCTTTGCATTGTTAATTAATTAATTTTAACCCATTTAAAGGTTTTGGTGTTATTAGTTAGCCACATTATTTAATTTAAGTTATTCTAGCTTCTTTATTTTGCCTCCATTCAACTCAGTAATATTCATGCAAATTATTACCCTAAATTTTAAATTTCTCTCTCTCTTATTGTAGTAGGTACATCATGTTCTTCTGTCAAGTGAAGAATTTTTCCATATTTTGAAAGAGTCTAAATTTGGTGATATTTTCTATTCTGTTAAGGACGGTGTCATTGTGAGCTGAAGATAATGGCAGGGAAGTGCAGTTTGGTGTACTATGTGTGTAACTGGTGTCAAATGGTGATGTTCTTTGCTCAAGAACTTGAGTGATGTATTGTATTTGATACTGATCCTTTCCAAAGTAGAAATGAGGCCTAATATAGCTGTAAATGGTTAACTTTATCTTTGAAACTGCTGATTTTGAGAAGGACATGAAATGATTATTGTGGAATTGTAGTAATTTTCTGACTGTTCATTTGAATGCCTGTACTGGACTAGGCAGGGAAATCTATTGGCCCACCAACCCCACCAAGATTTTTTTCTACTCCAGTGGCACTGCTTCTGACACCTAAAAATCACAGAAAAAGTGTATCTGGAGTATTTTAAATACTCATTCGTATTAATACATCGCATTAGAAAACTGTTATCCAATTTTTTTAAATTAATGTGTACTTTCTAGTTATAAACTACAACATGCAAAATTTGTTCTTAATTTTGTCAGGACATTATGACTGCCACCAGCTTTCATACTAATTACATTTTACAAATTCCTTCATGCAACTACACTATATTAATACAATAACATGCTTTTGTATGGCGGTATGCATTTTCAGAGGCCCGACGTTCACGCCCAGTCGCCCAAAATGACAGCTATTCCCCCGAGCGGTCATTGCGGGTGACTGGCAGCGAACGGAGGGACGCAGAAAATGCATGCCGCACGACAAAAGCATGTTATTTGCATTATTATCACTTTTTACTGAGATACACAACACGTAACGCGTACATAAAACGTTGGCTCACCTAACTTCTGCCGCCTGGCGCGCGCGCTGCTGTTGAAATTCAGCAGTGCGTCCTCATCAAGCTGGCTGCGGCTGTTCATTGTCGTACTATCCATGAGAAAATCATCCGGAATATCCATATTGGGACCAAAACACACTTCTCGCCTTTTAATCTTTTCCTCTGCAGACAGTTTTTTTTTTTTCCCCCTCTGCGGACAGTTCTTGGGCTGCACGCGCTATGACGCCATTTGTTTACCTACCTGGCTATACCCGCCCGCTGTGCGTAAACAAATGACGTCATAGCGCGCGTGCAGCCCAAGAACTGTCTGCCGAGAGGAAAAAAAAAAAAATGTTCGCAGAGGAAAAGATGAAAAGGCGAGAAGTATGTTTTGGTCCCAATATGGATATTCCAAATGATTTTCTCATGGATAGTACGACAATGAACAGCAGCTAAAGCAGCCAGCTTGATGAGGACGCACTGCCGAATTTGTAGAGCAGAGCGCGCGCCAGCCGACACAACAAAAGTTAAGTGAGCCAACTTTTTATGTACGCGTTACGTGTTGTGTATCTCAGTAAAAAGTGATAATAATGCAAATAACATTTTGTCATGCGGTATGCATTTTCTGAGTCCCAACGTTCATGCCCAGTCGCCCAATATGACAGCTATTCGACCGAGTTAGACGAGGGCGTGAACATCAGGCCTCTGAAAATGCATACAGCCCTCCAAAAGCATGTTATTGTATTATTATTTTTGAGGTTTAAGGGATTATTAAGGCTAGTATCGAATAATTATTAGGATGTTGAGGTGGATGAGTTTTGTTAGGTTCACAATATGAAATAGGGAAACACCTTATTCCCATAGAGATTTCTACAAAAAACCGCTAACATTTGTATCTTATAAATCCATGGAACCAATCAAGGTAAGTAAATTATTCATTTAAATACAGCATTTATTAAGTGCAGTATCTTGATTTCTACTTCTGCTCAGTGCTGAGATCTTGATTGTTATCTTGTGGTGAGTAGTGACCCTGTTTTACACCTTTAATGTAGCAGTGATAAAGACTGGGTTGGATGTGTACCCTAGATCCTAGAATCTCAAGATCTGTGATGAAAGGGTTCATTGTATTGTAGCCAGCATCAAACACGTGGTTTTGCAGAGCTGCATCACCACCACTATACACTGGTCAGTTTTCAACTCGATTTCCCTTCACAAAGATGTTTACATACAAAAATCCACATGCGTGGATTAACATGACGGAATACTTTGGATTATGATCATTTACATATTTTGACTTTATGACATGTCTATTTTTGAGGCTCAGAAGCGTGAAGATTTACTAGAAGAAGTTTTCTGCATAGTATGAAGTGCTAATGTGTACATCACTTTAAAAGGTAAGGCCTTTTACATCATAAAAACATAACTTTGCAAATAATATGAGTCCCCCTTCACCAGTTGGACAGGGGTGGAAGTGCAGTTCTTCTGAAGAGTTCACATTTATTCCAATGACTTCTGAAGCTGCCCCAGCAGCTGTACTTGCACTCTCAGAGTGTCACTGAAAGTCTGATTGTTCCACAAGGTGCTGTTTCTGCAAAAGAAAAAATCTAGTATGCTCAGACACATGTGGTTGTGAGCCTGAAAGTTGCATCAACAGACTACTTGGTTCCGTGAGTGATTCAAGTGATGATGAATACAGGATTGCTTGCATGGAACTAGTCTCAAAATCGGAAAGAGTTGTATTAAAGAGCAGGTGTCACCAAAAATGTGCACAAATAACTACTAAAAATGATAAAATGTTGATATTTTAAAAAATTCTGAACAATAAAAGTCGATAACCGCACAGGTGAATGGTAACTCTTAATAACAGCTGTCTGAAGCCTGCACTCTATTGCAGCTGTCAGCCGCGGCCAAGTTGCTGCTACGTCATCGGGAGAACACAACCAGCTGATTCATGGCCAAATCAATTGTAAGCACGGCAGAGGTTGAGCTGTTTCCAGGCGATTTTTTTTTCTAGTGTGGAGCTTTTTTGTAAAGTGCAGTCTGAAGGTGATTCTGAAGATGTCTCTGAAGCAGCCGTGGTGAATATAGGCTTATCGTTTTGAGTCTTATTTAGATGACGATGAGGGAGACGAAACCTTTGAGGAAGATCTTCAGTCTGACAACAGTGATGACATTGGCACAGTTCAGAACACAGAATGGTGATAATTAAAAAAAAAAAAAAATGATGCGGGCCAATTTCGGCATGCGGCGAAGATTATAAACTAATGTTTCTTTGTTTTCCTTTTTTGCCAGCAATTTGGTAATAACTGATAACGCCCCATTTACAAAAATTTAGTTTATCACCCCTGACATCAGAAAAAAGTGACCAGAACGTGCTTACTGTGTGAGTGAAACACAGCGACATCAGCTGTTCAGCCGTCAATGAAATTTACCAAAAAATAATAATAATCATAATAATAAACACATGATCCTTAGAAAATTTAAACAAGCTGACTCTGTCTACAGGAGTGTTCAAACAAAAGCCCGTAAGAAAATTTAAACAAGCTGACTCCGTCTGCAGGAGTGTTCAAACAAAAGCCCGTAAGAAAATTTAAACAAGCTGACTCTGTCTGTAGGAGTGTTCAAACAAAAGCCCATAACACCTTGAGCCGGCATAACTCCAGAAATGAAGCACTTACACACAGAAATACATTCAATCGTGAACAAAACAAATGGGACTGTTAAGATAATGGTTCCTGCTAACGTCACTTCATCCTTCTCCAATTTCGTGACTCGCTTGGAAGTTCCTGGTTTTTAGTGGCACGCAGTTCATAATCCGAATATTTATCTCTTCAGTACTACAACCCCTGGCAAAAATTATGGAATCACCGGCCTCGGAGGATGTTCATTCAGTTGTTTCATTTTGTAGAAAAAAAGCAGCTCACAGACATGACACAAAACTAAAGTCATTTCAAATGGTAACTTTCTGGCTTTAAGAAACACTATAAGAAATCAGGAAAAAAAAATTGTGGCAGTCAGTAACGGTTACTTTTTTAGACCAAGCAGAGGGAAAAAAATATGGAATCACTCAATTCTGAGGAAAAAATGATGGAATCAAGAAAAACAAAAGAACGCTCCAACACATCACTAGTATTTTGTTGCACCACCTCTGGCTTTTATAACAGCCTGCAGTCTCTGAGACATGGTTAATGAGTGACAAACAGTACTCTTCATCAATCTGGCTCCAACTTTCTCTGATTGCTGTTGCCAGATCAGCTTTGCAGGTTGGAGCCTTGTCATGGACCATTTTCTTCAACTTCCAAAGATTTTCAATTGGATTAAGATCCGGACTATTTGCAGGCCATGACATTGGCCCTATGTGTCTTTTTGCAAGGAATGTTTTCACAGTTTTTGCTCTATGGCAAGATGCATTATCATCTTGAAAAATGATTTCATCATCCCCAAACATCCTTTCAATTGATGGGATAAGAAAAGTGTCCAAAATATCAACGTAAACTTGTGCATTTATTGATGATGTAATGACAGCCATCTCCCCAGTGCCTTTACCTGACATGCAGCCCCATATCATCAATGACTGTGGAAATGTACATGTTCTCTTCAGGCAGTCATCTTTATAAATCTCATTGGAACGGCACCAAACAAAAGTTCCAGCATCATCACCTTGCCCAATGCAGATTCGAGATTCATCACTGAATATGACTTTCATCCAGTCATCCACAGTCCACGATTGCTTTTCCTTAGCCCATTGTAACCTTGTTTTTTTCTGTTTAGGTGTTAATGATGGCTTTTGTTTAGCTTTTCTGTATGGAAATCACATTTCCTTTCGGCGGTTTCTTACAGTTCAGTCACAGACGTTGACTCCAGTTTCCTCCCATTCGTTACTCATTTGTTTTGTTGTGCATTTTCAATTGTTGAGACATATTGCTTTAAGTGTTCTGTCTTGACGCTTTGATGTCTTCCTTGGTCTACCAGTATGTTTGCCTTTAACAACCTTCCCATGTTGTTTGTATTTGGTCCAGAGTTTAGACACAGCTGACTGTGAACAACCAACATCTTTTGCAACATTGCGTGATGATTTACCCTCTTTTAAGAGTTTGATAATCCTCTCCTTTGTTTCAATTGACATCTCTCGTGTTGGAGCCATGATTCATGTCAGTCCACTTGGTGCAACAGCTCTCCAAGGTGTGATCACTCCTTTTTAGATGCAGACTAACGAGCAGATCTGATTTGATGCAGGTGTTAGTTTTAGGGATGAAAATTTACAGGGTGATTCCATAATTTATTCCTCAGAATTGAGTGAGTCCATATTTTTTTTCCCTTCTGCTTGGTCTAAAAAAGTAACCGTTACTGACTGTCACAATTTTTTTTCTTGAATTCTTATAGTGTTTCTTAAAGCCAGAAAGTTGCCATTTGAAATTACTTTAGTTTTGTGTCATGTCTGAGATCTGCTTGTTTTCTACAAAATTAAACAACTGAATGAACATCCTCCGAGGCTGGTGATTCCATAATTTTTGCCAGGGGTTGTATATTCATTTTAGTCTTCAATACACAAAAATATAAAAATAAAATACATAAAGTTGCCTACACTTTAAGGTTATTTGTAGGAAAGTTTGTCAACATGTATATTTCATAGTATGTCAAGTATATGTTCTATGGAATTCTATTTTGTTCATCAGCTGTGAATTATTATTGTCAGAACTTAATGGAAAGAAAACAAAATATTTAGTAGAAGCATAATGTTTTTGAATGTTTTCACCTGGTGATTTAAATGTCTGTAACATGTGATAAAGAATGGTGAATTATTGTTTGATTACTAAAGTAAAGTCCTCAGACATTGGTCTGAGGACTGCAACATTATTTCATAGAAGACAGCACATTAACTAGTATTGTGTCAGGATTTGGAGCACTTTTGTCTGTATACATTTATGACATTTAATAGCAGATCTCAAGGTCATACAGAAATAAAAAAAATATTGATTGCATGCTTCATTTTACTGTTTTAGTCAAAGAAAATTAAAGTAAATAAAGTCAATAAACAATTTAGTAAAGAAAACATGAGTACACAGTAACACTTAATTTTAATTTCTTCACGTAATACAATTCCATTCATCTTGGGTGAAAATTGCACCATATCCACATCAAGGTTTCAACTCTCCCACACATACCATACTAAGTATAGAATGCATTCAAGGACTTTGTAATATAAATGATTGAATTCCTCACAACCTTAAAAACACAGTTTCATGTATTATTTTGAGTGACTACCTTACTAGGAGCGAAGATATTATGCTTTGTGCAACTGGCGGCCATACTGAATAACTCTCATGCCACTCTTGATACTTAAATCAGATTGCCATATTATAATTCAGCACCCCAAAATGACCCTATATTGTGAATTTTGTAAGCTTTTGATTATTACAAATGCTTATATGCTATGATCCATGGCACACGTGGACAAAAACTAGTCTTGGGGGGGGCATTTCCCTGTGGGCAGGCCTTGAGTGAGATGTGGTCCCGCCCTCTCGGCTAAATTCCTTTGTTTCACACACTGCTCGAGACGGCGCGCGTTGCTTTATCAAAATTTTTTCTGGACCTATGAGGAATATCCGAGTGGACACTATTCGAGAAATTCAGCTGGTTTTCGGTGAAAAGTTTAACGGCTGATGAGAGATTATGGGGTGTTTCTGTCGCTGTAAGGACTTCCCACGGAGCGGGACGTCCTGCAGCGCTTCCAGGCGCCATCATTGGCCTGTTTTGACCTGAAAACATCCTAATTTAAGGCTTAATTCACCCAGGACGTCGTGAGAGAACAGAGAAGATTCAGAAGAGGCCGGCATGAGGACTTTATGCGGACATTCCACTGTTTAAGGACATTTTTTAATGAAAGACGTGCGCGCAAATTCGCCGAGTCATTTCCGTGACGACTCAGCAAATCTGTGTGCGCCGTGACAGGAAAAACACCTCCGTGTTGAAAACCATTTGTAAAATTCAGGCGGCTTTTGATGGCTTTCAACAAGTGAGTAACTGAGAAACTGTTTAACAGCTTGGGCATGTTCCAACTTGCCCGTTAAGGTTTCCAATGGAGGTGTTTTTCCTGTCGCGACCCCCCGTGGTCGGGTCCGGCCCGACATGCGACTCTGCCTGCACGTTCTTTCATTACAAAATGTCCATTAACAATGGAATGTCCGAATAAACTCCTCATGCCGACTTCTTATGAAAGTTCTCTGTTCTCTGACGACTTCCTGGGTCAACAGAGCCTGAAATGTGGACGTTTTAATCTTGAAACGGCGAGACGCTGCCGCCTCGAAGCGCAGATCGCCGTCAAGCGCTGTGGGCCATCCTTACGGTGACACTACCAGACCAAAATCTCTCATCAGCCGTTAAAATTTTTACCGAAAACCAGCTGAATTTATCGAATGGTGTCCACTCAGTTGTGCCTTACAGTTTTGAAAAAATTTTGATCAAACAAAGCAGCAGTCTCTGAGCCATTCCTAAACAATGAAAAAAATCGACGAGAGGGTGGGCCACTCCTCACTCAAAGACTGCCCACAGGCGAATGACGTAACCGACAGGCGTGAAAAAACTCTCGCATGCCCACGAGGGTTCAAGCATGTCTGATGTAATCATACGTGATTCAAATCCATATGGTTTTTGAAAAAAATAATAAGGTCGGATACTTTTCTAATAGACCTCGTACAGTATTTCTTTAATTTTCATTCTCTTGATTTGCCATGCTGGGATATTTGTGTTTGCCTCCTATTTTCATATTGCACTTTCTACTACTGTTGCACAAATCTATTAGCACTGCTGTGACACTGTAAATTATGTAAATAAGACTATATTAGCTCAAATTGACCAGAGCAGGTGTGAGTGAAAGTCTGATTGAGTTTGTCTGCCTATATGCGTATAAGCCCACTAATTGACTGGCAGCCTGTCCAAGGTGTACCATGCCTCTTGCCCAATGACAACTAAGATAGCCACCCCCTCCCAACCCCCATAACCCTAAATTTGGAACAAGTAGGTTACAAAATGGATGGATGAATGTGGCTTACTCTTAAGCCTCAGATATGTTGGTGCTGTCAGTATGTCTGCACAAGAACAGGAACACCAAATGTGCACATTTTGTCCATTTGCTCACTGAGATAAATTGCTGCATCTCAGTGAGCAACCTTAACCACAACATACTCTTGCAGCACCATAGACAGCTCCTCGGTCATTGCTTTCAGTATACTGTTAATATCACAGCAACCAAATTTTGCCCATGGACATGTAAATAAGAACTTATTAAATGCAGAACGTCACTAGCTATAGCTGGACTGCATTATATCACACTTTTATGGTCAAATGTCTTTACAGCAATGCCTAACATTCATCCACTCACTCACTCTCAGAGACACACACACACACACACCAATATTAGGGTGCTGCCATGCATGGCATTCACTATACACAGAGCGCAGCTTGAGGATTAAGGAGATTGCCCAAGGGCCCTGAGTGATTGTCCTGTCTGATGGAGATTTGAACCGAGGATCATCTGGTCACAAGCTCACCGCTTTAACCACTTGGCCATCACCGCTCTCGCTTCTGAGAAGATCAAGCATAAGGCCTGTGTAGAAGGTCAATGATTAGGAATTCTGAGAATAGTCTGATGAGCTACTGCTGGGTCAACTCAGCTAATCTAACTGACATAACTAAAAAGGATCACACAAACAAGGCTGAGACCACAAATGGCTGAAGCTCTAATTCCCAATTAAAGTATCAATGGCTCAGGAACCTCTGGGCTTTATCAGTAAAGGAACGTCTCAGCACAAATTTTTAACTCAAGCTCCAGAATGGGGGGAAAAATGGATACATGCTATATACGAGGTGTGTCAATAAAGTAACGGTCCTTTTTATTTTTTCAAAAACTATATGGATTTCATTCATATGTTTTTACGTCATACATGCTTGAACCCTCGTGCGCATGCGTGAGTTTTTCCACGCCTGTCGGTGACGTTATTCGCCTGTGAGCACGCCTTGGGAAGGAGTGGTCCCGTCCCTTTGTCGGATTTTCATTGTCTGGAAATGGCGGAATGAAAAGGACTTTTTTTCCATCAGAATTTTTTCGGAAGTTGTTAGAGACTGGCACCTGGAAACCAATCGAAAAATTTATCTGGCTTTCGGTGAAAATTGTACGGGCTTCACAGAGAATAAGATCTGTTACTACAGCTTTAAGGACCCCTTTAAGGACGCTCGGCGCCGCGCTCCGAGCTGCGACGACGCGGCACAAGCCACCGGACCATTTCTAAATGGATGGCTCTGTGGATACGAGACCATCATGTGCTCTTTCTCTGGTTATCACAAGAGCTGGACATCAGCCATTTTCCGGCAGATTTCACTTTTAACAAGAGATTTTGTCATGGAAAGCCGCACGGAGGCTTCGCGCGTAAAGACCGATTCGCTTTGGAAGCGAGACAAAGGAACACCTCCGTTTCGGTGTGTCAGAGGACAACTTTGGACATGTCCAGCTCTCCACAGTTTCACTGATACTTACTGGACTGGTAAGCATTGAAAGCCGAGATAGACATGTCCAAACTTGTCCTCTGACACACCGAAACGGAGGTGTTCCTTTGTCTCGCTTCCAAAGCGAATCGGTCTTTACGCGCGAAGCCTCCGCGCGGCTTTCCATGACAAAATCTCTTGTTAAAAGTGAAATCTGCCGGAAAATGGCTGATGTCCAGCTCTTGTGATAACCAGAGAAAGAGCACACGACGGTCTCGTATCCACAGAGCCATCTGTTTAGAAATGGTCCGGTGGCTTGTGCCGCGTCGTCACAGCTCGGAGCGCGGCGCGCCGAGCGTCCTTAAAGGGCTCCTTAAAGCTGTAGTAACAGACCTTATTCTCTGTGAAGCCCGTAAAATTTTCACCGAAAGCCAGATACATTTTTCGAATGGTTTCCAGGTGCCAGTCTCTAACAGCTTCTAAAAAAATTCTGATGGAAAAAAAGTCCTTTTCATTCCGCCATTTCCAGACAATGAAAATCCGACGAAGGGGCGGGACCACTCCTTCCCAAGGCGTGCTCACAGGCGAATAACGTCACCAACAGGCGTGGAAAAACTCAGGCATGCGCACGAGGGTACAAGCATGTCTGACATAAAAACATATGAATGAAATCCATATAGTTTTTGAAAAAAATAAAAAGGTACGATACTTTATTGACAGACCTCATATACACACACACCATCAGCACTAATATATAACACACACACACACACAATTCATTAACTTCCCTGAGGGACACTGCCCAAGGGATCAATAAAGACCTGTCTATCTATCGACACACAAACACACAGTGTGGTAACCAAGAACAGGCTTCCTGTTACAGATATAAAATGCAGCATTACTGAACAATACACACTCACAAACACCCTGTACATCCCCAGCAGGAGGTGAGTTGTTAGTGTGTATTGTCTGTACCCCCAGCCCACAGAAGCCTGTTGCTCTGACAACTGCAGGCCCAAGCTAATGACCACCTCTGGAGCTTTATATGTGTGAGTGTATATGCACAATAGACAGAGATGAATCTCCTGCACAATGGCGCAGAAAAAAAATTAGTACCTTCAAATGGAAGTAAAATTAAAATGTAGCTAAATGGAATAAGAATGGGGGGAAGCAAAAAATATTTTGGAATCTAAGTTATTTTCACATTGAACTGATCTGTCATTTTTGTCTAAAAATTCAAATTGTAAAAGAAAACTTCCATTCCAATTTTGTTAAAGTATCACTCATAAATAAAATGTCAAATGAACGAAAGAATTAATATTGATGTTTTAAAACAGTGTTGTATTTCATTTTATTTTTTGTGCTACATGTCCAGAGAAGTCATAAACACAGAGAAATTAATTTCATTTTACCTGCCTCTGATGAACACTCAGAAACCTTAAGCTGTGAGGAATATGAATTTTGGTGGCTTCATCTCAGGTCACGCCCACAGAATGAATTGGGGGTGTGAGACATCATTTTTTAGAGTGTGAAATCAGTATTTTTGTGGACTATGATGATGACTACATCAAAATGGTTAAAATGGGTATTTTGCAAGAATGTAGTCACATGACTCGTGTTGCTTATTAGGTGGACAAATGTTCCAAAGTTAATATTTTGAGGAGGAAAATGGGGGGTTGTTTTTGATAGTATATATCAGAAAAGCAGCAGAACTGCAACCTAGCACAGCGTGAGAATGGTCTTCAAAACATGGATTTTATCCTTTCTTTTCGTGTGGCCAAGAGAGAATTCTTAAAGCGTGCTTCTTCTCCCAAAAACATGGAACAGCCATATTTGTGGATTGCACCACGGCGCAGCATGCTAAGCTAAGGACTACCAGTAGCACCAGTGTCTCTGGATGCACCACGGTACAGCATGCTAAGCACTACCAGTAGCACCAGTGTCTGACACTGGATCCACAGGCTGACAAAGGGACATTCATTTTTCTCCAGAGTGCCACACAGTGGAATAATAATTCTACATGGCTCTGTGTGTGAAAGCAGCAGGAGTGAAATCCGAGATACCACTCACATATCTAATCATTATTATTCAGTCTTCTTGAGATGTATGCAATGTCTTTTTAGTATTTTTCTGAATACACCGTTTGTTACAAAGAGACAAAGACAGATATTTATTGATTGCAAAATACAAGAACTTGATTTGAAAATAAAATTAAAGCCACATTACATTTGTAGACAAAAAAACAACCCATATTGACTGTGTATACGGGAGTAAATCCTAAAGTTGAAGGAACACAGGTACAGTGACCTTCAGGCAGCACCTTAGGTTACGTCACTATGGCTAAAAAAATATCTCTGAATCTGCGTGCATTTTTCAGATGCTGTATGGCTAATTTTATTTTTATCAGCTTCATCAGGACTCGACTAAGTTAAAGAGTTGAAGTAATGATTCATAATCTGGTATATAATTGTTTAAAAGACAGTGTTGATTGGAGTCAGATATGCCCTTTAAATAGAGATTGACATCAAAATACTTGTTTAGTCTGACAAGGCACACAAAACTGAAATGGGGCCCCTAACGTTGAAGCCACTCCACAACTTGCAGGAGGTATTGACTCTGCTGTTAATCCTTCATTAGGATCTGATTGTAATCCTGGATAAGTTTCTGTGTTGGCTCTCAGTTGTCCAGGTGGTTTCCATAGTAAAGAAGCTTCAATCTTCGACTGGACTGGGTTGCTTGACGTGAGGACATTTCGCTTCAAATCACAGAAGCTTCCTCAGCTAAAATTCTTGCTCTGGTATTCTGACTTCTGTCTTGACTCTTGTAGAGAAGAATAAACCAGAAGCCAACAAATGCTGGAGTTTTTAACCTAACCAGACCCCTCCTACCGAGAGGCCGACTGCTATAGGCTAGTGACTAAACAATAGCTCTAATTAGCACCTATTGTGCTCTAGTTAGCAGTCATCCTCCCACTCTGAGGGGGTCTTGATGACGAAGTCCATGTTGAATGCCTCAAAAATGGGACCTGAGGCAGATGTAACAAAATCTGCGACTAATGAACGAATGTATCCAGTCCATAACTCAAAATGTCACTCGCACATCACAAAACACAGGGGCCAAGCGGCAATGATTAGTTTTTTTTCCAAATCTCATGAAATTTCACTCAATTTATTTATTTATTTATTTATTTACCCTTAAAGGAACCAAAAAAAATGAAGAAGCACCTTGAAAAAGTTGAAGTTTGTTTTTCGGGACCACCCTAATTGCGGAATATGAGACCTACACTGACATACATCAAAAATATTGTGTATGCCCAAAATTTTTCGAGGTACTCTGCGTATTATGAAGTATATCGGCGCGCTTCAACATGCTGTTATTCTTGACCAAGTCCTGTAACTCTTCCTAAGGGATCCCGCAGAGTTCCCAAACTAGCTAATAAGTATAATCCCTCCAGTGGGTTGGGTCTTCCTGGACCTCCTCCCAGCTGGCCGTGCCTGAAAGACCTCCCAAGGGAGACAATTGGGGCCATCCTCACCAGATAACCAAACCACCTCAGCTGGCTCCTTTTGATGCAAAGAAGTAGCGGCTATACTTTGAGTCCCTCCTGGATAGTCAAGCTTCTCACACTGTCTAGGAGTGTAAGCCCAGCTATCCAAAGGAGGACTCTCATTTCTGCCACTCGTATCCACGACCTTATTCTTTTGGCCAATACCCAACATTCTTGACCATAGGTGAGGATAGGAGAGTAAATCGACCAGTAAATTGAGAGCCTTGCCTTTCTGCACAGAAGGAGAGCATGGTCTTAGGAGTATGACCAGCCAGTCTACATGTGTTTTGTGGACTTGGAAAGATATAGGGCCAGGACCCTCGAGGTGTCCTATAGAGAGTGCTGTGGGAGTATGGTGTATTACATTGGGCTAGTTCCGGTGAGTGCTGAACTCCACCACGGCTGCCCAGTGTCACCAATCCTATTTGTGATGTTTATGGACCGGTGTCGCAGGCCGAACAGTACGCCCCTAAAAATTGGTCCGCCTTTGGCATCTGCGCATGCGTCATTTCAGACCATAGCAGCACGTCTAAGATGGAGTCTCTTTACTCAAAGGAATCAAATGGATTAATGGGATTATTAACCACCAAATGACAAAGGTAAAACCACTTAAATCATTCTAAAGTCAATTTTAAGCAGAAACTAGGCCATTTTAATCGGAAACTCTGCGAAATTCCGTGATGCTTTGAAATGACCAACACGCAGTGAATGGATGAGCTAGTAGCTCCTTTAGCCTCGGTGCTCTGATCGCTTCCGCCACCTTTTATGATGAAATAATGTTGAATTTATGTGGAAAAGATTGCTGTACAAAAGCTTCAGATATCTGTCACTCAGATAGATGACTGGAGTGCAGTTTTAAGCAGAAACAAGGTTTTAATCCATGAACCGCAGCAAATGACGCATGCGCAGATGCAAAAGGCGGACCGATTTTTAGGGAGGACCATTCGGTCCGCAACACCGAATTTCAGCATGACGCATAATATATGCAAGTGAATCTATGTATTAATAGCCAAGTAGCGTGCTTCGATCATGGAGAAACTGAGGACAGCTGACATTTGCATTTTGGTATACTAATGTATTTTGGGTCAAGGATGAATGCTGCGAAACCAGAAAGTTGATAGCACTAATATTTTTGGAGAAATCAGAGATATTACTTAACACCAGTGAACAATGGATGTTGTTCTGCAATGCACCATGGGAGTTCAGGGTTTTGGGGTTCATGTTAATTTAACACTGTTGTTAGTGTTATTATTCATTGATTGTGTTTTTGTAGTTCACCTGGTTTTTCAGTTTAGTTAAGTGTCATGTTGCCATTACCACGAGTGAGAAGTGTACTGCGTTTGATGTCTTCCGCCACTGTCTCTGTATGCGAGTGTGTAAAAATAAAAGCACCTGCTTGGGGCAGAATGCAGAAAAGACAAAAAGATCTGGCTTGGTTTTCATTCATTCACGCAGCTCACCACAATATATTAAAAGTAAAGTGGTGTCTGTGAACATTTATGCATGCGCGTAACTTTGATCATGGACAAACTGGGGAGAGCTGACATTTACCGTTTGGTGTGCTTATGTATTTTGGGTCAAGGATGAACGCCGCCAAAATGGAACATTGATAGCACTAATATTTTTGGAGAAACTACGGATATTAGCTAACAACACTTTTTTTTCCAATTTTCAATTTATTTTCATTTATATAGCGCCAAATCACAACAGAGTTGCCTCAAAGCGCTTCACACGGGTAAAGTATAACCTTACCAACCCCCAGAGCAACAGTGGTAAGGAAAAACTGCCTCTGAGGAAGAAACCTCAAGCAGACCAGACTCAAAGGGGTGACCCTCTGCTTGGGCCATGCTACAAATATAAATTACAGAACAATTCACAGAACAATTCACGTACGAACATACAAGAAATGCTATTGGCGCACAGGACAGGATCGCCAACACAAATACAACTCCCATCTCTGGATGGAGCTGCACCTTAAACAGAGAGAAAAAACAGAATCAGGCATCAGAAAGACAAAAAATACTGTATAATTTGCCAGCATTAAACAACAAGAAAAACAGAGAAATACTAAGGTGATCGCCGGCCACTAGCCCTAAACTTCACTAAAACACCCAAAATTTAGGTAAAGTTGAGGCCGCAGCCCGCTCCAAATACTAATAAATGAATTAAAAGAGTAAAAAGCGTAAAACAAAACTGTACCAGTGTGCTAGCCATATGAAAGGGAAAATAAGTGCGTCTTAAGTCTGGACTTGAAAATCTCCACAGAATCTGACTGTTTTATTGACGCAGGGAGATCATTCCACAGAACAGGGGCACGATAAGAGAAAGCTCTGTGACCCGCAGACTTCTTATTCACGTTAGAGACACAAAGTAGTCCTGCACCCTGAGAACGTAAGCCCGGGCCAGTACGTAAGGTTTAATTAGGTCAGCTAGGTAGGGAGGTACCAGTCCATGAATAATTTTATAGGTTAGTAGCAGAACCTTAAAATCTGATCTCACTGAGACAGGAAGCCAGTGAAGGGATGCCAAAATGGGTGTAATGTGGTCGAACTTTCTGCTTCGTGTCAAAAGTCTGGCTGCAGCATTATGAACCAATTGGAGACCCCTAATGCTAGACTGCGGTAAACACTGAACAAGGGACATTGCTAATTACATTCTGGACTCACACGCCATTCCACTAGGGGGCAGTAAATCATCTATATGTTAAAAGTGAAGTGGTGTCTGTGCACCTGTATGCGTGCGTGGTTTTATTTAGTAAGTTCAATGTAAGTACATAATATAATTGTAAATATGTTAAAAATACATGGATGACAAAAGAAAGTGAAATTGAATTGAGGTCAATAAAAAAAAAATCAAATGACAAAATACAAGTAATAATAAAACTGATGATGATAATAATAAGAATAGTAATAGTAAGTATATGTTAAGAACTTAAACAATTTCTAAATACAATAAGACAGTAAATTAACATTAAAAAATTATGCAATTAACAGGAAATAAAAGGGCTGAGTTCTTCCTCTAAAAACTGTTGAGGTCTAAGGTCATAATTTATTACCACCCTTGAAAAATGTCATCTACCTATTTTATAAACACTACCCAATCTAGAGCCCATGGATCCCCATGGGAAATGCACTAGTTTCATTTAACTATCAAACAAGCACATTTTTATGTCAGCTGAGAAACCGGATCAAAGCCAGTTAAAGATGCACAGATTGAGAATGACAGAAAAACATGAAGGGATTAAAATTACCAGAGAAGGGGAGACAGAGAGAAGGAAATATAGGAGGGGGTGCAAGAAAGACAGTGAAGCTACCAGGCCAATCCACCTCCAATTTCCTCTGGTCTGACTGGTCGATAGCTGTGATAATTACTGGTAAACGCCCTGAGCCCTGCACTAGCTCCTGTGGGAAAATATTAGTCTGAGAGTGAATTCTCACTCTCATCCATACATGCATACATTTAACCACCGGCGTGTGCTTGCATTTCCTGTGTCTATGTACACAAACGCATGTTTGACTTTCCCTGTTTGCATATACACAATTACTGGGTTGCTGTCTAAATATTGATAACACTTATGCCTTTGCTGCCTTACTGTATGGGTGTGTATGGCAACAGCTAAGTGTCCTCATTATTCTGTTTCATGTGCACATCCAGTGTGTCTGGCAAACCGCTGTACACAAGCGAGAGCGCTACTGTTTCTCCCCCATCCAGACTCCCATGATCGATTCCTCCATCCTCCCCAGCCCTTCTCCTCTAATGTAATAAAGCAGGCTGCTCCCCTAGACAGCACCAATCAATCTACAGAGCCATTCATTCTGCCTCTGGGCTCAGCCGCCCAGCCCTAACTGGGGAAATGGAGACAGAGACCCATCGATCACCAATAAACACACAAAACACACATGCATGTGCGTGCGCGCATGCACACACATACACACGAGTAAACATACGAGTGTATTTGTGCATGTGTATACGGCACGTCAGCAGGCACACAAAGCAAATACATCAAAACTCAAAGGACACAAAGACAGTGAAGAAGAGACAAAGACAAAAGTAGACAAGAGGCAAACAAAAACCACCATACCTGTTTATGCATTTCAATGTTGAGGCCGTAGGACATCTCATAATACTGAGGACACAAAGTCACATGATCAGATTGGTTGATATTTCTAAGACTTTAATAAAAAGGTCAAACATCTGCAACCTCATTTTTGGACCTTTTATGAAACAATTTATTTTTCCTGAGTCACATTAAATGAGAGTTTCTTTATAATCATCAAATATCTCCCATTTGGTATGTTCTCTCCGTGTCTGTATGGGTTCCCTCCAGGTGCTCATACTTCCTACCGCATCCAAAGACATGCATGTTAGGTGAACTGGATACTTTAAATTGACCGTAGGGGTGTGTGTGTGTGTGTGTGTGTGTGTGTGTGTGTGTGTGTGTGTGTGTGTGTCTCTATATGTGGCCCTGCGATAGGCTGCCGTCAAAAATGGTAGAGAAAGTGTTGAAACAGTTGACATTTACGTGTCAGAGTCCTCACCCTTTGAGATTGAGAGATGCCTGGAAGAGCTTAGGGAATCCTAAGGTTTTTGGACAGAAGTGGTTGGTGATACTGATATCTTTGCAGCAGAATGAAAATCCAAGTCTTGGTTCTTCCTGTATGGTTCTTCTGAGATTTGGACACCAAGAAGTAAGGTGACGGCTGGAAGTCTTTGCTGCTAGGTTTGTTTGGAGGATCACTGAGTACCACTGGAATGACTGTGTCAAACAAATGGTTACTTTGTTTACTCAGATGAGGAGTAGAACTTGTATTGTGAGAGAACATCAGCCACAATTTGGCCATATGTGCACTAGAAAGGTCCCGAAAAAAAAACTTAAGGTTGGCGCACGCTGATATACTTCGTAATATGCAGAGTACCTCGAAAAAGTTTGGGCATGCACAATATTGTCAACATATGCCAGTGTATGTCTCATGCGTTCCACATTAGGGTGGTCCCAAAAAACAAACTTCAACTTTTTCCAAGGTGTGTCTTCGTTTTTTGGTTCTTTTAGGAGTAAAAAAAAAATTGGGTGAAATTTCATGAGATTTGAAAAGAAAGAAGAAAAAAAAAAAAAAAAAAAAACCTAACCACTGCCGTCTGGCCCCTGTTTATTGTGACATGCGAGAGACATTTTGAGTTATGGAATGGATGCATTAGTTCATTCGTGGCTTTTTCATCTGCCCCAGGTTGCATTTTTGAGGTATTCATCGTCAACATGGACTTCCTCATCAAGGACTCCTCAGAGTGGAAGGATGACCCATCATTCCAGTCGTCACAGCAGGTCCTGGATAACTTTGCTGCTGTCAAAGATTTTGCTGAGCAAGACGTTGCACTTATCCAGGATTACAATCAGATCCTAACGAAGGATGAACAGTAGCACCAATACCTGATGCAAGTTGTTCAGTGGCATCAGCATCAATTCCCAGAGGCAAAGAAAATCGGAACCAAACGCCACTCACCATGACTGTTAGTTTTCACCAAATAGGTGGACAGTGGCATGTAATAATTTTTTTAATCTCTACTGTGTGGTCAGCTGAAGGAGAAAGGATTGTAGTTTCAATTTGTATTTTATTTGTGAACAGGTACATTATTATTGCTAGTTTGCGCTGATATGCATTGCAATTTCCAGAATAGTCATATCAAAATTATGCACAAAACATTTCCTCATCAAGATGAACAATTTTTTTTCAGCAAGCACCTTCAAAAAGTCACATGTTTATTTTTGGCATGCTGTAGAGGACCACCTTATTTGTGCACGTCTCTGGGCATGATCCACAATGCAGGTACCTCAGTGTTGAGGACCCCAGCAGCTGGAAAATGCCACATTTTAGTGTTGTCTGAAGAAATCTAATTTGGTTTTGAAAGCATGTGATGGGCATTTATGACTGTTTTGGACATTTTATTGACTAAATGATTAATTAATGAATCATAAAAGTAAATGACAGATTAATCAAATATAAAGACAATTATTCTTTGAACCACTCATAACTCGCTCTCTCTCTCCGTCTATTACAAAAAAAATTAGTTAATATCTTTGACCCAACAGGGGTTTCAATATAAATTGTTGAACCACATTAGATTCTTTGGTGGCATCATCATTTTCATAAAGCTGACATTTGTTGATGAACATGTTTGTGCACCTTTCACAAGGATATTGGTTTAATGTTTGTGTGTCAGACTAAAGGTGTCAGATGCACATTAATTCATGTATTTCAAGTAAAGCTGCTGACATTACAGTCATGTTGGAAAATATATCCAGTGAAACTACCTTCATGATCATTCATGATTCATGAAGTACAGAAGTGGATTTTGACTATACACACTTGTGTGCAAAGCTATTATTATAAATATTGTGGTGCATTGTGTAAATTTACAGCACATCACTGAAATATAATGCTTTATTGCTCTTTATTTAACTAAACTAACTAACTACTGAAATATTTAGTCAACCAAAATACTTGTATGTATTCAAAATTAATGAAATCTGATGACTTGCAGTTTCTGAAGTGTAATCCTTCTATTTTGCATGATTGCATAAGGAAAGTGTGCGCAATAACCGCACTTTTTAAAAAATGATGCATTTGCCATTTGTTCATCATCCTGACAGTGTGTTCAGGTGATACACAGGTTTTACAGGAAATCATTTTCACATGCCTGCTTCTGGAAACATTTGCCAGTTCCAAAGCCAATGCAGACAGTACAGACACTTCATCTTCATCACACACGTTAGCAGGGCAGATGCTGCCATTTCACCAAGATGCACAATGTTCGGATGAATTTTTAAAAAAAGGAGCGTTACATAAATCTCACCATGACGTAGTGTCTCTGCATCTCAGTCTTTTCACTGGCCAGCTTCTCAC
Source organism: Thalassophryne amazonica (assembly GCF_902500255.1). Taxonomy (NCBI): domain Eukaryota; kingdom Metazoa; phylum Chordata; class Actinopteri; order Batrachoidiformes; family Batrachoididae; genus Thalassophryne; species Thalassophryne amazonica. The sequence goes on from NC_047107.1 coordinate 65,561,439, forward strand.
ACTCCAGCTTGAGACTGAAAAAGTAAAGAAACCATAAAACCAGTTCATTTAATTTTTTCACCCTCGTTTTTATAATAGATGTAATTTTTGACCTATAAATGATAGCACACATTTTAGACATTAAAAGATATTATATAACGGCTGAGTGTATCCTTGTCATTTGACTGGTGCTTTGTATGTCACATGACATGGATTCATTCATCCCATTTGTGTTGCATTGCATTTAGAGTGCAAATTTGGTTCCATACATTTGGTACCATTGCACTCTGCACACGTGCACACACACGCGCGCACACACACACACAATGAAGCAAATCCACTGTGCTGTCTGGAGGCTGTTAGCAGGAAGAAAGAATGAAAAGCTGAACTAATTTCTGACATGATTTTTTTTTGCTGCACTGAGAATGTAGTGTCTTTTTTTCTTTTTTTTTTTTTTGGTAGTACACGCACGCACAAGCACCAACACGGTTGCATGTGCTTGCTCGGGGGACAACGGCTCTACCAAGACGATGATTTGATTGAGCTAACCAATGCTGCCAATTCTTTGAAAACACACACACACAAAATCCACTTTGCTGTAAACAGTCTGGATGCAACTGTTCAAATGAAAAGCTGATCTGATTTTTGGCTGGATTGAGGAACTACTCAAAGTCTTTTTTTTTTAATGGAAGTCTGAAGTCAAAGCCTCGATGAATGGTATGTACCAGCTTTCACCTCATGAAATATTTGTACCATTGAACTCAAACATTGATTATTTGTATGTGATGATGTAGATCACTGGGGTCAAAGTCATTCCACAAAAGGTAAAGTGGGTGCAGGTTCTTATTTGTACGAATCACATGAGCAGGAGGTTTACCTGATGAGCTCCTCTCCTCTAATCAAAGTGGAGTTCATCAGTGAAATCACCTGGTGTTGTCAGTGGCTGTGACAAATGCACTCTCTTAGCTTCTTATGCAAGGTGTTTGAGGCCAGTGGTGAAGAAACAACTTCTGCATGATTCAAAAATAACTCAAAGGACCGACTATGAATGAAGAATAGCTTGTTAATCCTGCTTTTCTTACAACAGTACAAAAACAATGATAAAGAGCACAAACTGATACTATAAAGGATTTATTCCCATGTCGCCCACCCCTTATTAAAGCACCCACCAATGCAAAGACAAACAAATGCTGCAAGACACAGAGTACAAGGAACAGAGAAAGTGAGTCTGTTGACAGCCACGGTCTGATGGCTGCTTCGAACATGTTCACTTTAACATCATTTTACATCTGTGTGTAAGAGAGGGAGTGTGATGTTAACCAGAAACAAAGCAGCCTGTTAGTAGGTCAGCATGCTCCACCTGTTGCACCCCTCCCCAATTCCATAAGTAACCCTACATACACACAAAGAAAACAGACAGCCGCAGACAGAGACACACAGCCTCATGACCTAACACACAACTCCAAGCAGAGGAAAATAAGGAGTGATTTATGAAACCCTGAGCCCACACGCCACCCTCTGGCTCCAAACCATCACCAAAAGTGAGACCTACCGCAGTGTAGGTGCTAACACTGATGGCTAGGTCTGCTGCATGTGTGTATGCAAACCTAATCCAGGTTTACTTGTTAACTTGAGGACAGAGCCTGGATTTTGTATATTATGATATTCTGGTTGGGGGGAGCGATGACTGCAGGGCAGTCATTCTCAAAACTTTCATGCCGTCATTGTATGCCAAAGAAACTTAAACACTGCCTCCCAATTCTCAATATTTTAAATAACTATTTATAATATCAGTGAGATGATAATATCTTTCACATATCTGAATATATTTCATTTCAATAGTTTTACCAAGACTATATAGTTCAATTAGTAGAGCTTTCCTGTAACCGAAAGAGCAGTTGGGTTCAGTACCTGACTGCAGTTATACAAAGTGTCCCTGAGCAACATACTGAAAAACCAAACCTAAGCTGCTCAATCTTGAGGCCCATTGCACCCGTTCTTTTCTGCTTTGCTAACAATCGGTCCACTTCCTACATCCAGTATCATTTTGCAGTCGACCTCTCGCTGGCCTGACTCCTGGAAAGCTTATGCTCCTGATTATATATCGCTCATACAGAAAACAGACTGAGTCAATGTATTTCTACTTCCCATTTTTAATGTCTCACTTTTCTTAGGTTAAGGCGAGATGTCATGTTATGGATGTAAATGTCAGATCACTGACCATCATGCTGGTCGTCAGCCATGCATGTGAATGTGTGTTTGTATTACTCACCTGTGGTACTGTGCCTGGAGGAACTGGAACTCCTCTTTGATGCGGTCCAGTGATTCTGGTATAGTGAACTTGAAGGGCTGGCCTGGGGCCTGGTGGGGCGTCTGAAACACACACGCGCAGGATCATCAACATGACACATCTCAGTCCACAATATACATCTTATGCTTTCACAGACTGCAGGCTCACAAATACTGTAAACATCTTTTTTTATTAATTGTTATTGAACAACCTAGACTGCTCCTCTGGGCAGATGCTGAGTCTCATTGTGGGGAAAAAGTTGGGCCCTGGTACATGAACAAGACAAAGGTTAAAGAGAGACAATGTGTAGATCAGAGGTCAGACTGTATGGGCAAAAACAGGTGCAACACCAAATCCTCTAATTTGAATAGGAGCTACTTCAAATATGGGTTAATTTTTTTCTTTTTTTACAATACTTACTTGTGCATATTAGCACCTCCTGCCAAAAATGGTGTCTGTCTCCAGTGTATCTTTAAATAGGGTCAGTTTGATAACTTTGACGGCAAAATGTGTTACCCAGTACTATTCAATACAAGACTGACCAAATGTCAATAAAACATGGACATTCTGAACCCACGTCAGCACCTGTCCAACTATTACATCCATACTCGTCCCAGCTTGTATGTGCAGCGACCATCTGAACAAGCAGCCACCTACGTGTCTGAGCTCTGGTGCTGATATAGGTTAAGATTAGGGTCAAGAGTTAGGGTTCAGAGTACGCTTGACTGTATCAGCAACTGATACCAGCTCAACAGCAGTTCCATCACTCAATGCTGGAACAAAAGCCCTGCGTAATTTGTCCAACGATCAGAAGCACTGGAAGAACAGCAGATATCTGGTAGAACCCCTGGGGCCATACTGGAACCACTGCACAACCCCATGCAATACTTAAATCCATATCAATATGTGTAGAGCTGAAATGATTAATCTGGTATTCAGACAAAAAAAAAAAATCAACAGCCAGTCACAGATGGAAAACCTACAGATTTTAATTGGCTTTATGTTAACATTTGCACATTTTCCGTTTTATATGACTGCATTAAAAGTCTGTTGGGGTTCGACTGCTGGACAACAACAACAACAAAAGAAACCTCGATGGTTGCTGGACTGTGGGAAATGTTAATGTGCATTTTTCCTCTATACATTTTGCAGAGTAAAACTGGCCCAGTGTACATATGGTCCTACACTCAAGATAACGTTGATGGTACTCCAATAATTGAGTCAGTTTCAGGATGAAAAAACGAAATAACAAGCTAATCAACACATAAATGATGATGGTTACATCTTGAACTGTAAACACACTTAAGCATCCACTTACTAAAACTAAAAAAATAAATAATAATAATGATCAGCTTAATGAAATATGTTTGACCTTTCAAGCAAACCTGAAGTTTAAAAAAAAAATTTCACAAAGTCACATATGTGATGGGTCTCGAAATGTGCTGCAGCACCGATAATAAGGGGTGAAGCAACAGTTTAAAACGGGAAGAAGGAGGGAGAGTTACCGGGTGTCGTCCCTGGGGAAACATCGTTATCTCCGTCAGGATGCGCTGAATCACGGAGATAAATCCATCCTCCTTTATGACGACGACCAACCGTCGTTAATTTCAAACAAGACCAGCCGCCCCGCAGTTCAGCGTCCGTTTAACGACGTCCGCGTGTCCGCGTCCTCCGACAGCCGCAAACCAGGCGGAAAAAGACGGGAAGCGGCTCGTTAGCACACGGAGAGCAGGTGAGGAGTGAAAAAAGAAACACACCGCTTGTTTTGTGGGGGCTCCGACAGATTCCGAGGAAACAAACAGCCAAAAACATCAGAAGCACATCCACGGTGAAGAGTTTCCCACCGGACTCCCCGCGGCGGCTTGTTGGCGGTCGAACGGTCAAACAAAACAAACAATAAATATTTACTTCCTTGTTTACACGCTGCAGTTTTGAGATAAAGTTGTGTGGAGAGGTGGGGGGATAAGTTGTTTTGGAAAAACAAAATAAGAGACATTCACAACAGAGAGCACCGTCCTCGTTCTGTCTCCGCTTCACCTCGACGGCAACTTTCTCACGCGGTTTCACGCTAACCCGAACTAAGGCCGGCCCACAAAACGACTCGGAACCAATCACAGCCGCAGCACCACGTGGGGCTCACGCTGGTAGTTTTTGCTTTCGACCAATCGCCTTGCCGAAAATCGCCTCGCGCCTGTTGACCTAGTTGAGCTACGTGGGTTCTGGCCAATCGAGGTGACGCATGTAGCTGCCATTCAAGCGCGCGGGGGGCGGAGCCGCGCGGAGAGCGAAGGCGACGCTCAGCTGTCAATCAAAGTAACGTGGGCTCAAGTTGTGCGTGCGCAAGAACGGAGACGCACAAACAAACATGGGCGGGCGCGCGCACAGACGAACATTTAACAAGACATGCCGTTTAACAGTCTGAAATGGCGACCCGTAATTAGATCTCAGCAAACACAATGAGACTTGGAATAATAATTTAGCTGAGAAGATCTTTCAAAATATATTTTAAATAGCCACAATTACGATCTCTAGTGACGCCTCAGGTAATCACGATCGCAATTTCTCAACTTTGAGTCACTTTCTGAGGACATTGGAAGCAACCGTTGTTGTTTTAGCACGTTTGTCTCGATTAGTGCCCCGCCTACTGAACGGCAGCTATTACAAATAAAAGTTGATCACGTGATTGATGTCTTGAAATATACTAGTCAAACCTGTGCCCTATCTCCCATCAGGCATAAAGAGCTGCAGCATTTCCTGGCTTCTTTAAAATTTTAAGTTGACTGAACTTGAGAAGGCACCAAACAACCAGCTCACACATAGTATCACATATTTTCGTGTTGTAGTACACAAATAATGAATGTTTATGAGTGCAATGGTAAGAATATTTCATGAGGTGAAAGATGAAATGTTCCCTAGAGAACCAACTCCTTCACAATCCACGCTCCTTAACAAAATCCTGGATTTGTCCCTGCATGTGAATCACAGCAAGACTACTTTTTCCATTACAATTCAATGTATTTTCATTTATATAGTGACAAATTACAACAAAGCTGCCTCAAGGCACTTCACACAAGTAAGGTCTAACCTTACCAAACCCCTTGAGCAAGCACGCAGGTGACAGTGATAAGGAAAAACTCCCTCTGATGATTTGAGGAAGAAACCTCAAGCAGACCAGGCTCAGAGGGGTGACCCATTGCTTAGGTCATTCTAACAATTACAAGATTTTTGCAAAGTTTTTACAAAGTTGAAGAAACAGGAAACAGAAAACCAATATAATATAGTAGTAATATAGTAGTATAGGAGTAATATAAAAAAGGAGTTGCATTATTGAGATGACCACGCAAGCATTTGTGCCACAGAAGGGGGTCATCCAGCACCATGGGGAGCAGGGGCAGCGTCCATCCATCACAACATCAGTGAGCCTGTCACTGTGCGAGAGTTTATTCCAAAAGCAGACTTCAGTGTGCTGCGTCAGCTTCAGCCATGGCATCTTGTGGTAAATCCAGCACCCTGCTGTGTGCAACCATCAGTCTTGTGTGACGTCATCAATACCTCAGACAGAGAGAAAAAGAGCAAAATCAGTCGGTTGGAAAAACTGTGCCTTAGGTATGAGTTCACCAACAGTAAGTCGGCAGGAAAGCAGATAGAATAAGGTGATTGCTGGCCGCTAGCCCTAAGCTTTACTAGCACACCCAGAATTTAGATGGAGTTAGGCTGAGACCTGTTTCATTGCTAATACAATAAAGGGACACGAAGCATAGTTCCATACTATGCAAGTATGTTAACTATACAAGAGGGAATATAGAGGCATCTTAAGTCTGGACTTGAATGTCTCTACAGAATCTGACTGTTTTATCTCCATACAGGGACATCATTCCACAAAATAGAAGCAAGATAAGAGAAAGCTCTGTGGCCCGCAAACTTTTTATTCACCCTAGGGACACAAAGTAGTCTTGAGAACGCAGAGCCCAGGCCAGTACATAGTGTTTAATTAGGTCAGCTATAGGGGTGCTTGTCCATGAATAATTTTATAGGTTAGCAACAGAACCTTAAAATCCGACCTCACAGGGACAGGAAGCCAACGATGAGATGCCAAAATGGGTTTAATGTGGTCGAACTTTCTGCTTCCTGTCAAGAGTCTGGCAGCAGCTTTTTGAACCAATTGGAGACCCCTAATGCTGAACTGCGGTAAACCAAAAAATAGAACATTGCAGTAGTCCAATCTAGAAGAGACAAACACATGAATCAGGGTCTCAGCATCAGCCATAGACAGGATGGGATGAGTCTTTGCTATATTTCGCAGGTGGAAGAAAGCAGTCCTCATAATATCGCTAATGTGGAGGTCAAAGGACAACGTGGGATCAAAATTACCCTGAGGTTCCTCACTTTGTCAGTGTAATTGTATGATACAGGAGCCTAGGCTATAAGCGTTAGCTGGTCAAACTGATGCTGATGTCTCACTGGACCACTGGATCAGTCTTGTCGGAGTTTAAAAATAAGACATTGCTGGACAGTAAAAAGCTGGATAGCTTTTTAATGACACAAGGTAATCCTCTAAGGATTTTATGTGTACGAGATTGCCAGTGGTTATCAGCATGTCTAACTGAGTGTCACCAGCATAGCAATGAAGCAACAAGTGACTCAGCTAGACACATTGGACACAGATTCAGCAAGGTGTAGCAAAGGTGTTCATTTGTTTTAGCCACAGACATTTCAAATGTTCTCTGTTACTTATCATAACATATCATCGCATTCAAGATTGTACAATAGAAGTTCAAATTAATAAAAAACAGCTTATAAAGTATTTTTCTCTGTGGTGTATTTTGTGGTGAACTATGCACCAAAATGCAGGAAATGGCACCTAAAAATTCAAAATTTTATGGGGGGCACTTTTTGCCATATTCAGGTCATTCAGTTCTCTTTGGGGAAGCTGGACTGATAAAATGCACAGAATTAGATGCATACTGTTTAAAAATCTAATCCTAAGGAGTACAAGAGCAACGGCACCTTGACACTTGCATGCATTTAACCCCAGCACTGCCGCGCAATTTGTCGTGCCAATGCGACCCGCTGTGTTCCACTGGATGCTGCACTTAAGTGGTGCTGGATGCTGCGTTATATAAAATAACTATTTCATATCGGATGAATCATTTGCTCTCAGAGTTTGGCTGATTAAACCACCTCTAATTGCTCTGGAATCACAGAAGAATTTTCTACAGCTGCAGTTGTTGATGTGGAGAACACATTTAGAATCATCTAAAAGGTAAGAAATTTGTAATATTTATACTGTAATGACTTGGTTAAACAGTTGCATTTTCATTCCTTCTCATGAGTATCTGTAAAATTATGTTTATTATAGATTTAACATCTCCTAATAATAGTTCAGATGAGTCTGCGCTGTTATGTGCTGCACTGATGCAGTGATACACAGTGACACAGTGTTTTTGAATTGTTTGCGCAATGTTCACATGTAGTTCACAAAATTAATGTGTGCCAGAGATTTTGAACAATTCAAAATTTTCTTTGCGCACTTGCATAAACCCGTGCACAGTTTACAATGGTTTATAACAAGTTTATAACGAGTTTACAACTCGTTTACTCTCTGTCATGGCAGATTGCGTATCAGTGCACGGATGAAATTCATGCAAGTGTCAAGGTACCTTAAAGCAGGAACATGTGCCTGGTGTACCTCTGGGAAGATGATGGTCTTGTGGTTAAGCAGTGGGCTTGAGACCAGAGGATCTTCGGTTCAAACCCCCGTCTGGATGGAAAAGGCCCTAAAATCCCCACGTTGCTTCCAGTGTGTAGTGAGCGCGTGGCAGCACCAGTGGTGTGTGAATGGGTGAATGCGAGGCATTATTGTAAAGCACTCTGTGCTTCTGACATAGATGGAAAAGCGCAATATAAATGCAGTCCATTTACCTGCTGCTTCTTACTCCTACATAAGATTTCCAGAAAGTCGACTCAACACCATATACTTTTAACTATTCAGCATGTGTAAGTTACAGTGATATGCATCACTATCACAGCTCCTGCTTGACAGATATTCATTTATTTATTGTTAAGAACTTACACCGACAAGCTAATGAGCTGACAAAATGCTGCGTGACTGACTAAAAGCATATATGATGAAGCGACCACATCATCTTTCTTGAAACAGGGTCATAAAGTGGATTCAGTTTGCCATCAACTGTGTTCCACTTAGGCTCGCTCTAATCACGAGGAAAGCCTTTCAGCCCACACTGACCTGTGATTCGCTCAACCCCCAAACCTATGACCTCTGACCTCTACAGCGGCTGATCCAGTCCAGATGAGAGACTCCTGACTGTGACCAACCATGACCTTTTTCTCAGCTTGCACGTGTGCACGCATGCACACATGCACAGGTGCAGTTCAGTGGGTGGTATTGTTTGTCACACTGATGTGCTCTAGGGTGCATCAAACCCCCCCCCAATTAGAAATATTGTCATGACTATATAATAGAAATGTTCTACCCCTAATAAAATCACACTGTGTAAAATATTTTGAAGTTTGGACAAATTGTACCGGGTCGAGATCAGTCATGAAAATCTGAAATAATGAATAATGGCAAAATTTGAAACTTTGGAATCCGTGATTATAAACCAGTGCAAACACTAAAATTAATCTGTAGTTTTCTCTGGGCCCCTCCCCAATCGGACCGGGACTGACATGTTTAGCCGCATGTTCTCCTTGAATTGCTGGCTGTCTGAGTGGTGTCCAAAAAATGAGGTGGGCTTCATAGATAATTGGCAAAGCTTCTGGGGAAAACCTGGTCTTGTTAGGAGAGACGGCATCCATCCCACTTTGGATGGAGCAGCTCTCATTTCTAGAAATCTGGCCAATTTTCTTAAATCCTCCAAACCGTGACTATCCAGGGTTGGGACCAGGAAGCAGAGTTGTAGTCTTACACACCTCTCTGCAGCTTCTCTCCCCCTGCCATCCCCTCATTACCCCATCCCCGTAGAGACGGTGCCTGCTCCCAGACTACCAATAACCAGCAAAAATCTATTTAAGCATAAAAATTCAAAAAGAAAAAATAATATAGCACCTTCAACTGCACCACAGACTAAAACAGTTAAATGTGGTCTATTAAACATTAGGTCTCTCTCTTCTAAGTCCCTGTTGGTAAATTATATAATAATTGATCAACATATTGATTTATTCTGCCTTACAGAAACCTGGTTACAGCAGGATGAATATGTTAGTTTAAATGAGTCAACACCCCCGAGTCACACTAACTGTCAGAACGCTCGTAGCACGGGCCGGGGCGGAGGATTAGCAGCAATCTTCCATTCCAGCTTATTAATTAATCAAAAACCCAGACAGAGCTTTAATTCATTTGAAAGCTTGTCTCTTAGTCTTGTCCATCCAAATTGGAAGTCCCAAAAACCAGTTTTATTTGTTGTTATCTATCATCCACCTGGTCGTTACTGTGAGTTTCTCTGTGAATTTTCAGACCTTTTGTCTGACTTAGTGCTTAGCTCAGATAAGATAATTATAGTGGGCGATTTTAACATCCACACAGATGCTGAGAATGACAGCCTCAACACTGCATTTAATCTATTATTAGACTCTATTGGCTTTGCTCAAAAAGTAAATGAGTCCACCCACCACTTTAATCATATCTTAGATCTTGTTCTGACTTATGGTATGGAAATAGAAGACTTAACAGTATTCCCTGAAAACTCCCTTCTGTCTGATCATTTCTTAATAACATTTACATTTACTCTGATGGACTACCCAGCAGTGGGGAATAAGTTTCATTACACTAGAAGTCTTTCAGAAAGCGCTGTAACTAGGTTTAAGGATATGATTCCTTCTTTATGTTCTCTAATGCCATATACCAACACAGTGCAGAGTAGCTACCTAAACTCTGTAAGGGAGATAGAGTATCTTGTCAATAGTTTTACATCCTCATTGAAGACAACTTTGGATGCTGTAGCTCCTCTGAAAAAGAGAGCTTTAAATCAGAAGTGTCTGACTCCGTGGTATAACTCACAAACTCGTAGCTTAAAGCAGATAACCCGTAAGTTGGAGAGGAAATGGCGTCTCACTAATTTAGAAGATCTTCACTTAGCCTGGAAAAAGAGTCTGTTGCTCTATAAAAAAGCCCTCCGTAAAGCTAGGACATCTTTCTACTCATCACTAATTGAAGAAAATAAGAACAACCCCAGGTTTCTTTTCAGCACTGTAGCCAGGCTGACAAAGAGTCAGAGCTCTATTGAGCTGAGTATTCCATTAACTTTAACTAGTAATGACTTCATGACTTTCTTTGCTAACAAAATTTTAACTATTAGAGAAAAATTACTCATAACCATCCCAAAGACGTATCGTTATCTTTGGCTGCTTTCAGTGATGCCGGTATTTGGTTAGACTCTTTCTCTCCGATTGTTCTGTCTGAGTTATTTTCATTAGTTACTTCATCCAAACCATCAACGTGTTTATTAGACCCCATTCCTACCAGGCTGCTCAAGGAAGCCCTACCATTATTTAATGCTTCGATCTTAAATATGATCAATCTATCTTTGTTAGTTGGCTATGTACCACAGGCTTTTAAGGTGGCAGTAATTAAACCATTACTTAAAAAGCCATCACTTGACCCAGCTATCTTAGCTAATTATAGGCCAATCTCCAACCTTCCTTTTCTCTCAAAAATTCTTGAAAGGGTAGTTGTAAAACAGCTAACTGATCATCTGCAGAGGAATGGTCTATTTGAAGAGTTTCAGTCAGGTTTTAGAATTCATCATAGTACAGAAACAGCATTAGTGAAGGTTACAAATGATCTTCTTATGGCCTCGGACAGTGGACTCATCTCTGTGCTTGTTCTGTTAGACCTCAGTGCTGCTTTTGATACTGTTGACCATAAAATTTTATTACAGAGATTAGAGCATGCCATAGGTATTAAAGGCACTGCGCTGCGGTGGTTTGAATCATATTTGTCTAATAGATTACAATTTGTTCATGTAAATAGGGAATCTTCTTCACAGACTAAAGTTAATTATGGAGTTCCACAAGGTTCTGTGCTAGGACCAATTTTATTCACTTTATACATGCTTCCCTTAGGCAGTATTATTAGACGGTATTGCTTAAATTTTCATTGTTACGCAGATGATACCCAGCTTTATCTATCCATGAAGCCAGAGGACACACACCAATTAGCTAAACTGCAGGATTGTCTTACAGACATAAAGACATGGATGACCTCTAATTTCCTGCTTTTAAACTCAGATAAAACTGAAGTTATTGTACTTGGCCCCACAAATCTTAGAAACATGGTGTCTAACCAGATCCTTACTCTGGATGGCATTACCCTGACCTCTAGTAATACTGTGAGAAATCTTGGAGTCATTTTTGATCAGGATATGTCATTCAAAGCGCATATTAAACAAATATGTACGACTGCTTTTTTGCATTTACGCAATATCTCTAAAATCAGAAAGGTCTTGTCTCAGAGTGATGCTGAAAAACTAATTCATGCATTTATTTCCTCTAGGCTGGACTATTGTAATTCATTATTATAAGGTTGTCCTACAAGTTCCCTAAAAAGCCTTCAGTTAATTCAAAATGCTGCAGCTAGAGTACTGACGGGGACTAGAAGGAGAGAGCATATCTCACCCATATTGGCCTCTCTTCATTGGCTTCCTGTTAATTCTAGAATAGAATTTAAAATTCTTCTTCTTACTTATAAGGTTTTGAATAATCAGGTCCCATCTTATCTTAGGGACCTCGTAGTACCATATCACCCCAATAGAGCGCTTCGCTCTCAGACTGCAGGCTTACTTGTAGTTCCTAGGGTTTGTAAGAGTAGAATGGGAGGCAGAGCCTTCAGCTTTCAGGCTCCTCTCCTGTGGAACCAGCTCCCAATTCAGATCAGGGAGACAGACACCCTCTCTACTTTTAAGATTAGGCTTAAAACTTTCCTTTTTGCTAAAGCTTATAGTTAGGGCTGGATCAGGTGACCCTGAACCATCCCTTAGTTATGCTACTATAGACGTAGACTGCTGGGGGGTTCCCATGATGCACTGTTTCTTTCTCTTTTTGCTCTGTATGCACCACTCTGCATTTAATCATTAGTGATCGATCCCCTCCACAGCATGTCTTTTTCCTGGTTCTCTCCCTCAGCCCCAACCAGTCCCAGCAGAAGACTGCCCCTCCCTGAGCCTGGTTCTGCTGGAGATTTCTTCCTGTTAAAAGGGAGTTTTTCCTTCCCACTGTAGCCAAGTGCTTGCTCACAGGGGGTCGTTTTGACCGTTGGGGTTTTACATAATTATTGTATGGCCTTGCCTTACAATATAAAGCGCCTTGGGGCAACTGTTTGTTGTGATTTGGCGCTATATAAAAAAATTGATTGATTGATTGATTGACTAATGTTTTCATTTTCCCAGCATTGTCAGTGGTTAAATCAGACTTCTGCATTTTCACTTTCAGTTTCCCAGAAATATATTGTTTGTAGACGTATGGTTCTATAGTACTAATGTACTATGGTCATGTACTACATTGTGCATTAACAGAGGATGACAAAATGGCAAAAGCAGCTAAAAAAGCAAGAAATGCTCACAAATCTGCTGCTATATTTGGTCTTGCAGTTGGAATAACAGAGAAGGATGAAGAAATTACAGGCTGCCAACCAACGAGCAGATCATAAAATGTTACGTTTCATCAACGTGAAGGATCAGTGCAGGGTACAGCATCCAACAGAACACAAAGGCACAATGCAAAGATTGTCCTGGACAAGATAATTCCATTGCATCTGAAAGGAAACATCCCTACGATTTCAGAGAAAAGAGGTTGTGAGAAAATTGTAGAACTGGTTATGAAGAATGCTAAAATTCTAGAAATACCAGTAGACTGCCGCTCCTCTCCAGGTGTAGCTGAGAGATGTGGAAAATGATATGCAAAAGACTTTTCCTCTGTGGGCTAGAGAGGCAGATCGAGTTATGAAAAACCAAGAAGATATTAAATTTCTTTAGTCAATGGAAATGGACAGAGTTGCCTCATTTGGTGTTCGTGTTCAGGCACTGCCATCCCAGATCAAGCGTGAATAATCGAAAGAACTAAAAAGAAATTCCAAGAGAAGGCTGAGAAAGAAAGAGAAATCGCTAGTGAAACTGTTCAGCTGAAAGCAGTCAAGATAAAGATGACAATAGTGAAGATTTGATCTCTCCTGGTCCATCACGGGGAAAACACATCATGAAGTAGCTCATCCTGGAACAGTAGCCTTCATTCCATTCTGACAAATCCAAAGCCGTTTTCATTAGCTATAATAATTAAGTTATCACCAGCTTGAGTTCGTCATTATTTTCCTTTTTTTTTAAATCTCGATGTGAACCCGGTAAATGTTAATCAAAATTCATGAAATTTTGACCAAATTATTTTCTCAGGAGGTAGAACATTTTTATTATACTGTCATATCAAGGGGGGTGGGGTCTGATGCACCCTAATGTGCACTAATGTGCATGTTTGAGCCCATTTTTGTCTCTTTGTGTATTTGCAATGCAAGATAACCCGATGTTTGGGTGTTTATGTATTTGTTGTGTCTGCACTTTTGCAATGTGTATATCTGACTTTTTGACTTACTTGATTCTTGTGTTCACGTGATGCTTAATTTGAAAAACACAATACATGATTACTTGAGAGGATGAGCATGCATTCATTGCTTTGAAGCAGCTGTGGTGTGAAAATTACACAAACATGACACAATTATTTTGATGTTAATGCTAAAGTTTTCATTCCAGTATAGTCAAGAACTGAAAGCATGGTGCTGCACATCAGCACATCCACCATGCCATGGACCCGCTTGGGTCCTGAAGCCACCGGAGCCATCCTCGTCTCTTGAAAGTAACCATCTATCTGCCTCGGCCAGGTGAAACGTGGGCTTACCGTTGGAATTCTCCAGCTGCTGGTGTCCTCAACACCGACACACCTACTGGATGTGCTGGATCCTGCAAAGAACTTTTGGCACCATATGGCCAAAATGTCTTGCAAAAGAAGAAGGGGAAACAAGACTTGTTAAAAAAAAAAACCTGCAATATAATTACAAAGTAATTCACATGGTCAGGTCTCCCTTGCAAAAGAGGTCTTGATCTCAATGGGACTAACCTGGTTAAATAAAAGTTAAATTAAAATTAAACATAGCCTAATATTATTAATTTCACATAAGGTATTTATTAATTATTCCAACAAAGGGGAAATGCAAGAATCAGAAAACGCTCTCTGGAGGAACCGTACGGTTAAGCTCTCGCTGTCAGAGGAGATGGGAAGCAGGGGAGACCAATGCGGGCGGATGTTAAAACTTACCCCTGCCTCCGGGAGGTGCACGAGGGTGGATGGGCTGAAGTTTGATCCATGCTGTGCCAGGAGAAAGGGTCCGAAGAGGCACTCTATCCCTAATGTAGGCTAATTCAGGAAAAAAAGGAGATTCAGGTAGGCACCCTGTAAACTGACATGGGTGGGTTGGGAAATTAACTTTATCCCAAATATCTTGCGCAAACAAGGGTTTGTTTGGTGTCAAATCATCATGCAGCCAAGGCCACAGAAGCATATACAGATGGATGGATGCATACACAGTCAGAACCCATTACTATGCCCTCCACACCACAGCGGCAGGCACGAATAAGCAAATAAGTGTCACAAACTGAGACAAAGACCATGCTGATGTAATTCCATATCTACATTTATATGCAGAGCTGACAAAAACTTTGTGTACTCTCGAGCTACTTGAGCTCATTTTAGCCAATATCGAGATCTAGCAGAATGATAATCGGGCACGTGGTTAGACCAGGTCCCTTATTTTTGTAGATGCTGTAACATCCTTATCTCACATTTGTGTGGGTTGAAAGGGTCCAAGTTGTCTACCTCAAGGACTCATCAATACTCAGCCATACGTTGAGACTGAAACTACACCTCTCTGGATAGTGGAATCCCCTCAACCATCTGAGCTACACCCCAACCACATGGTGTTTTCAAACATGGCTTGCGGGCAAATTAATAGCATAAAGTGAATGAAGGAAACAGCCTAAAGGCCCAGTTAAGGAAAATGTTCCAGGAGGGCATTGTCTCAAAGGGTCCGCGCTGTGGAGAACACACACAATTACAGATTCTGAGTTGCTGAACTAGTCTCAACAGCCACAGTGAGATTGTGTTCTGCTTAAGGATTGGACCGGAATAGGCACCAGGCAATAGGTAATTGTACATGAGCTCTCTGAGCCTCCTGATTTCCTTAACAAATAGCTGATCCTCTCATTCATTTCAGTGGTCCCCCCCCCCCCCCCCCCACCTCTCTCCCCCCAGTCATTTGTTTAGACTGAAGTACACAATTAGCCTCTGCTTTGGATGGGTACAAGAACCTGCCATATAAGCCTCATTTGGTTTGCAAATGTCCCATTTCTTTCTGATTTTAGTGGCTAAAAACAAATGGCCAGGCTTTGTTTTTAAAGAGGGGGTGTGATCGGAGGAGGGAGTGGGGGAGCAGTATGAGGAAGAAGTGGCTACTTTAGCTGTGCCCAGTCATCTTGCCTGTAGAGGAGACAAGAGCCTCTTCCAGATAATGACTGAACAAGCAGCTTTGTCAGGGACGACAAATGGAGTGATCCCACTCTCGTCCCACTTACCACAAGAAGAGCGTTGGTGCAGCGCGCATGTGCGCGTAAGCTTATATGCAAACGTATGTGTTTTGTTGGGTTGTGCGTCATTTGAATGTATGTTTGCACATTCGCATTTGGTTAGTTTGTATAGCCTGTGTGTGTGTCGGGGCAGGGTGTTAAAAGAGTGCATTCATGGTCATGAGGTGATGTGTGTGTCAACAGCGTATGATTTGCGTGAGGATTCTGGCTGCGTTGTCCCACCGAGCCCTTTTTTCTTTTGTTTTGGCTCTCCTGTTTTTCATGGACAACCAAGGACATCATTTGAATACCATCAGCCTGCCTGCCTGCCTACCAGGGTCGCTGTATTAAGGTTAAGGGATCTGTATCTCTTTGTTTACGTCTGCTTTTTAGCCACATCTTGCCTTTTTTTATTTACATAAATTTTGTCATGGATTTATGACCAGAGTTAAACAGAGTAATGGCTAGAATACAATAGGTTGATGTCAAGCAATTTAATATTTTTCCAGATTAGTATATATTACTGTCTCTTTTTTTCTGGGGAAATAAAAATCTTTCATATGTCATATGCATCCCCAACAAAGGGTGGCAGCTGTGAATTGAGTGCATCTCCCAGGTTCAAGGAACCACATCTTTAACTAGCTTACAGTGCTGCATGATGGAGACACAGTGATCATCATCCTGAAAAGGTAGCACCAGTCAATAGAGGAGTTACACTGCAGCTAACAAAAAGTTATAATGTAAACTTTATGCTCTTAGAGATAAATGGATCACTGTCATCATCAAACAACTCTCAAGCAACCAAGTGATATAATCTCACAGAGTATAATATATAAAACAGTAAGCCCTTTTATAAGCATTATTTTCAAAAGACATTTTCTTTTAAAAGAAAATGCAGAAAGTCTTAACGAAGTGACTCCTAACTCAGTGTCAACAAACAAATGGTTGTCAATAGTGTCCACAAATAAAAGCAAACAAACTACATTCTTGTTTTGCTATGCTTATGGAAGGGATCTCTCATATGCTAATGAATGTCAAACACACTATTTTACTCATTTTCATAATAGTCATCACAAAATAGTGGATATGACAGATGCATCGCATTCATGTTTAGAAAGGTCTGTTGGCACCAAACCATTTCCAATCATGATATCGATCTGTGCCTATAGTTCAGAGTATTTCTGAAGAAAGTTTCCATTCTGATAGAAGGAGTCTGTGTGCCCTCATGGAGGAGCTGACATCAGTCATTTGAAGTAAGACTCGTGTCAACTTTTCTTGCATAATTTTAGAGCTGACATTGTGCACCAACATAGCATTTGTTGTTCTATGAGTTAATTTGTACCTCTGCAGCAAATGTACTCTGACTATATACACAGATCTGTTATTACTTTAATTTTAGTACATGCATCCCCGTATCACTTTATTACCCATGATCATAATGTCATAATCCATCCATGGGTAGGTAATTTATTATTTCTGTCAGTGATTGAACTATTAGTTAAAAGACAAAGAACCTATTAAATGTTGGTGTTGAATCCAGATCCGGATGTGAATCCAGGAGTTAATTAACACTAAGCACTTTGGCCCGTGGTGGAGGTATGTGCTTTGATGAGTGCTGCTCTTGTAATTAAACTGGTATTTGAGATACATAGAATTTTCACCTCATTCTGGGGTTGCGAAACAGGGTTTTGGCGTTTACTTTTGAAGCATCACTATGGTGTTCGAGTTTGCCGAGTTCCTGTGTAATTTATGGCTGTGCATTAAACAGCCTAGCACCAGGCAGCCTATCATGTAAATAGATCGGGGCTTTTACAGGCAGCTTGCCGGCTGTTTAAACAGACGAAAGGAAAAGGGGAGAAGGAGGGAAATTAAAACCCAAATGGAAACCATGTGCGTCTGTGTGCAAGTGGAGGGGCGCAACTAGACGATGTGGAAGTGACACAGTGTGAGGTGAAAACGCACACATAAAACCTCACAGCCCGCCAACAGACACGTGTGCATGCACAAACACACACTGGTGCATAAACCTGTGTACCACAAAACCTCCAGTTTCATCAAACCCAGCTGTGAGCAGAGTTGTATCAAAGGCAGCATGTGGAGTAGAGCTGTGGCGCTGCAGAGGAGATCAGATCCAGATGGGCTTCGGTCTGCCAGACAGACACACTCGCCTGTGCTGTTTTCTTCTCTTCCACCCCACTTTGTTACATTATATATTGCTCTAACCTCCTCTGCTCGGTTCCTGACTGATCGGTTGCGGTCTACTCCTCACTGCTTTGTCCCCTATATTTTATTTTATGGCCTTTCTTGTTTTATGGGAATCAAACGGAAACAACCAGAATGACATGCCACAAAAAAAAGCGACAAGCAAGTTGCAAACCCACAAGTGTTGTGTGTTGTGTGTCTTGGCTGGAAGCCACAAGGATACGTCCATCTGTGTTTCTGTACACAGGGACAACAAGTCTAAGCAGGCCTCGGCGTTAGTAAGTCCCTTTGGCTGCTCCCTTGTTTGCACTTGGGGTCGCACAGCAAATCCAAGGTGGATCTGCATGTTGATTTGGCACAGGTTTTACGCCGGATGCCCTTCCTGATGCAACTCCACATTACATGGAGAAATGTGGCAGGGGTGGGATTTGAACCCAGAACCTTCCGAACTGAAACCAAGCGCATTAACCACTTGGCCACCACCCCTAAGCAGGCCTCGGCGTTGTTGGAAGAAAATCCAGAGTGTAGACTTTGTTGATATTTTGGTAAGGAGATGTTGGCGGTTACTATGTGCCCTAACGCAGTCAAAGCAGCATGCAGATGGTGGAGCACAAGGCTCCCTAATCAGGACACAAACCCACACAGACACACTTTCCAGAGAATGTAAGAAACGCATATCTTATGATACACAGCTGATAAACTGAATCAAATTTTATTTGCACTGGGCATACTGATGACATGACATCTAATAAAAGCTATAATGCTTAAGGAAAGGAAATTTCTGAAGGGTGACTGGCTACATGACACGATATTACAGAAATAGACATATTTGCTTTGACTATGTAATGGGGGAAATAACCATGCTGTAATGGCACAATCATGAGTTTTCTCTGTTCTCAGTATCATGCTTTAGGGCCCCTTCACACATAGCATGAATAAGTAGGAATCAGGGCAATCATGGTGAAACAGCGCAAGTGACCAAACCACGAAAACATCGAGCCGATGTCAGGAGGGACACATGGTTGGGCAGGCTTGAACGATCCCACTGCGAAAGTTTCGTGCACGCACACGAGCATGAACGAAACCGTCACAGCGAGAACACTGTGTGAGCTGCTGGAGCGTGTGGATCGACATCGCACAGCTGCTGTGGAAAAAAATAAAAATAAAAAATACATGCCATCCGCGGCAATCGAATGTGCAATTTACAAAAGCTTTGATCAACAGACAGAAACTTTACCACTGCACTATCATCACTGTTCTATAACCAGAGAGTAAAATGCCTAAAAACAACAAGGAGATAAACGTATATAAAAAAAGAAAATTAGATGATGTAGACCAAGAGGAAGTCTTTAATTATGGCGAAAAAAAGCACCGGAATTGAAGCTGTTGTGGAGGAAAGAGAAAAAAAACAGCTGGAATGTGTTACACCATGTCACGCCTCTGTTGTGGAGGAAAAAAAATAAAACCACACACCATATAAAAATTACTGAATCCTTCTTATTGAGCAGACAATACAAGTATGAACCGTCTGTTCCTCTGTAGATGAGCCATGGTCATAGATGTACATGACATGAATGAGGCAGTGCTCTCTTATCATGTCCACATCTGCTTGCCCGGCGTCTCCAGCTGGCCCCACACCGTCGGGCCTGACATGCGTGTCCTGTGGATGGTGCACTGCAGGACAGACACCACGTCATGTGGAGCAGAGCTCACGGGGGTGACATGACATTCAGATCGCGCACTGCGTGTTATGATCTGATGGTCTATTTCACCTGGGGCAGCCTGTCAATGTGTGTGCCGTTCACTTCCTCGCTGCAGCCCATCACAACAGCAATGTATGTTTTTATGTATGTCCACCTGAGGACAGCAAGCAGACACACGTGCGTCACAGTGGACAGTTGTTAGGTCATGTCCGTCAAAACACGGTACGTGTTCCCACGCTGGGACGTACAGAACCAGAGATCTCAACAGCTGCTGCTGTTGGCGGACACACCCCCTGTCAGTTCAGAGCACACACCAACGTGTCACTCTGTTTCTGTTATGTGATCATTATTCTTTAGTTATTTGTTATGTAATTGTGTATGTAGGTAGTGTAGTACTTACTTATTAATATACCTGTAGCTGTGGTCCCTGTGTTTTTAATGTGTCACGCTGTGTGCACTGAGCCGTCATTTGTAGAAGTCAGTGAGTCTCTGGTCAGCAGCTGGGATGCGGCTCGCCGTGCTGTGTGTGCTTTGACGTGGCTGGTCAGTCCCCATCTGTACACATCCATATCAGCAGTTCATGCAAGTGCACTTCCACCCCCCCACCCTGGCACGCCACATCTAGGGAATGTCATTTGTTCATATTTTGAATACCTCCACATCTCGTTTAATCACAGTCAAAGAAGTCATCAGTGTGATGTTAATTGCTGATTTTTCAAAGGGAGACATGCCAAAAATACATGGGTCATACATGGGTCAGGTCAGGTCAAGCAACATGCTCAACTGTATGTCTGCCAAGTGAACACTTACATGTTCACCATTGATCCACTGACCTTGATCCCAAATGATTTTCACAAATCTGGTATCACTTGGGCAATATAAAATTGCATTTTGATAGTTCAGGACAGTTGTCCGAATCAAACAAATGCAGTTTTTTTTTACTTCAAGTGGTCAAATTCTTTTAGCCGCATTTTTAACAACAATTTTATTCAGTCTGTGACTGATGACGATGGACAAAAGCAATAACTGTAAGCAGCAGTTCACAATGAATTTAGTTGTTGTAGTTTAGTAGTTGTAGTTTAGTTGTTGATGTAGTTATCTTGAAAAGGACGTCATGTTTTAGAACTTGCTTGCATCACGTAATACGGTGCTAATGGGCTAACATTAACGTGGTGAGTGTCTGTTGCAGAAATCATTTTGTGAAAATCAGATGGTCAGTTTTGTGCAGAAGAAAAATCTACACCTGCAGTTAAAAAAAACTGTTGTTGGTTCTCAATTAGCTGAAGACGATGTCTAAAATTTATGTTCACGATAAAATTATTTATTCGTTCAGTTTTCTAAAATGAACGAATAATGTATTTATTGGAATTAAGGGTCACTCTGTGATTAATATTTTGTGTAAAAGACAATTCACTGTCACAGTCAGGTCAAAGTGCTCTTTGTAGTTCACATAAAGGATTATATTTTTTCTTAATTTTACTGTTTCCTTAAAAGTGAAACATGGCACCAGCAAATAATTTAGATTTCATTCAACTTTAAGTGATTTCCAATTTATAAACTTTAACCATGTAATCACAAATGTATTATTTCTAAGTGATACATTTAGGATGTAAAGGTCAACTGAGAAGTTTGAGGCTGACCCAGAAAAAAGTAGGGCATAATTCTCAAGGTTTAGCATTCTGAGAAACCAACATTTTTTGAGAATGTGTGAAGTTTTGACTCACTGGGAAAAATGCTGAGAAATGTTGGTTTCTCAGAATGGCAAAAGATAGAGAAACACATCTTACTGTTTCTGTGTCAGGCTCAAAACTTCTCAATCACTCCTCATAGAATCAAATGATATTTGTCATATTTTGTGTTTGCATCTATAAGTGCACCATCACAGCAACAGTAAGACAACAGAAAAAAAGTCAAATGACTGACAGCAAAGGCTGCTAAAGAAAAACATTACAATTAAAGTAAAATGTCTAAATGTAAGTGAAGTGAAAATAAGAAATTTGCATTCTGAAAGTGACAAAAATTAATCATTTATAATGATAAATCAATAACATATTGTTTGAACTCTCATCGTGGCCAAAAGCTTTATCAGATTAATTTTAAACAAATTTACATGTACAAATGTGACTAAAGATTTATAAAGATAAATCATATTATTTGATCTCTTATCTTGGGATTTCAGCATTTCTGCTTTTTTAGTTTGACTTTTAATAAATGATGTTTGTGGAAAATGTGTCAGACATGCACCAAAGCTGTATGTACATCTAGATACTGACATGCTTTCTTTATTCTGTCTGAAGTTTCAGAACATTTCTGAAATATTGTTAAACCCTAAATCCAAATGGTATATGAGGGCTGTCCATAAAGTATAGGTCCTTTTTATTTTTTTCAAAAACTATATGGATTTCATTCATATGTTTTTACGTCAGACATGCATGAACCCTCGTGCGCATGCGTGAGTTTTTCCATGCCTGTCGGTGACGTCATTCGCCTGTGAGCACTCCTTGTGGGAGGAGTCGTCCAGCCCCTCGTCGGAATTCCTTTGTCTGAGAAGTTGCTGAGAGACTGGCGCTTTGTTTGATCAAAATTTTTTCTAAACCTGTGAGACACATCGAAGTGGACATGGTTCGAAAAATTAAGCTGGTTTTCAGTGAAAAT
Organism: Thalassophryne amazonica; assembly: GCF_902500255.1. Lineage (NCBI taxonomy): Eukaryota > Metazoa > Chordata > Actinopteri > Batrachoidiformes > Batrachoididae > Thalassophryne > Thalassophryne amazonica. The sequence continues at coordinate 65,583,890 of NC_047107.1, forward strand.
TTTAACGGCTGATGAGAGATTTTGAGGTGACACTGTCGCTTTAAGGACTTCCCACGGTGCGAGACGTCGCGCTGCGCTCTCAGGCGGCGTCATCAGCCTGTTTCAAGCTGAAAACCTCCACATTTCAGGCTCTATTGATCCAGGACGTCGTGAGAGAACAGAGAAGTTTCAGAAGAAGTCGGTTTCAGCATTTTATCCAGATATTCCACTGTTAAAGGAGATTTTTTTAATGAAAGACGTGCGGACGGGTCCGCGTGTCGGGACGCAGCCGGCGCGGAGCGGCGGCACAGGCAAAACACCTCCGTGTTGATAACCATTTGTAAAATCCAGGCGGCTTTTGATGGCTTTCAGTGGAGTGAGTATATGAGAAATTGTTTAACAGCTGGACATTTTCCAACTTGTCCTTAAGGCTTCCAACAGAGGTGTTTTTCCTGTGGCGGAGCGTCGCGGACCCGTCCGCACGTCTTTCATTAAAAAAATCTCCTTTAACAGTGGAATATCCGGATAAAATGCTGAAACCGACTTCTTCTGAAACTTCTCTGTTCTCTCACGACGTCCTGGATCAATAGAGCCTGAAATGTGGAGGTTTTCAGCTTGAAACAGGCTGATGACGCCGCCTGAGAGCGCTGCGCGACGTCTCGCACTGTGGGAAGTCCTTAAAGCGACAGTGTCACCTCAAAATCTCTCATCAGCCGTTAAAATTTTCACTGAAAACCAGCTTAATTTTTCGAACCGTGTCCACTTCGATGTGTCTCACAGGTTTAGAAAAAATTTTGATCAAACAAAGCGCCAGTCTCTCAGCAACTTCTCAGACACAAGGAGTGCTCACAGGCGAATGACGTCACCGACAGGCGTGGAAAAACTCACGCATGCGCACGAGGGTTCAAGCATGTCTGACGTAAAAACATGAATGAAATCCATATAGTTTTTGAAAAAAATAAAAAGGACCTATACTTTATGGACAGACCTCGTATAATCTAGTGCTTTCAGATGCCTTGATTAAGAGTGTCAAAATGCATGAGACTACTTTGCTTTGTATCTAGAATTTCAAAAGTATTTTTAAAAATTTGCCATGAGGAGAAGACCTGCAACATTTCCATTCAGACCTGCAAGAAGTAAAGGACCTACATCCCTGCAACAGACAGACAAATGTTCAAATTACAATGTGATTTATTTAGCAGCTCAATTAAGGTACAAAACAAACTATGCTATTGTTGTGTAATGCAGCTGGGCAACCAGTCATGTATGGTCTACTACCATCCGGATGGCAACCCATAACACTCAGAGGGGCCTTCAGACAGCCCCACAGTACACCATCCCCACCACTTACCATAGCCAATCACAGCCTCCACTCCCCCTGAGGACCACTGACCAACAGCAGCACAGGCCACTTCTAGGATTGTTTTGTTTTGGCTTTGTTGGTTATTTTTTGTATTTTGTGAAAAATATTCAAAATTGAAAGATACTAAAGATGATGGAAATGTTCTCAGTGAATCCACTGTGAGGTGGGGTCGTCTGTTTGTGGGGTTTTATGGATTTGTGATCCTTGTCTCGTGTGTGTGTGTGTGTGTGTGTGTGTGTGTGTGTGTGTGTGTGTGTGTGTGTGTGTGTGTGTGTGTGTGTGTGTGTGTGTGTGTGTGTGTGTCTCAGTCCCGTGCACCTCTCACCCCGTTCCCTGTCGTATCTTCTTTGCCTCCGCCCATCCTCCGTGTCTGGTGTGTCTGACGTCTGCTTTGTGTCCGAGTCCTGTTTGAGTCTTGTGCGTGTGTGTGTTGTGTGTGTCTCCAGCATCCATCATTCATGTGTGTCTTGTTTCAGCATGTGTGTTGTGGGTGTGTCTGTCTGTGTTTGTCACCCTTCCAGTGGTTTCATATTTCGGTTACTTGCATGTGTCTTTTGGTTCATCGGTTTATCTGTATTGAGAGTGTATCAGTTATGTTGTCTTTGCGTTTATTACTTGAAGTATATTTTGGTTATGTGTCATTGTTATGTGTCCTGTGAGGCATTGCTTTGCACCATGCGGCACCGCCGCAACGCGCGGAATTCCTCCGCACGTCTGTCTCAATGTGCCGAAATAGTGCTGATGTCCATGTCTTTTCACAATTCCTGTGCTAGTCAGATGACATCCTGGATAAAACACAGTGTCCAGTTTGGAAATGAACGGCACATTCCACTGTTACAGGAGTTTTTGTCATGGAAAGAGGAGTGGAGGCTTCGCGCGTCGCGGCGGTGCCGCATGGCGCAAAGCAACACCTTGATGAAGCCTCACAGGACATGTTCTGGCATGTCCAGGCACATCCACAATTTCTCGGATAATCACTCGATGGAAAAACCACCGACAGCTGTCTGAACGCCATCTCAAAGCCGTCCTGTGAGACCAAAACGGAGGTGGTTTTGTCTCGCTCCAGTAGCAAATCCATCGTGACGCGCGAAGCCTCCGCTCGGCTTTCCATGACAAAATCTCTTGTTAAAAGTGAAATCTGCCGGAAAATGGTTGATGTCCAGCTCTTGTGATAACCAGAGAAATTGCACACGATGGTCACAGATCCATACAGCCATCCGTTTAGAAATGAAATGGTCGCTCAACCTGTCAATGGCGGCTTCGGAGCGCGGCGCACCACCAGTCGCTCTGGGCCGTCCTTAAAGTGACAGTAACACTCCGTAATCTCTTTGAAGCCCATAAAATTTTCACCAAAAACCATTTGAATTTCTCGAATGGTGTCCACTTTGATGTCCCTCACAGTTTCTGAAAAAATTTTGATCAAGCAAAGTGGCAGTCTCTGAGCCATTCTTAAACAATGAAAAAAACGACGAGAGGGGTGGACCACTCCTCACTCAAGCCTGCTTACAGGCGAATGACGCAACCGACAGGCGTGAAAAAACTCACGCATGCGCACGAAGGTTCAAGCTTGGCTGACGCAATCACACGTGATTCAAATCCATATGGTTTTTGAAAAAAATAATAAGGTCGGATACTTTTCTAATAGACCTCGTATACTACTACCGTTGGAATCACTGTTTACACATCATAAATGGTGGGCAGCACAGTAAAAGTACACAAGGTAAATGGGGAATTTAACTGTTTTCATTTTAAAGAGGCATCATTGCAAAAGTGCTTTGAGTGTCTGCAGAGGTGGAAAAGTGTCAGACTTTTGCTTGTGAGTATGTAAGGTCAGTGGGGGCTGAACCAATGTTGCATTTGTTTGAATTTTATTAAGCATGACTGAAAAACTGACAATCGGATGGTGCACTTGGCTCAAAGTGGCGTGCCAGGCTGGGTGTCAGCGCTCATCTCCCACTTCAGCACACCGCCCACCACTTGTGTGGTGGATGTGTAAGTGCCTTGTGTAAGCACCATACCTCATCCTGTGGGTGTGGATAACTGTGCAGCAGCCAATACATCCTGTGGAGCTCAGCATTAGCACTGTTTCTGCACTGAATCACACTGGAACCAACTAAGAATGTAATTTGCACATTTATTGTTACACATTTTAAATCCTGCATCAAATGTCACATGTTGCATAAACTCTTGGAAACATCTAAAGGCAATGCTTTCTCTTCAAGTTGTGTAGAAAAGCTCTTTGACTGCTGGCTGGTGATTTTATTCCGTATACCTCATGATTTTTACAGCAGGTAGAAATGTTCAAAGAGTAAAGCAGAAACACAGAGTCAGACTTCTCATCATCAGGGTGTCTTTTTGATCTATATGTTTGATCTGTCTATTCTTTTTGAAGCACTATCTTCTGGTTTTCTTTCTCGCTTTAACAAGGATAAAACAGAAAGCAAAATTGTAGCTGCCAAGACTCGCAGCCACAAAAACATGAAGTCTTTTATGTCTAGTGAAGAATGAAAGATACATCTGATCCACTTCTGCGGCTTCTGTATTTGACACAATCTGGCCTGATTAGTGCATTCCCTTTGTTGGCATCCATCTTTCCAGGCTGAACTTAATGCTGCTGACTGCACAGTCCACATGCATGTTTTGTTTAAGCAAGGTCGACTGCTTCTCCAAGTGCATGTTGGGAAGTGGGTTTCGGAGGTGCATTCATGATCATCAGGTGTGGGTTTTCTTTCAAAACGTCACACATTTGTGTATGGATGCTAGTTATTCACAGCTGCCGTTTGTGTGAAAAAGGAACAAAGATAACTCTCGAGCTACACTAACGCCCAGTTTGTTTAACAGCCATGCAAACAGGCTTGGGGGAAATACCCACCACGAGTGATAATCAAAGACTTGTAATGGTCATGAAAATGCAAATAGAAGTATGTGTGTTTATGTGTGAGTGTGTTGCCCCATTATAATGTATGTGTAGGTGTGAGCAGTTGTGTAACCAGCCCACGCACTTTTCTCGAAGACTTTGACCTTCGTGTCTGCTTGTTTCTAGAATTTGCCTACAGTTTGCATGACAGTGGTCTTTGTGTAGCAAAATGCAAATAGCAGAGTGTGCGTGTGGGCATTTTCCTCGGCTGTTGCCCATCCAGCAGTCATGCTTAAACAGTCTAGGCCCTATCGTGATCATTTTTAGTCACACGGTCTAAGGCCTTGTCCACACAGATATGGCACTTTCCCAATACGGCCTTTTTCTTTCTCATTTTCAAATAGTGTTCAGTAAACACTGCACCGTTTCAAGATTTATCTGCGTCCACACAAAAACATTAAAATGACCAAAAACTCTGCAGTATACGAGGTCTGTCAATAAAGCAACGGTCCTTTTTATTTTTTTCAAAAACTATATGGATTTCATTCATATGTTTTTACGTCAGACATGCTTGAACCCTCGTGCGCATGCGTGAGTTTTTCCACGCCTGTCGGTGACGTCATTCGCCTGTGAGCACTCCTTGTGGGAGGAGTTGTCCAGCCCCTCGTCGGAATTCCTTTGTCTGAGAAGTTGCTGAGAGACTGGTGCTTTGTTTGATCAAAATTTTTTCTAAACCTGTGAGACACATCGAATTGGACATGGTTCGAAAAATTAAGCTGGTTTTCAGTGAAAATTTTAACGGCTGATGAGAGATTTTGAGGTGACACTGTCGCTTTAAGGACTTCCCATGGTGCGAGACGTCGCGCTGCGCTCTCAGGCGGCGTCATCAGCCTGTTCAAGCTGAAAACCTCCACATTTCAGGCTCTATTGATCCAGGACGTCGTGAGAGAACAGAGAAGTTTCAGAAGAAGTCGGTTTCAGCATTTTATCCAGATATTCCACTGTTAAAGGAGATTTTTTTTAATGAAAGACGTGCGGACGGGTCCCCGCATCGGGACGCAGCTGACGCGGTGCGGCGGCACAGGAAAAACACCTCCGTGTTGATAACCATTTGTAAAATCCAGGCGGATTTTGATGGCTTTCAGTGGAGTGAGTATATGAGAAATTGTTTAACAGCAGGACATGTTCCAACTTGTCCTTAAGGCTTTCAACAGAGGTGTTTTTCCTGTGGCGGAGCGTCGCGTAGGCTGCGAGCCGACGCGCGGACCCGTCCGCACGTCTTTCATTAAAAAAAATCTCCTTTAACAGTGGAATATCCGGATAAAATGCTGAAACCGACTTCTTCTGAAACTTCTCTGTTCTCTCACGACGTCCTGGATCAATAGAGCCTGAAATGTGGAGGTTTTCAGCTTGAACAGGCTGACGACGGCAGCTGAGAGCGCTGAGCGACGTCTCGCACCGTGGGAAGTCCTTAAAGCGACAGAATCACCTCAAAATCTCTCATCAGCCGTTAAAATTTTCACTGAAAACCAGCTTAATTTTTCGAACCATGTCCACTTCGATGTGTCTCACAGGTTTAGAAAACATTTTGATCAAACAACGCGCCAGTCTCTCAGCAACTTCTCAGACAAAGGAATTCCGACGAGGGGCTGGACGACTCCTCCCACAAGGAGTGCTCACAGGCGAATGACGTCACCGACAGGCGTGGAAAAACTCACGCATGCGCACGAGGGTTCAAGCATGTCTGACGTAAAAACATATGAATGAAATCCGTATAGTTTTTGAAAAAAATAAAAAGGACCGTTACTTTATTGACAGCCCTCGTATATGCCAGGCCTGTATGCGGTGCTGTATGGAACCCGGGAGAGGTCACTTAAAGTGATATTTTTTGCTGGCCATGATCATTTGTGTACACGTTTTCCTTTAATTGAGCCCACAAATTAATAAAACGTGTTCTCACATTAATAAAACGTGTGCACGTTTTCCTGGCCGTGATAATTTGTGCGCACGTTTTCCTTTAATTGAGCCCTCAACTTAATAAAATGAGCGCACATTTTCCTTTAATTGAGCCCTCAAATTAATAAAACGTGTGCACGTTTTCCTTTAATTGAGCCCTCGAATTAATAAAATATGCGCACGATTTCCTTCGTTCAAAATGAACTCCATAATATGAGCTAAACTGTCATACTCATGAGAGGGAGACGCTTCGCCCTCAGCATCCTTTTTAATGTGCTTAAAGTCCAGATAATGCCATTCTGGGTAGCCAGAGTTCTCTATATGTCCTTGTGCGCCTAACATGAGCGCACAATATAATAAAACGTCACATGCGCACAATATAATAAAAATGAGCGCACATTTATTTTCATCGCAAGGAGAATACTGAGGAGTCAATGGATGGCTGTGGAGATCCCTGATTGTTAATAAATGGGGTGCTCTAACTCGAATAAAATAAGTTATTTTTTCTTGTGTTGCAAGACAAGGTACTAATGCCATCTGGTTCAGGCTGAAAAACATACTTGGAGCAGATAAACAATGAGGGACGTCTTTTTTTTTTTTTAAATAAAAGACTGCATTAATTTTTTTCACAATAAGGAATTAAAGTATTTCCAAATGTTGCTTTCCAAAACAAGGGCAGCTTATTGCTGTGTGGGCCACCCGAAGAGGAGGTACTGCTGGCCAACGCCAGAGGGCGCACTGCCTGTAGTCGGGTTTCAGACACCAGAGGGCGCAGTCACTACCCAGGAGCCAGGACTGACAGCTGTCAGCAATCACCATCATCACCACTATAAAAGCCTGGAGGAGACACCACATCTCTGCCGAGATATCAGTTTACCACTCAGGTAATTCTCTCAACCGTTGTTTATGTGCCGAACGCACATACCTTGTTTGTTCTGAACTTTTTGCAGGAGTACCTGGAACTCTACTTGCAGCTGGAGCTGGGTTTGTGGACGGTGGGGGAGTGACAATCTTCACTCCTCAGTCCACTTACGATAAGTAGTAGTTCAGGCTCTGCCGTTAACTGGTTCCAGAGTTGGAGGTGGAGGTGTTCCCTCCAAGTGGATAAACATTGTGAGTTGCTGACTGCTTACTGGGTGTCCACACACCCACCATTAACCTGTTTTTGTTCCTGCCAGCAGTACCGGATCTGACAGCTGAAGCAGAGGCCACCTGGGGACTTGGGACTTGGCGGCTTCAGTGTACTGCAGGTCTTCGTTGGCGGCGGAACCTTGTGGGCCCCGGCTCTTCTCTGGATAGGCGTCTCCTACCCTCGGGCCTGCCCACACGTCACCTGTTGTATTTTGTAATTGACTGTCTAAAAGCAGTATTCGACCTGTTGTGCACATTTGCCACAATAAATTGGATTTATTGGATTATCTATTGACCGTTCATTTGCACCCCCTGTTGTGGGTCCGTGCATTACACTTTCCCCAACAGGATATCTCGGCCAACGTCATGGATCCCGAGGGGCACAACCCACCCGTTGAACAGTCAATGGAGACGCAAGGTGCACAGGCTTCTGCAGGAGGAATAATGGGTGAGTTGCAGCAATTTTTGGCCGCCTTCACTGCTCGGCGCTTTGGGAGCAGAATTTGCGGCTCCTAACGACTTACACTGGGTTCGTACGGGAATTCAGACAAGTGTTTGATCACCCTAATCGAGGTGAATCTGCTTCCACGCTGCTGCTGTCCATTTGACAGGGGCGACGGAGCGCTGCAGAGTATGCAGTCGACTTCCGTGTCGCGGCCGCGAGGGCCGGCTGGAATACGGTAGCGCTCCACGCTGCCTTCGTAAATGGACTGTCTTCGGTCCTGAAGGAGCACCTGGTGGGTAGAGATGAGCCGCGGGATTTAGACGGGCTTATTGATTTAGTCATACGTTTGGACAACCGATTGGAAGAACGTCGACGGGAGCGAGACGAAGGACGTGGCCGGGCACGCGCGGCCCCTCTCCCTTCCCGGTCCGAAGCAGCCCCGCCTTCCCCACGCTCCAGAGCCAGAGTGCTCTGTGTGACGACAGCTCCCCCTGCTGACGAAGCTATGGACACGAGCAGGGCCAAAATAAAATTAGAAAACAGAAAGAGGAGGCTGGCCCACGGAGAGTGCTTTTTCTGCGGCTCTGACGAGCATCTGCAGAAACAATGCCCCAAGCGGTTAAACACCAACGCTCGCCCTTAGAGATTGGGCTAAGGGTGGGCCATAATACACACGCGGGTAATGCACAAAAATCCGCATGAATCCCAGTTGTGATCCTCTGTGGGGATTTAACCCTTCAAGCCCCAGCACTAATCGACACGGGGTCAGAAGGGAATCTGCTAGATAGCAGATGGGCTAAAGAAGTAGGGCTCCCTCTAGTGGCTCTTCCTTCACCAGTGAGGGTACGGGCACTAGATGGCACCCTTCTTCCATTAATCACACACCAGACACAGCCCTTAACACTGGTTGTGTCTGGGAATCACAGGGAGGAGATTGTGTTTTTTGTGACACCTTCTACCTCCAGAGTTATTTTGGGCTATCCATGGATTAGTAAGCACAATCCCTGGATCGATTGGCCGTCTGGGGTTGTGGCTCAATGGAGCGAAACCTGCCACCGGGAGTGTTTACGATCCTTGGTTCCACCCGGTGTGACTCCTAAAGAGGAGGTTCGAGTCCCTCCCAATCTCACGGCGGTGCCTGTTGAGTACCACGATCTTGCTGACGTTTTCAGCAAAGATCTGACACTCACGCTTCCCCCGCATCGACCGTATGATTGTACCATTGATTTAATCCCAGGCGCTGAATATCCATCCAGTAAACTGTACAACCTCTCACGCCCCGAGCGAGAATCGATGGAGACCTACATCCGGGACTCTTTAGCTGCCGGGTTGATCCGGAACTCGTCCTCCCCGTTAGGTGTGGGTTTCTTTTTTGTGGGCAAGAAGGACGGCGGACTCCGTCCATGCATTGATTTTAGAGGGCTGAACGAGATCACGGTTCGCAACCGATACCCGTTGCCCCTGTTGGATTCAGTGTTCACGCCCCTGCATGGAGCCAAAGTATTCACTAAATTGGATCTTAGGAACGCGTATCACCTGGTTCGGATCCGGAAGGGAGACGAATGGAAGACGGCATTTAACACCCCGTTAGGTCACTTGAGTACCTGGTCATGCCGTTCGGCCTCACTAATGCCCCCGCGACGTTCCAAGCATTAGTAAATGACGTCTTGCGGGACTTCCTGCATCGGTTCGTCTTCGTATACCTAGACGATATCCTCATCTTCTCCCCGGATCCTGAGACCCATGTTAAGCATGTACGTCAGGTCCTGCAGCGGTTGTTGTAGAACCGGCTGTTTGTGAAGGGCGAGAAGTGCGAGTTCCACCGTACTTCTTTGTCCTTCCTGGGGTTCATAATCTCCTCCAACTCCGTCGCCCCTGATCCGGCCAAGGTAGCGGCGGTGAGAGATTGGCTCCAACCGGCAAGCCGTAGGAAGCTGCAACAGTTCCTCGGCTTCGCTAATTTCTATCGGAGGTTTATCAAGGGCTATAGTCAGGTTGTTGGTCCCCTTACAGCCCTGACCTCCCCAAAAGTTCCCTTCACCTGGTCGGATCGGTGCGAAGCCGCGTTTAGGGAGTTGAAACGCCGGTTCTCTACTGCGCCAGTTCTGGTGCAGCCTGATCCTAGCCGCCAGATTGTTGTGGAAGTAGATGCCTCTGACTCAGGGATAGGAGCCGTGCTGTCCCAGAGCGGGGAGTCCGATAAGGTTCTCCACCCCGTGCCTATTTCTCCCGCAGGTTGACCCCAGCAGAGCGGAATTATGACGTCGGCAATCGGGAGCTCCTGGCGGTGAAGGAGGCCCTGGAGGAGTGGAGACACTTGTTGGAGGGAGTTGTGGTTCCATTCACGGTTTTCACCGACCATCGGAACCTGGAGTATATCCGGACCGCTAAGCATCTGAACCCCAGGCAGGCCCGTTGGTCTCTTTTTTTTTGGCCGTTTTGACTTCAGGATCACCTATCGCCCCGGGACTAAGAACCAGCGGTCAGACGCACTGTCCCGGGTGCATGAAGAAGAAGTCAAAGCGGAGCTGTCGGATCCACCAGAAAACATCATCCCGGAGTCCACTATCGTCACCACACTGACGTGGGACGTGGAGAACATCGTCAGGGAGGCCCTGACGCGTCACCCGGACCCCGGCGGTGGACCACCTAACCGTTTGTACATCCCACCAGATGCTAGGACTGCAGTTTTGGACTTCTGTCATGGTTCTAAGCTCACCTGCCATCCAGGGGTGCGAAGGACCGTGGCAGTCGTTCGGCAGCGGTTCTGGTGGGCGTCTTTGGAAGCTGACGTCCGAGAGTATGTCCGGGCCTGTACCACCTGTGCCAGGGGCAAGGCAGTCAACCAACCGGAGAAGGGACTCCTCCAGTCGCTGCCAGTGCCTCATTGCCCCTTGTCCCACATCGGCCTGGACTTCGTCACGGGTCTCCCTGCGTCCCAGGGAATGACAACCATCCTGACGATAGTGGACCGGTTCTCCAAGGCAGCCCACTTCGTGGCCCTCCCGAAGCTCCCGACGGCCGAGGAGACTGCAGACCTCCTGGTCCACCACGTCATATGTCTGCATGGTATCCCTGTGAACATCGTCTCGGATTGTGGTCCCCAGTTCTCCTCGCAAGTCTGGAGGAGTTTCTGTAGGGAACTGGGGGCCACCATGAGCCTTTCATCCGGGTACCACCCCCAGACCAACGGACAAGCAGAGCGGGCTAATCAAGAGCTAGGACAGGCCCTACGGTGTTTGACCTCCGCGCACCCGACGGCCTGGAGTCAACATCTGGCCTGGATTGAGTACGCTCATAACAGTCAGGTTTCGTCAGCAACCGGCCTCTCCCCATTTGAAGCATGTTTGGGGTACCAGCCCCCACTGTTTCCAGCTGTGGAGGGAGAGGTCGGGGTTCCCTCGGTCCAGGCCCACCTCAGGAGGTGCTGTCGGGTGTGGCGTACAGCCCGCTCTGCCCTGCTGAAAGCCCGGATGAGGGCGAAGAGCCATGCAGACCGCCGACGCGCCCCGGCCCCAGACTATCAGCCCGGCATGTTCTTGGTTGGCTTTCAACCAAGAACATTCCTCTCAACACGGAGTCACCAAAACTCATGGACAGATACATCGGACCCTTCAAGATCACTAAAGTCATCAGTCCAGCCGCAGTGAAGCTGATTCACCCTGTGTTTCATGTCTCAAAATTGAAGCCGTACCACACCTCGGACCTCTGCACCCCCGGACCAGCACCGCCTCCTGCCCGCATCATCGACGGTGAGCCTGCGTGGACAGTCCGCAGGCTCTTGGATGTTCGCCGGAGGGGTCAGGGTCTCCAGTATCTGGTGGACTGGGAAGGTTACGGACCTGAGGAACGCTCCTGGGTGAAACAGAGCTTCATCCTGGATCTGGCCCTCCTGGCCGAGTTCTACCGGCGGCACCCCGACAAGCCTGGTCGGGCGCCAGGAGGCGCCCGTTGAGGGGGGGGGGTCCTGTTGTGTGGGCCGCTCGAAGAGGAGGTACTGCTGGCCAACGCCAGAGGGTGCACTGCCTGTAGTCGGGTTTCAGGCACCAGAGGGCGCAGTCACTACCCAGGAGCCAGGACTGACAGCTGTCAGCAATCACCATCATCACCACTATAAAAGCCTGGAGGAGACACCACATCTCTGCCGAGATATCAGTTTACCACTCAGGTAATTCTCTCAACCGTTGTTTATGTGCCGAACGCACATACCTTGTTTGTTCTGAACTTTTTGCAGGAGTACCTGGAACTCTACTTGCAGCTGGAGCTGGGTTTGTGGACGGTGGGGGAGTGACGATCTTCACTCCTCATTCCAGTTATGATAAGTAGTAGTTCAGGCTCTGCCGTTAACTGGTTCCAGAGTTGGCGGTGGAGGTGTTCCCTCCAAGTGGATAAACATTGTGAGTTGCTGACTGCTTACTGGGTGTCCACACACCCACCATTAACCTGTTTTTGTTCCTGCCAGCAGTACCGGATCTGACAGCTGAAGCAGAGGCCACCTGGGGACTCAGGACTTGGCGGCTTCAGTGTACTGCAGGTCTTCGTTGGCGGCGGAACCTTGTGGGCCCCGGCTCTTCTCTGGATAGGCGTCTCATACCCTCGGGCCTGCCCACACGTCACCTGTTGTATTTTGTAATTGACTGTCTAAAAGCAGTATTCGACCTGTTGTGCACATTTGCCACAATAAATTGTATTTATTGGATTATCTATTGACCGTTCATTTGCGCCCCCTGTTGTGGGTCCGTGCATTACACTTTCCCCAACACTTATGTCGATAAGACTTTGTGTTAGGCTGTGATGATGAATCCGGCTGAAACAACGCACAAGTTAAGAATAAGACTTTATATTTACAGTAAAACGTGGCTAAACCGTTATCGTATAAACCGGATACTCCCACTCACTAGACAAAAGCAAAAGTCCCAATGCTTTTGTATGGTTTTCCATGTAATAAACACTGTATATATTGGATTTGGAAAACAGATTTTCACTCACATCAGACAAACTGTCCTTTCCATTGCAATGGATTCCCATTTAAAGAAAAAAAAAAACTTGCATACCGGACAGAGTAGTCTGGATGTGCCCAGTTGCAACAGAGGTACGAAATGAAGTTCAGCACTGACACTTGCTGATTCAAGGAAAGTGGGCACTGTATTACCTTGATTAAAAGTCTGGGCGTCTTTCTTTTTTTTTTAAACTGTGCTCAGACCCAGTGCCTGAACAAGGCAGGCTGTAATTCAAGGCCAGCGATTATTAACAATATGCTGCTTGCACTGTAATATGGTGTTAGGTTTCACACATATCCCTGGGTATGACGAACCAAAGACAATTCCTAGATCAAAGCCCTCTATGTGGCTATGAACCCTCTCCGGAGCCTGACGTGCACCTGCTAAATGGCAGAGAATGCAAAGGCTGTGATTGGTCACTTTTCCAGTTTCACTCCTTCCTCTCCCATCGTATTTTAAAAGTTTTGCAGTGCACCTGCCGATTACATTTTGATCATGGAACAAATACAGAAAAGTCTGAAAATATGGCCAACTTTACAACACAGAGTCAGAAAAAGACACTCAAATGACCCAGAATTCATGGAGGAAAATTGAATGTACTCTACCATTGGGTTGGAGGTTAATGATTGTATAAAGAAGTGGAGCTTGTAGAGGGACAAATTGATCCAGAAAAAGCCACTGTTCCTGCGGTAAAATGCATAAAGACGTAACGGGGAACTTTAAAAGGGTCACGCTCATGACAGCATCATTGCATCACACATTGCATCACAGAGTTATGGAGCTGGAGAAACATAAATCAGGCTTTAGGATTTTAAGGTACCACTCTGCAGTGGACCTAGAAAAAAAGAGGGTCTAGACCAAGTGTAATCTTTTTAATGCACATAATGGCACTTATTTAAGGGAGGCGTGTTGTGAAAGTGTTGGAACACGGACCCACAACAGGGGGCGCAAATGAACGGACAATGGAGGAGTCAAATAACACTGTTTTTACTGTTGTGAAACAGGCACAACAAACACAGCCGATTACAATATTGAAACTGAGTCCAATTACAACGGTGTCGTGTGGGCAGGCTCGACGATAGGAGACGTCTGTCCAAGTCGAACCGGAACCAACCCGATTTCCTCTGCCACCAAACCCCGGGAATACTGGAGCCGCCAAGTCCCGAACTCCCAGGTGGCCACTGCCTCTGCTCGTCGGATCCGGTACTGCTGGCAAGGAACAGAAACAGTCAGGTGTGGGTGCGGCTGCACCCAGCAACACGGAGGGTGGAGATTCCACCTCCACCTCTCGTCAACAACAATAAAGGAATGTAGGAAGGTGAGTACTTATCCAAGAGTTGTCCAGTAGTCAGCTATCCTACAAACAATCAACAAGAATTACAACTGTAGTTAATAGCACGTTTGGGCGGAGATTGTTACCTCTTTGATAGGGCGATATCTCGGCAATGAGGTGGAGATGCCGTCCTGCTGATATACCTCCCTGTTGATTGGAATCAGCTGTCTCAGGTGATGGGTGACAGCTGTCACCCTGGCTGCTCCTGTGAGGCGGCAGCACCCTCCGGTGCCTGGAGCCCGCACTCCAGGCAGGGCGCCCTCTGGTGGTGGTGGGCCAGCAGTACCTCCTCTTCAGCGGCCCACACAACAGGACCCCGCCCTCAACGGGTGCCTCCTGGCGCACGACCAGGCTTGTCCGGGTGGCGACGGTAGAAGTCGGCCAGGAGGGCCGGGTCCAGGATGAAGCTCCTCTTCACCCAGGAGCGTTCTTCGGGGCCGTACCCTTCCCAGTCCACCAGATACTGAAAACCCCGGCCCATCCGTCGGACGTCGAGGAGCCGGCGCACAGTCCAAGCCGGCTCGCCGTCGATGATCCGGGCAGGAGGTGGTGCCGGACCCGGAGTGCAGAGGGGTGAGGTGTGATGAGGTTTGATCCTGGAGACGTGGAACACTGGATGAATCTGCAGTGAGGCCGGAAGCTGAAGCCTCACTGCGGCGGGATTGATGACCTTGAGAATCTTGTACGGACCAATGTATTGTTCTTGTAGTTTTGGGGAGTCCACTTGTAGGGGAATGTCCTTGGTGGACAACCACACTTCCTGCCCAGGACGATACGTGGGAGCCGGGGTCCGCCGCCGGTCTGCATGGTTCTTCGCCCTCGTCCGGGCCTTTAACAAAGCAGAACGGGCGGCACGCCACACCCGACGGCACTTCCGTAGGTGGGCCTGGACCGAGGGCACACCGACCTCTCCCTCAACCACCGGAAACAACGGGGGCTGATACCCCAAGCACACCTCAAAAGGGGAGAGGCCGGTGGCTGATGATACTTGACTGTTGTGGGCGAACTTGATCCAGGCCAGGTGGGTACTCCAGGCCGTCGGGTGCACGGCTGTCACACAATGTAGGGTCTGCTCCAGCTCTTGGTTGGCCCGTTCTGCTTGCCCGTTGGTCTGGGGGTGATACCCGGACGAGAGACTGACCGTGGCCCCCAGTTCCCGGCAGAAGCTCCTCCAAACGTGCGAGGAGAACTGGGGGCCGCGATCGGAGACGATGTCTGATGGTATCCCATGCAGACGGACGACGTGGCGGACTAGGAGGTCCGCTGTCTCCTGGGCCGTTGGTAGCTTCGGGAGGGCCACGAAGTGGGCTGCCTTGGAGAATCGGTCCACTATCGTGAGGATGACGGTGTTTCCCTGTGACGGCAGAAGACCCGTGACAAAATCCAGGCCGATGTGAGACCAGGGGCGATGAGGCACGGGCAGCGGCTGTAGCAAACCCGAGGTCTTGCGGTGGTCGGCCTTGCCCCTGGTGCAGGTGGTACAGGCCTGGACGTAACCCCGGACGTCGGCCTCCAGGGACGCCCACCAGAAGAGCTGCCGGACGACTGCCACGGTTCTTCGCACCCCAGGATGACAGGAGAGCTTAGAACCGTGACAGAAGTCCAGGACTGCAGCCCTAGCTTCTGGTGGGACGTAGAGTTTGTTCTTCGGTCCGGTTCCGGGGTCCGGGTCTCGTGTCAGGGCCTCCCGGACGGTCTTCTCCACGTCCCAGGTGAGGGTGGCCACGATAGTGGACTCCGGGATGATGGGATCCGGGGGATCCGATGACTCCATTCTGACTTCATCTTCATGTACCCGGGACAAAGCATCCGATCTTTGATTTTTAGTCCCGGGACGGTAGGTGATCCGGAAGTCAAAACGGCCGAAGAACAGTGACCAGCGGGCTTGCCTGGGATTCAGCCGCCTGGCGGTCCTGATATACTCCAGGTTCCGGTGGTCAGTGAAAACCGTGAATGGCATGGACGTTCCCTCCAACAGATGTCTCCACTCCTCAAGAGCCTCTTTCACCGCAAGGAGCTCTGGATTGCCGACGTCATAGTTCCGTTCGGCTGGGGTCAACCTGCGGGAAAGATAGGCACACGGGTGAAGGACCTTATCGGTCTTCCCGCTCTGGGACAGCACGGCTCCTATCCCTGAGTCCGAGGCATCCACTTCAACCACTAACTGGCGACTAGGATCGGGCTGCACCAGAACGGGTGCAGACGAGAAGCGCCGTTTCAACTCCTTGAACGCGGCATCGCAACGATCCGACCAGGTGAAGGGAACTTTTGGTGAGGTCAGGGCTGTCAGGGGGCTAACTACCTGACTATAGCCCTTAAAGAACCTCCTGTAGAAATTAGCAAAGCCTAGGAACTGTTGCAACTTCCTACGGCTTGTGGGTTGGGGCCAGTCTCTCACCGCCGCAACCTTGGCCGGATCAGGAGCGACGGAGTTGGAGGAGATGATGAACCCCAGGAAGGACAAAGACGTGCGGTGGAACTCACACTTCTCGTCCTTCACAAACAGCCGGTTCTCCAACAACCGCTGCAGGACCTGACGTACATGCTTGACATGGGTCTCAGGGTCCGGAGAAAAGATGAGTATATCGTCTAGGTATACGAAGACGAACCGGTGCAGGAAATCCCGCAAGACATCATTAACCAACGCTTGGAAAGTCGCGGGAGCGTTTGTGAGACCGAACGGCATGACCAGGTACTCAAAGTGACCTAAGGGGGTGTTGAATGCCGTCTTCCACTCGTCTCCCTTCCGGATCCGAACCAGGTGATACACATTTCTAAGATCGAGCTTGGTGAAAATTCGGGCTCCATGCAGGGGTGTGAACACCGAATCCAACAGGGGCAACGGGTATCGATTGCGAACCGTGATTTCGTTCAGTCCCCTATAATCAATGCATGGACGAAGTCCGCCGTCTTTTTTACCCACAAAAAAGAAACCTGCACCCATCGGGGAGGTGGAATTCCGCATCAACCCGGCAGCTAACGAGTCCCGGATGTAGGTCTCCATTGATTCGCGCTCAGGCCGTGAGAGGTTGTACAGCCTACTGGATGGTGTAGAAGAATTTTTAGGTCCTTATTTGAACTATGATGAACTATCAAGTGTCCTGATCCGAACTGTATGTCCTCTGGCTGAACTAGCAGGTGTTCAACCCAAATAAAAGGGCTCTATTAGTCATTCAGTCTGTCAGGGGCTTTCCAAGGCCTCTTAGGTGCTTTCCTGCAGGCCACGTGCGAGGGGCCTCGGGCCAGCTGCACCTGTGGCTGAGGCCACGTGCGGGGGGCCTCAGGCCAGCTGCACCTGTGGCTGAAGGTCTTTTAAAAAAATCAGTTGTAAATCCTTCACGTTTTAATGGGAGCGTTTGTCACATTGAAATAATGGCCTAACACCTGCTTAGGGTTCACTAGAGGACGCTTCCAATAGAAAACCATGTCTTGGGAATGAAATAAATAAAAAAGTCGAAGGAGGAGCGATGACCGCGGGTCTCCAATAAATAGATGAGCGCGGTTGTCACATATTCAGTCTCTCTAGAGGACTCAGTTTGTCTAAGCTCTGTGTCGAAGGCTTAAATAAACTTAAAAACTCTGTGCATTTTATCTTGCTTAAGGCTGAATTATTCTAAAGTGTTGTGTCCTTTTCTAGCATATCACTTGCAATTAGTTTGTGTTATCTAAAAGACGACATCCCGAGAAGACTAAAGACGAACCACGACAGAACTTGGCGAGCCAGCTTCAGGAGGGTCCAGGGGCATTCCGGCAGCCTGGGGCAGTCCAGCTCATCCCTCCAGACCGTAAATAACAGTGATCACGACTAAAAAGGTAAGCAGAAACCTTTTATAACTTCTGCACGATCTGGAGGAGTGAGTCGGGATTTCCGCCCAAGTTGACAGGTGATATTTTTAATTGCCTCTTACCCAAAAGAACCTGGACTAAGAAAATTGATAAGAGACTAAAAAAAGATAAGATTGAAAATTATCAGGCCTTGTAGATAAAATGCTCAGAAGGTGTGTGTGTTCCCGGGAAAAAGAATGTCTGTGTGAGTGAAAGGTCAGGAATGTTCATGAACTCTGGTGCGGAAAAGAGTGCATGGAGAACTAACCTGGATGCTTGGGGAATAATTGGTGTTGAAATTCGTTACTAATGTGCTGGCTGATAGCATGCGCTGTAGGGGTTAATTTAGGGGAGTATACTGACAAATAGGTACAAGATAATACGAGGTTATTTAAAGAAAAGAGACGGAAGTAAAATAAGTGAGAAAAAAGAGTTTAACAAGAGAATACGTGCAGAGAAAGCACAAGATAAGCGCCTGAGGGGGCGCAGTAGAAATACCGTACGTGATAAAGAGATTTAAAGAGAAAAGTGCAAAGTAGCACAGCTGACAGTAAGTAAAAGAGCTCAATAAAGGACGTCATTTTTTAAGAAAAGAGAAAAACTATAAAAAAAAAATAAAATAAATGAAGAGTTAGTGCAGAATACATGAGAGTTAATGAAGCAGAAAATAGTGCAGTAAGGCACCAAATACACGCTTGTGGGGCGTGGGAGAAGAATAAGTAATTAAGTACACAGTAATATGAGTTTTTTATAAGAAAAGAAAAAGAGAATATTTTCAGTGCAAAGGCACATTAAGCTCACGAGGAGCTCAGTAAGTGGGAAAAAAGTAGAAGAAAGTGCAGAAAGGCACAGGATACGCACGCGAGGCGCGGTAAGGTGTAGAAATAAATGAAATATTGTATGCTCAGAAAGGAGCTTGTGAAAAATAATATATTAAGCACAGGATACGCATGCGAGGCGCGGTAAGGCGTAGAAGTAAATGAAATATTGTACGCTCAAAGAGTAGCTTGTTAAGAAAAAAAAAATAATAATAATAATATATGAGTTGCTGGCAGCGCCGGAGAAGCTGTCTAATGTGAAGAAGAGATACATACTTAAACAGAACACATTGGTGTTAAGTGAATAAAAAGGTTGTTTAAAGCCGCGGAGTAAAGGGTGGCAGAAGTCTAGATAGAGATATATAGAAAGTTGTTTTTAATAATTTTTGTGTATAAAGCTTTTGAAAATTGGTGTGTGGGAGAGCGGAGAGTAAGCGGGGAGTTGCAGGCAAAGCTGTGAGGGCTTGCAGGCTGGTTGACATACAAGATTAATGTAAAGAGTACGAGAAGGAGGAGGCGTTTAGACCCAACAGGAGGACTTGGGAGGTGCATGACAGGCAAAGAGAAAAAGTGAGAAACAGAGACAGTGGGGAAAAAAGACAGGAGAAGAGACTGCTATGTAAATATAGAGAAGGTAGATATTATTTCAAAGAAAGAAAACTAATAAACAAACATAGCAGAAAAAGACGAGAAGCAGAAAGTTAAAAAATTAGAAGGAAAATAGAAAGTCGGGAGCAAAGACATTAGGAAGTGTTAGGGTTGTAAGAGGAGTAAAGAAATAAAATTGGTTATAAATCAAAAGAGTTAAAGCTTAGATTATAGTGAAAAAGCTGACAGACTGATCAATGCTTGGGACAGTCTTTGATGGGAGACTTAAGTGATGATGAAATAATACTCCCAGAACATTACTTGACTGACGGAGACATCGAAACCCAGGGAATCAGGACACATTTTTGGCTGGAAAGGACCTATTTTGACAGTGTAGGAGCAGAACATTGGCAGGACGAACAAGAGATCAATCAGAAATTATGGCAGATTACTAAGGTAGTCAATCTGAAGCAAAAGAAAGAACAATTCCCTCTAATTAATTGGGAGCTGCTGATAAGACGTCTGTGGCATTAGGGTTTAACCCCGTGGCTGGAGCTGCTTTGTGCTGATCCTAATAAAGAAATTAGCATACCATTAAATCATTTAATAACACTGCCAACCGATCCAGGTGAAGAACTGTTTCCTAGGTTGACTCTGACTGTGGTCCCAAGGAAGGTTCGGTGGGAAACAGGTAAATTTTCATATTTAGTTAAAGAAAAAGAAGACGGGCATAACAGTTGGAAATTTAATCCTTTTAAGGGTTTAAAATACAAAACAGGTGTTACAGCCGGCAAGTTATTGGTCTGGATCAGGACAGCCCCTGAGGGACTACCAGAACACCATAGAAACACCTCACATAGCGTTTGTCAGGGTTACATGGGTAACCCTCAAGGTCAAGGTCGGGAAAGTACCCCGCTAGACTTAGTACTAAGAAAATATCCAGGAAAACGCACTAAGGCCAACCAATGTATGAGAAAGTGGCACAAAAGGTCACATGGGGGCAGGCAATGGCCTTTGGTGGGATCATTTGATCCGGTGATGTGTGAAGCAGTTGCGGTAGAAATACAGAAAAAAGAAATTAAAGATCAGCAGAAGAACGTAAATAACAACAAAAAACGCACTGAAGAAAAAGAAGTTTTGGCCTTGTTCAAGCAGGAAGCACAGAGGCTACAGCAGAAAAGAGAAAAAATGACAGGGGAAAGATCCAAAGACACTAAAGCCAGTGCACCGAGCTGGGAAGCAGAGCCACCCCCATATAAACGTCATGATATGGGAAGGACAGCTGGACAATTTGTATTAGGAACTCGTGAAGAGGACCAAGGCATGGATGTGGAGGGCAAATTCACACTGACACTAAAAGCTCGAGAGCCACAAGGAGACAGGTCCTCAGTCTATCAAATGGATCATACAAGGTCTCCAAGTCCGAAAGTAGGTGGTCGCTCACCACGACCAGCAGGGGGGGCCACAAATAACAGTGACACGGAGGCAGACGAGGATAAAGAGAGAGACCTGAAGGCTCCGCCTGCACATCGAGGTCCACTGAAAACCGTCCCCTCCCACCATAAGTCAGCCGACTGGACCTTCACAGGCTATAGAGGCTCCGAAGAGTGGCACAAGAGCTTCTGTGACACACTGGATCTGGCCAGAAGAGATAATGAAGAACTAGCTGAGCAGCTTCGGCTAGCGAAGGAAAGAATACAAAGACATAGGGACGCAGAGGAAAGAAGAATATTACAACAATCGATGCCCAATCAAGGGAATCACATTATACAGCCACCCACCCGAAAGATTTCTGGTGAGATCATCATTGAGAGTGCAAAAGAGGCCCGACTCAGGCAAAGACAACAATGTGTAGCCAAAGACATAGCGGCTTTAGAACAGAATATAACCAACTGGATGGACTGCCTGGAACCAGTCAGTCGCACTCGATCTGGAAGACAGTATGGAGCCCCCACAGAAGAAGAGGAGGACGAAGACCTCATATGCCCATTGGTGGTTAGAAATGGTCATCATGTGTATACCCCATGGAGCTGGACAGACATGGTGGGGCTGGCCAACAGGCTGCCAGACATCACCCAAGGAGCTGGGAGATGGATAACTGCCTTAGAAGAAGGCACTGCAGGGGTAACCTTGTCTTTAGGTGACATAAAAGCCTTGCTAATGCATGTCATGGGAAAACATGACACTGACGAATTAGCAGGAAAGGTTGGACTAACACAAATGATGGGCACTAATCAACATGATGAAGTCCCCTTTAATCGCTATAGAAACTCCATGTGGGAAGGACTGAGAAGAAAGTACCCTGAGGTCTTGGATCCCTCTAAATTGGATGATGAGGAGTGGACACCTGAAGAGTGCCCAAAGAAGTTCCTGCACCGATTCCAGAAGAGATGGGCGGAGGAAACAGGAAATGCATGGAACCATTCTCCAGCAACTGAAATCCTGTTTAAAATAACTGTAAAAAAGGCTCTACCAGATGAGGTTCAGAAAGCCCTAGATGGAGTCGTGGGACTATCGAAAATGAATTGGGCTTTATACTCTGAGCATATTTGTCACCATCTTGAAATCTACAAGAAAGAAAAACAAAAAGAAGAAGATGCAGCAAAATCCCTGACGAAAAAATTGGTGCAGATGCAGTTGGGAGAACTAACCAAAGGCAAGAAAGAAAAAACAAAGACCCAGGCACCAATGATGACCCCTGTTCCTTCTGAGCCGGCAAGCACAGGCCCTACGGCAAACACTGCTGCCACCATACAGGCACCTGTGGTAACAGCCACACAGAGCCCCCAAGGAGCAGCAGGAAGCACTCCTACAGGAGAAGTCTCAGCACCAGTGGAGCATCACTATCACTACCATAGCACTGGCACACCCGGAAATGGACCCACCTACAGTCATGGGTGGAGAGGAGAGTCACGGAACTTTCCAGGTCAAAGAGGAGGGTGGCGAAGAGGATCTCGCCAACCTTCATTTGGAAGCAGATTCCAAAACTCAGCTCCCAGGAACAGTCAAGCGGGACCGCCTATGGGACCAACACCCCCAATAGGGGATCAACCCTCTAATGAGTGTTGGAGCTGTGGACAACCTGGACATCGAATGAGAAATTGTCCGGCCCGACCTTGGGTTGGACCCTCTGCCTATTGGCAATAGGGGGGCCTAGAGAAGACAGAGGGGGAAACGGTGGCATTGGCTATTTCTATGATACCTAAGGAAGAGCTAACCGTCACCGTTAATATACAAAACAGAGATTTCCCTTTCATGGTGGATACAGGGGCAACATACTCTTGCATAGGGAAAATGGGCGCTCATCTCCCCCTCTCTGGGTCTGTAATTAAGACCATCGGCTTCTCTGGGAAAACTCAAATAATACCTTTTACACGCCCACTTCCTGTAACGATTGCAGGAAAAACAATTGAAGCACCCCTGTTATACTCACAAAATACACCTTTGAATTTGCTGGGAAGAGACATTTTATGTAAGCTACAAACCCAGATAGTGTGTACCCATCAAGGACTGCAAATACACTTTCCTGACGAAGCACTCACCAACATTATGGTGCTTATGGACATGGAAAACAAGGTCCGACCTGTGCAACCCATGGTATACTGGCTGAAGTTACAACCAGAATGGGAAAAATGGAAGCCCTGGGCAGAACAACACTATGAAGCAGTATATACACCTAGTTTACCTTTACATGTCACCCTGATGTTCGATGCCAAACAAGAACAAACTGACTATGCATGCTGCTGGGATGTATTGATGAATCAACGGCTGTTTCACATAACCACCACAGAAATTTATTTAGGCCCCCAAGGGGCCGCAGCTTCTGTCAAGCTAACTTCAGCTGAACAACAATGGTATCAAGTGCCGAATGCCACGCCTCATGTGACCCTTTTAGTCTCAGAAAAGTACGAATCCCATGACCTAGGTCCAATGGTAAAGACAGCCTCAGAAGTTGAAGAATGGCAAAACATGGAAAGTCCACAAGTACATCTGTCAAAAGACCAGCAGTTTATACGAATTAATTTAAAAGTAAATGATGAGGCTATAGCTCAAAAAGTGGAGCTCAATCCTAGACCAGAGGGACAAATGGTGTTATCGACCCAACAAGAGAAATTGTTAGAGCAAATACCACCAGTGGTGTGGTCCAAAAGCAAAACAGATGTAGGACTAGTAAAAACAGCCTTACCAGTAAAAATAAAAGTAAAACCGGGAGCAAAACTGCCTCACCAAAGGCAGTATCCATTAAAACCTCAGGCTATTGAAGGCATAAAACCAGTAATTAAGGGACTAATGGCAGCTGGAGTTTTAATAAAAACTGCAAGCCCATGCAATACTCCTATCTACCCTATCCCTAAAAACAATACCAAAGAGTATCGGCTGGTACATGATCTGCGTCCTATCAATGCAATAATAGAAATGGATGCACCTATAGTACCTGATCCGCATACTATACTATCAAGCATCCCTGCTGGAGCAAAATGGTACACAGTAATCGATCTGTGTTCAGCCTATTTCAGTGTGCCTGTGCACCCACATTCACAACATTTGTTTGCATTCACATTTCTGGGACAACAGCTAACGTATACACGGCTACCTCAGTGACTGAACCTGTCCCCAGCCATCTTTAACAAAGTCCTGGCTGAAGATTTACAACACCTTGACATACCCAGTACATTGGTGCAATATATGGATGATCTCCTTATTGCATCAGAGACTCAAGAACAGTGTGAAAAAGATTCATTAATTGTATTGCATGCATTGTCAGATGGAGGTCATAAAGTAAGTAAGGACAAATTGCAGTTCTGCAAACAACAAGTAGAATACTTGGGAAGACAGTTGTGTGGGACCACGCGATGTATAGCCCCAAGCCAAGTGGAGGCTATAATCAAGGCTCCCAAACCCCAAACAGTGGGACAGATGCTTTCATTCCTTGGGATGGCAGGGTACAGTCGGCCGTGGATTTGTGATTATGCTATAAAAACTGCACCTTTGCATGCCATGATAGAGCAGTGGGGCAAACAAGCAATGAAGCTCTCCTCGTCTGGACAGATGAGGCAACGGGAGTTTTTGAGGCCCTGAAAACAGACATGCAATCTGCTCCCGCGTTAGGTAACCCAGATTATGGGAACCCTTTCCATTTGTATGTTACTGAAAAAGCTGGATATGCTTGTGCTGTACTAATGCAGGAAACAAATGAAAACAACCATTGGCCTATTATAGTACAAAGCTTGACAACATTGAAACAGGATTGCCACCATGCTATCAGGGTCTAGCAACAGCTGCCTTTGCATTTCAAAAAGCATCATCCATAATCATGGGACATGCAGTAACGTTGTACATGTCGCATGAGTTACATGCCCTGCTAACCAGTCAACGTTTTGTCTTAACACAAGCTAGACGCACTGGATATGAAGTTGTGTTGTCCGCTCCAGAAATAACAATACAACGTTGTCACACGGTGAATCCCGCCACCAAATTGACCACACCGTTAGATGGTACTCCACATAACTGTGTGGCAGAGACAGAGAAATTTTTGAGAGCCAGAGAACATTTGTATAATCAAGCCATAGATGCAGATCTAACCCTGTTCGTGGACGGCTCATGCTTTCGGGATGCCGCAGGATTGCATGCGGGTATGGGGATTGTTAAACTAAACACGGATGGCGAGACCTTTGAATTACTGGAGTCCCAAGGAATTGATCAGCCTTGTTCAGCCCAACTGGCAGAAATCAAAGCCTTAACTATGGCTTGCCAGATAGCTAAAGATCAACGTGTTAATATCTACACAGACTCAGCCTACGCTTATGGTGTATGTCATGTACATGCAAACATTTGGAAACAAAGGGGATTTCTGAGAGCAGATGGCACCCCTGTCACTCATGGAGAAGCGATTTCCCAACTGTTACAAGCGCTCCAATTACCGTCTGAGGTAGCCATCATTAAATGTGCAGGTCATCAAAAGAATAATAACATCATAGCTCAAGGTAACAACCTAGCAGATGACGCAGCTCGCAAAGGAGCACAAGGAGAAAATATGTTTCCCCTGCTAACCAAGATTGTGCCCCACTGGTTTCACTTGACGCACTGATAGTGGCTCAAAGTAGGGCCAGTGGAGAAGAAAAACGAATGTGGGTTAAACGAGGCGCTATTGAGACACGCAGTCAGGGGCCAGCGGACAAGCTGTGGCGCAGTAGTCATGGACATTTTGTGTTACCCACCAATTTATTACGACATGCAATCATTTGGGCCCACGGAAATCATTCACAGCCCCTTTAGCCCACATTCCGGTCCCTGATGGGCCATTCAGACATCTTATGATGGATTTCATAGACATGGGAGCTGAAAATCGAGTTAAACGAATGAGATATGTTTTGGTAGTGATATGCAGATTCAGCCGATGGATTGAGGCAGTAGCCTCTGCAAATCAAGACCATAAAACGGTAGCCAAATTCTTGTGCCGAGATGTCTTTCCAAGATTTGGCATTCCAGATACTATCTCATCTGACAACGGTAGGGCTTTTGTAGCCAAGGTTACACAAGAAACATTCAAACAATTGGGTATCAAACAGAAGTTTGGGTGTGTTTATCACCCTCAATCAAATGGGGCGGTGGAACGGGCTAATGGCATTTTAAAGAACAAACTAGCAAAAATCATAGCAGACAGCAATGGCAAACTAACCTGGCTGGATGCGTTGCCGCTTGCTTTATTGTCAATGCGCTCACAAACTAACCGACTAACCCATTTGACACCATTTGAAGCTCTTACAGGTCGGCCGATGCCTATTCCATACCTGAGAGGACCCTACGAAGGACCATCGCTGGAGCAGCTACAAGACGAATGGCATAATTATCTGAGACAGTTAACCCAAATACACAAAACTATCTTTTTGCAGGTCAAAGGTGCTACAGAAGACAGAGAAGCAGAGATTCCACTCGAAAATCAGAGCATCCAGCCTGGTGATCTGGTTTACGTCAAAGTGTTCAAAAAGAAGTGGGACAGGCCCCGCCGAGAAGGTCCTTTTAAAGTTATTCTTGCCTCACGTACAGCAGTCAAAGTAGACGGTAAGGACACTTGGTTTCATTTAAACCACTGCTGTAGGGTTGGTGGCCCAGCGCCCCTGCGGCCTCGGCAAGCTCGTCTTGGCAGAGCCGCCGGGCCAAGGGGGGAAGCAAGAGAAGCCAGCGACCCTACAGCAGCACCGAGGGACGGCCACGCCTCCCTGCAGCCAGAAGAAGCACCGAGGGAAGGCCACGCCTCCCTGCAGCCAGGCGAACACCGGCCAAGGCGCTCACAGAGACTGATTGAACAAAGACGACGCACAGCTTCAGAGAGTAGTGGATCCCTGCCAGATAGAGCAGCGACAGACTCAGATGCAGACTCAGAAACAACTGGAGACGCAGGCCAACAGACAGACAGAAATACAGACCGACAGATAGACAGGCCACAGGAGACATCAGACTCGGACAGCAACTTAGTAGATTTACCGACAGAAGAACCACAGGAAGTACAACGCAGACAAAGCACAGATACACCACACATCCCTAGTGACAGCTCATCTAGTGACGGCTCACTCAGTAGCACATCTAGTAGCACATCTCAACAGTCATCAGAGCAATGATTAAGGAATTATTCAAGGGATTGACAATACTACTGGTGGTCAGTATGGGAGAAAATAGACATCCAAAACATACAACGGACTGTGCTGTGGCCATGGCCGCAATAGCAGCTAAACAAGGCATTCTAAACCCAGGAAAAACATATAATTTGGTATACATTAAATCAAAAGCCTACAAGAACATAGGAATACAGGGAAAGCTGGGGGATTACATATTAGGCGAAGCCATTAGCATCAAATGTGAAGAGGAGGGAACACTCAACATAGAGGTAATTTGTGATAAAGGAGGATGCAGGGAAACCAAGCAAGACGTAACTGTTACAGTACATGAAGCCACAAAATGGGTAAAAATCAAACCAAGGAAAAAGAGGACAATTAGAAGCCTAGAAACAAGCAGTCACTTAGGGAGATGGGATCCCAGTACAGACCTAGCCCGCACACAAGGGTTGAGGACCAATTTATTTTACCAATGGTTGAAATTTTCGGCTAGGCAGATCAGTGAAAAGCCTTGCATAGCCTGTCACCGGAAAGGTGTGATACCTCAGGCTAAACCCCTACCTGATATCAACAACTGTTATAGGAGCCCCCAACATAACTCAGACCAAGCAGAATGCTATACACAATGTGTTATGAAAATGGCAGTAGGTGATGAAAAATATGCTGCCGACAGTAAACTTTGTCCAGTGCCTCTAAGTACAGAAGGAACCGTTCCACCTATGATTAAAATAGAGAAAGGGATGATACACCCATTCTGTATAGCTAAAGGCTTAGTAGCACAATACATAAGCGATTGGCAGGTAGGGACGACCCAGCCAAAACACCACATACAGTGTATGCAAAAGCAGCAAGAATACAAACCGGCCAAAACAGCATGGAACATTACCGTGTGTCACACCCTGCCAGCAGCAGGCATACAGTGTGAACAAATAGTACCGGCCACAGGGGGGTCTGTAATTGGACTGAATCTCACCCATGCTTCATGGGTATCTACTCCAAATTTAGCTAAGGGAACGGTACCCTTAGCTGACATCTTTTGGATATGCGGACAAAGAAGGAAACTCCTGTCATCGCTGTCCCCTAATTGGAAAGGCCTTTGTGCTCCTGTGATGCTCACAGGAGCTATAACAGTAATTGAAATGCCAAATTCAATACAACCCATGCCACAGAAACTTCGTAAGAAAAGAGGAATAATGACACTTAAAACAGACTACAACGTCACAGTAAGAAACGGGATACCAGAAGGGATACCCCGACAGTTAGAAGCCATAGACAGTAGCAGAGTTAAAGCAGATGAAGACGCGGATAAATGGGGATGGGCATTGGCGCTGTTCGGGGTTACTCCAAAAATCCGTTCTAGGTTCCAGGAGGTGCAGTGGATTAATTACTTGTGGTATAATCAGCAAAGATACCTGAACTGGACATTGGCAGCAGTAGGAGCCTTAACCGAACAACTGCACGCCACCTCGCTAATGACAATGCAAAATAGATTAGCTATCGAGATGATGATGGCTGATGAACAAGGAGTTTGTATTATGATCAAAGCCACCGAATGTTGCACAGCTATTCCCATGCGTACAGGGGAAGACGGAAATTTGACAGAGCTCTTAATCACACTTGAAGAGCTGCAACAGGAACTGTTAAGTAACTCCATAGGAGGGAGAAATGAAACTGACGATTCTGGATACATTGTAGGGAATGGAATGAATATTGGCCCACTGTTTTCACTGTTTGGGGCTCTAAGGAGAGGGTGGATATCATGGAAAGACTGGTTATACCAGATAGGTGTAGTCTTGGCACTAACAGGGGTGGCGGTCTTGCTGGTAATATGTTGTGGTATTCCCTTGATAAAATTTCTGGTCAATAAATTGATTTCATCCACAGTAGGACAGCTCCCACTGTTAGCCATCCGAGCCCTGGAAGAAAGCACAAACGAAACAGACAGAGAACCAGAATATATGGAAATGGATGAAATACCAATTATCCTCCCCGACAGCCCCCAGCTCCCTAATATTGTGGCGTATACCCCAGATAGGGAGGACTGGGATGGACCGTGCTTGGTGATATTGTAGACGAGGAAGAAGACATGCACGCACATTTACATTCACACACATGCACCCACAAAAATGAGGGATAGGATAGACAATATCTGAAAGAATGACATGGAGCTGTAATAATGAACGTATATGTATATTACTAGGACACAGGAGTATGGCTGAGAGACCAGACTCCCCTGATCAGGGACCTATGCCTGATCTGCCTCTATCAAGTCTGATTGGACTCTCAGAACTGTTTGGAGAAGAGGATATACAGGAGGGATGGTCGAGACATGATTGGTCGCCACAGCCGCCATCCATCCAGCAGCTAAACCAGTTGGCAACAGAAGGATCTTCATCATTCCAGCACCTGGCGATGACAGCTTCACAGAATCTGCCTGCAGCAAGAGTCGGCCCGAGGACTCCACCATCACCTGAAGGACCCTTTGGACTCAGGAACACACCCCGTCCGCAGATGCCATGGAGACAGTCACATGTGCCAGTGGCAACGATACCCTCCAGGGGAGGCAGCCAAGGTCGGCCATATGCAGCAACCGCCCGAGTGCATCCTAGACCCAATTCACTGCTAGGACCTGTCCCCAGCTTTCCACCCCCAAGGCAGGAGAGATATGCTGATCAGCCCAGTGCCTCTGGAGGAGGATCAGCAGGGGTGGACCTTAGCCGAACTCACCCACCAGGACAGAGGGGAGCTTTGTACAGGCTGCTAAATGCCCAGAGTGTCCCAACCACTTGCCTGTGCGACATCAACAATACTCCCCCCACACACGAAATGCCTTCCCCCTTGTACTTCCTGTCCCCTGGACTGCACAACCTTAATCTGGTCATGGTCACCCCACTGGACATGGCAATCTTGGTTCGAGAGCTTCGTCTTCCACAAGAGTCTGTTCCAAAAACCTTGGAGCAGCTCCTGCCCCTCACAAATCACATTCCCCATGGGCTATTTGAGGAAATCATGCCACAACTGAGTCAGACAGCTGCATACCTGTTAAGGATACACCGTGACAATGCCAACATCTCTTGTGCTCAGGAGGGCCTCCATACTCAACTGTGTGGTCTTCAGTCTAGTATGGACATGCTAGCCAGCATGATGGAGCATATGGAGAGGGAACACCTAGGGCTGGCCACCACCACCCTGAATGTGGGCAAGAATTCTCTGGGGGCCCTGTACAACCTGGCCAAGCAGCACAAGGAGCTGGAAAGATCCATCAGAGAACTGCGCGACTGTCTGAAAGCCAGAATTCCTGATCCTTCCCCCACTACCCCTGAAAGGCCAACCTCCCCATATTCCCCAACTTCTCCCAAAACTTCAGACGCTGAGTAAATGCTGAGGAGCGCGGACTGACGTAATGGCACTGAACACGGACTATGATCTTGGTTCTTGAGTTTGAATTGCGGACTGGTTCCAGAAATCCGAGTGTAAATAAAAACAAAGAAGGATATATGTTAGTAACGAAGGTCGGGTAAATGTCTGTCCTTACCATCATCTGCGTAACACAGATAAAGCTAAATGCATACACATAGATATCACATTGCAAAGTTATAAAAAGGGGACCCTTACACGGCGTGTTTGTAGATTTAGTAGTAAAGATGCACCATAGGGACCCCTTTTTCTTAAATTATAGCATGCCTCAAGAGACATGCATCACCTAAATTTGGCGTCTGGCCAAAAAGGGCATTAGAAAACAAGCTGAAAAAGAAGAAAAACAAAGTGGAGAATGTTGAGAAATGGCCTATAATGAAAACCATTATATGATTGACTAAGGCAAATGACTTAAGGACGGACATGAAGGGAAACCATTTATGGTGTTTATCATTTAACTAGACATAGCTGCGCTAACCTTAGAATAGTTTCTTGATTGGTTGACTAAATAGTGGTAACGTAGGGGTTATTTGATGCATTTAAATAATAAATGTGACGCTTTAACAAAATAATATGTAGAACCAAGTATAATGGGTTGGAGCCTCTGGTTGAGTGAGACAATAGATGCCAGAAGATGATTGGTTGCACTGATGTCAATGTAAAGCCTTTACTTTGCCATGATTAAGAGGTTGCTGTAACTTGTTTTATGTGGCCATTTTAAGTGCCTTGAATTACACCAAAACTCAATGTTTGAATGTCACCTTGCGTTGATATAATCCAGCTAATTGATCACCTTGTGCCTTAGTATGTAGGTTCACCTGCACTTCAATATATTTACCGTGTGAAGTATCACTGATATTCATATCCGCACCAGAGTTATCAGTAATTCGAGTGATGTGTTTTTCTTTTTTATTGCAATGCACAAATGAGGATGTCTTGTCAGTAAACAACCCAAGAGTATAGTTGATGTAATGGGACTCTTTCGAGTCCCAGAGGAGGGACTGTAGAAGAATTTTTAGGTCCTTATTTGAACTATGATCAACTATCAAGTGTCCTGATCCGAACTGTATGTCCTCTGGTTGAACTAGCAGGTGTTCAACCCAAAAAAAAAAGGGCTCTATTAGTCATTCAGTCTGTCAGGGGCTTTCCAAGGCCTCTTAGGTGCTTTCCCGCAGGCCACGTGCGAGGGGCCTCGGGCCAGCTGCACCTGTGGCTGAGGCCACGTGCGGGGGGCCTCAGGCCAGCTGCACCTGTGGCTGAAGGTCTTTTAATAAAATCAGTTGTAAATCCTTCACGTTTTAATGGGAGCGTTTGTCACATTGAAATAATGGCCTAACACCTGCTTAGGGTTCACTAGAGGACGCTTCCAATAGAAAACCATGTCTTGGGAATGAAATAAATAAAAAAGTCGAAGGAGGAGCGATGCCCGCGGGTCTCCAATAAATAGATGAGTGCGGTTGTCACATATTCAGTCTCTCTAGAGGACTCAGTTTGTCTAAGCTCTGTGTCGAAGGCTTAAATAAACTTAAAAACTCTGTGCATTTTATCTTGCTTAAGGCTGAATTATTCTAAAGTGTTGTGTCCTTTTCTAGCATATCACTTGCAATTAGTTTGTGTTATCTAAAA
The DNA here is from genome assembly GCF_902500255.1 of Thalassophryne amazonica. NCBI lineage: Eukaryota > Metazoa > Chordata > Actinopteri > Batrachoidiformes > Batrachoididae > Thalassophryne > Thalassophryne amazonica. Next base: position 65,615,841 of record NC_047107.1, read on the forward strand.
GACGACATCCCGAGAAGACTAAAGACGAACCACGACAACGGGAACTCACTGCCCGGAACCAAATCAATGGCACAATCATACGGACGGTGGGGGGGAGGAGTGAGAGCCAGATCCTTGCTGAACACGTCGACAAGGTCGTGGTACTCCACCGGCACCGTCCCGAGATTGGGCGGGACTCTGACCTCCTCCTTAGCCTGGGAGCCGGGAGGAACCGAGGAACCTAGACACACCCGATGGCAGGTTTCGCTCCACTGAACCACTACCCCGGATGGCCAATCAATCCGGGGATTGTGCTTCAACATCCAGGGAAATCCTAAAATCACACGGGAGGTGGCCGGAGTCACAAAAAACTCGATCACCTCCCGGTGATTTCCTGACACCACCAGAGTTACAGGTGGTGTCTTATGCGTGATTGGAGGGAGTAGGGAGCCATCTAGTGCTCGAACCTGCACAGGCGAGGTAAGCGCCACCAGAGGGAGCCCTATCTCCCTGGCCCATCTGCTGTCCAACAGATTCCCCTCAGAGCCCGTGTCCACCAGTGCTGGGGCCTTCAGGGTTGATTCCTCATAAAGGATCATAACTGGGAGTCGTGTGGCAATGTGGGTGTGTCCCACGTGAATGTCTCGGCCCACCCCTAGCCCAGTCTCTAGGGGCGGGCGTTGGTGTTTAACCGCTCGGGGCAGTCTCTCACGTGGTGCTCTATCGAGCCACAAACAAAACATGCTCCGCGGGCCCACCTCCTCTGTGCATCTGGTGCCCTAAATGTTGCCCTGCTCGTGTCCATAGCTTTGTCAGCAGGGGGAGCTGTAGCCACACGGAGCGCGGGGGCCGTGGAGCGTGGGGAAGGCGGAGCGCGGTCGGAACCGGAAGGGAGAGGGACAGCGCGTGCCCGGCCACGCCCTTCGTCTCGTTCCCGACGACGTTCTTCTAACCGGTTGTCTAGTCGTATGACAAGATCGATGAGCCCATCTAAATCCCGCGGTTCATTCTTAGCCACCAGGTGCTCCTTAAGAACCAAAGACAGTCCGTTTACAAAGGCGGCGCGGAGAGCAGTGCTATTCCAGCCGGACCTCGCAGCCGCGATGCAGAAGTCGACTGCATAGGCAGCTGCGCTCCGACGCCCCTGTCTCATTGACAGTAGCACGGCTGAAGCGGTTTCTCCTCTATTAGGGTGATCGAACACGGTTCTGAACTCCCTCACAAACCCATCATATGTTTGAAGGAGCCGTGAATTCTGCTCCCAGAGCGCTGTAGCCCAAGCGCGTGCCTCGCCGCGAAGCAGGTTTATTACATAAGCTACTTTGCTAGCATCAGTCGCGTACATGACGGGACGCTGTGCGAAGACGAGCGAACACTGCATAAGAAAATCTGCGCACATCTCCACACAGCCTCCGTACGGCTCTGAGGGGCTTATGTAAGCTTCAGGGGAAGGTGGGAGGGGTCGTTGAACGACCAGTGGAACGTCGCTGTTACGCACAGGGTCGACGGGAGGGAGAGCCGCACTTGTGCGGCGAGAGCCTCCACCCTGCGGTTCAGGAGGACGTTCTGCTCGGTCATTAAATCCAACCGAGTCGTGAAAGCGGTGAGGATCCGCTGCAACTCACCGATCACCCCTCCCGAGGACGCCTGCGCGCCCTGTTCTTCCATTGGCCGTTCAACAGCCGGTTGATGCCCCTCGGGATCCATGACGCTGGCCGAGATATCCTGTTGTGAAAGTGTTGGAACACGGACCCACAACAGGGGGCGCAAATGAACGGACAATGGAGGAGTCAAATAACACTGTTTTTACTGTTGTGAAACAGGCACAACAAACACAGCCGATTACAATATTGAAACTGAGTCCAATTACAACGGTGTCGTGTGGGCAGGCTCGACGATAGGAGACGTCTGTCCAAGTCGAACCGGAACCAACCCGATTTCCTCTGCCACCGAACCCCGGGAATACTGGAGCCGCCAAGTCCCGAACTCCCAGGTGGCCACTGCCTCTGCTCGTCGGATCCGGTACTGCTGGCAAGGAACAGAAACAGTCAGGTGTGGGTGCGGCTGCACCCAGCAACACGGAGGGTGGAGATTCCACCTCCACCTCTCGTCAACAACAATAAAGGAATGTAGGAAGGTGAGTACTTATCCAAGAGTTGTCCAGTAGTCAGCTATCCTACAAACAATCAACAAGAATTACAACTGTAGTTAATAGCACGTTTGGGCGGAGATTGTTATCTCTTTGATAGGGCGATATCTCGGCAATGAGGTGGAGATGCCGTCCTGCTGATATACCTCCCTGTTGATTGGAATCAGCTGTCTCAGGTGATGGGTGACAGCTGTCACCCTGGCTGCTCCTGTGAGGCGGCAGCACCCTCCGGTGCCTGGAGCCCGCACTCCAGGCAGGGCGCCCTCTGGTGGTGGTGGGCCAGCAGTACCTCCTCTTCAGCGGCCCACACAACAGGGCGTTTTTTTTGTTGTTGTTTTTTGGTTTTTTTTCCCAGATGAAGTTTTGACCCGGCCATTAAATGAGTCAGTTCCTGGTCCTGATTCAAGGTCAGGCATTTAATTGAGGAAATACATAAGCCTAATTGATGCTGGGGAGTCTCCATAGATCGTTCAGTGCCTCCTGACTGTAACTAATCCATTACATATAAAACAAATTTTGTATATTTTATACATAAAGCAGATTTAAATTATAATGAACAAAATTATGAGAGTTATGACATGTTGATGGTTCATCCACTAGGGGGCGCTCAGTGTACAAACAGAGGAGCCAGGTGTGTTGAGGGGCCAACCGTCATCATACATGTGAAGTTTCAAGTCAATCAGGCAAAGCATGAAGGAGTTATCATGACTTGATGTTCCATGGCAAAGGGTCAAAATGGTGGCACCATAGCGGCCACACCCTTCAACATAGAGAAAAGCTTTCGATAACTTTTGGTCAGTGTCATCTCTGGATGCTGTCAAAGAAATTTGAAGTGCATTGGACAAAATCCCTAGGAGGAGTTCATTCAAATACAACGTGGAAATCATTTCAAAATGAGAAGAAAATTAAAAATGGCCGACTTCCTGTTTGGAGTAGAGTCATGGTGCAAGAGACTTTTTTGTACGTCTATGCAAGTCACACATGTGTACCAGTTGTTATCTCCTTACTCCAAAAAACCCCAATGTGGAGGGGTTTTTGAAATATTCAAGGGGGCGCTATTGAGGCACTTTGCCCCGCCCATGGGTGAGGCCCCTATGAATTGTAGGAGGTTGTCATGCTTGACCTGTGTATTAATTTTCATGATGATATGACAAAATTAAAGCCGTCAAAAGGAAGAACGTAATTTCATGGCGAAGGGGCGATATTCGGTACGCCACCACACAGAAGCCGTTACTCATACGTTCACAGCGATCATCGCCTATGTTCACCAACTTGTTCTGCATGTTTTAGAAGTGGAAGGAAGTTGATGGTGTTAAGTATGTGACATCAGTACCTGTTTAAGTATAATGTTCCATGGCGAAGGGTCAAAATGGCGGCGCCATAGCGGCCACACCCTTCGACATAAAGCAAAGCTTTCGATAACTTTTGGTCAGTATCGTCTGTGGGTGATGTGGAAGAAATTTGAAGTGCATTGGACAAAATCCCTAGGGGGAGTTCGTTCAAATACAACATGTGGAAATCACGCCAAAATGAGAAGAAAATTCAAAATGGCCGACTTCCTGTTTGGAGTAGACCCATGGTGCAAGAGACTTTTTTGTACGTCTAAGCAAGTCACACATGTGTACCAATTTTCATCTCCCTACTCCAAAAAAACCCCTATGTGGAGAGGTTTTTGAAAGTTTCAAGGGGGCGCTATTGAGGCATTTTGCCCCGCCTATGGGTGACACCCCTATGAATTGTAAGAGGTTGTTGTGCTCAACCTGTGTATCAATTTTCAGGATGATGTGACAAAATGAAAGCAGTCAAAAGGAAGAACGTAATTTCATGGCGAATGGTCAATATTCGGCACGCCGCCACACGGACGCCGTTACTCGTAACTTCACGCCGTTCATCGCCTACGTTCACCAATTTGTTCTGCATGTTTTAGAAGTGGAATGAAGTTGATTGGGTTAAGTATGTGACATCAGGACCTCTTAAAGTAAAAATAGTACCTTTCCCGCCACCACCGGGGGGCGCTATGGCGCAGGTGAGAACGTAAGATATGTAGACGTTCAGGGTGGAGCCCTCATCATGTCCAGCAAGTTTGAAGGATCTACGATGAAATATGTGGGCATGACAGCCGTTCGAAGTGAAATGGCGTGCTCCGAAAAGCTCGCCAAAGTTTGACGACCCCTAGCAGCCACGCCTTTTGACTTAATTAGAATCTTTTGAAAACGTTTGATCACCATTGTGTTGTGATGATTTTGACCAAATTTGAAGACGATTGGATAAAATCCCTAGGACGGGTTCGTTCAAATGTAAGTAGTGGAAATGGGCAAAAATAGCAAAAATTTGCTCAAAATCGAAACTTAAAATTAAAATGGCCGACTTCCTGTCGATATTTCACCATGACAGTAAGAGACTTTTTCATGCATCCTGGCATGGTAAATATGTGTACTGAATTTCGTGAGGCTACGACGAAAAAAGCCCAATGCGGAGGGGTTTTTGAACATTTCTAGGGGGCGCTATTTCGCGATTTTTTTTTGCGACCATGTGCAACGCCCCCAAAATATCGAATTTCGGATCCGGCCGGACGACTTTGGAAAGTTTGGTGAGTTTTTGAGCATGGGAAGAGGCCGAAATTTCGATTTCAAAAGTGGTAATAATAATAATAATAATAAACTAGGACTGCAAGCAGTAATATACAGGCCTTCGTTCCGCGTGACCGCCTACCCAGGGCGGTGTGTTCCCTTGTGACCAGATGTGGACATGTGCGTACAGGGGTAACCACTCATCCCACAGTTCAAATTTCAAGCAAATCACACAATGCATGAAGGCGTTATGACATGTTGATGGTTCATCCACTAGGGGGCGCTCAGTGTACAAACAGAGGGGCCAGGTGTGTTGAGGGGCCAACCGTCATCATACATGTGAAGTTTCAAGTAAATCAGGCAAAGCATGAAGGAGTTATCATGACTTGATGTTCCATGGTGAAGGGTCAAAATGGCGGCACCATAGCGTCCACACCCTTCAACATAGAGAAAAGCTTTTGATAACTTTTGGTTAGTATCATCTCTGAATGCTGTTAAAGAAATTTGAAGTGCATTGGACAAAATCCCTAGGAGGAGTTCGTTCAAATACAACGTGTGGAAATCACGCCAAAATGACAAGAAAATTCAAAATGGCCGACTTCCTGTTTGGAGTAGACCCATGGTGCAAGAGACTTTTTTGTACGTCTATGCAAGTCACACGTGTACCAATTTTCATCTCCCTACTCCAAAAAACCCCTATGTGGAGGGGTTTTTGAAAGTTTCAAGGGGGCGCTATTGAGGCATTTTGGCCTGCCCATGGGTGAAGCCCCTATGAATTGTAAGAGGTTGTCGTGCTCGACCTGTGTATCAATTTTCATGATGATGTGCCAAAATTAAAGCCGTCAAAAGGAAGAACGTAATTTCATGGTGAATGGGCAATATTCGGTACGCCGCCACACGGACGCCGTTACTCATAACTTCACAGCGTTTATCGCCTATGTTCACCAATTTGTTCTGCATGAGCCCTCATCATGTCCAGCAAGTTTGAAGGATCTACGATGAAGTATGTGGGCATGACAGCCATTCGAAGTGAAATGGCGTGCTCCGTAAAGCTCGCCAAAGTTTGACGACCCCTAGCAGCCACGCCTTTTTACTTAATTAGAATCTTTTGATAACTTTTGATCACCATTGTGTTGTGATGATTTTGACCAAATTTGAAGTTGATCGGATGAAATCCCTAGGACGAGTTCGTTCAAATGTAAGTAGTGGAAATGGCCAAAAATGGCAAAAATTTGCTCAAAATCGAAACTTAAAATCAAAATGGCCGACTTCCTGTCGATATTTCACCATGACAGTAAGAGATTTTTTCGTGCGTCCTGGCATGGTAAATATGTGTACCGAATTTCGTGAGGCTACGACAAAAAAGCCCAATGCGGAGGGGTTTTTGAAAATTTGTAGGGGGCGCTATTTCGCGATTTTTCTGCGACCATGTGCGAGGCCCCCAAAATATCTAATTTCGGATCCGGCCGGACGACTTTGGAAAGTTTGGTGAGTTTTTGAGCATGGGAAGAGGCTGAAATTTCGATTTCAAGAGTGAGAATAATAATAATAATAATAATAATAATAAACAGCGCAATTACAATAGGGTCCTCATAGGACGTTGCCTACTCGGGCCCTAAATAACTTCTTTTAAATCCCATTAATGATCCACCAAAACACACACACACACACACACACACACACACACACACACACACACACACACACACACACACACACACACACACACACACACACACACACACACACAAATGTTAACTTGCATAGTTAACAACACCATGTCATTCATTACAATAACCAGCTGATGTTAAAGAGGCAAGGCTATGACATCATTATTTCAGATAAGATACATATTGCTTGTCCAGCTGGAAACGCCAAGGCACCATTTTCAGATTTATCCACTCTGGGAACCACTTTCAAAAGGTATTGCTTTGGACCACTGAAGCACCAATATGATACAAAGTCATGCAGATACACCTGAACCTGTTTCCATGTGGACGGGGCCTAAAATACAAAGCACAAGGAGATTTAGGGCGTGTCCAACTCTGTTTCTGCTATTTAGAAGGTGTGTAATCTGAGTGCATAACAGGGTGCAAAGTTGAAAGCCAGCTCCACACTAGACAGAGATGTGGCACACATGCACATTAAGGCTGGGCTGTAAGGAAAGTTACATCCTAGTAAACGTGTGTGCAGCACCTGCATTGAAAAGATGCATCTTGGTGAGATGAGGCTGCAGCAGATCAACTTCTGCACTCTAGCCAGTCATCATTTTGGGTGGAAACCGTGAATGATGCTTGCATTGAAGTACGAAGTAATACTGTTAAAGTACAAATGGGCTGTGCACATACAGCCTTCTGTTTGTGTGCTCTTACTCATGAACTCATACACATAGACTGTATAATCCTTTTCAAAACATGTTTTGTTTGGCTCAGTAAGGCATCAGCTCGTAGTGTGACTGTAGGTATTTTGAATATGTGTATCCAACTTTCAGGAATTGCATGTCAAGTAATGGAAAATGAAAGTTTAAGGTCAAACTTTTAACTTTTGAGCAAGACACAAATTACCCTTTTGTATAATTAGACAGAAACCAGCTCTGGTTCGAATTCTGAATGATCAGGTCCAAGTTGGGGGAAGTAAATTAAAGACGAGTTTGTGCTCGACAATGCACCATATGTGATGTCATCATTGTCATCATGCTTTGAAGCTCCCAGATTTTTTACTTTGCCAGAGCGAGCACACAGGAGGACAGTGAACAGTGAGAACGGTTTGCTTGGCATATATTACTCAAAACAAATAATTAAAATCTGGACTCACAAAACTCGGGGTGACCAAACAGTTAAGTGAGCTTATTTCCAATGTGGTTTCCCTGTTCAAACCCACCCCTGCCCATTCTCCATGTAACATAGAGTTGCTTCAGGAAGGGCATCTGACATAAAACTTGGGCCAAAAGAGCATGCAGATATAATTTATTTTCATTTATATAGCGCCAAATCACAACAAAGTTGCCTCAAGGCGCTTCACACAAGTAAGATCTAACCTTACCAACCCCTTGAGCAAGCACACAGGAGACAGCGGTAAGGAAAAACACCCTCTGATCATATTGAGGAAGAAACCGCAAGCAGACCAGACTCAAAGGGGTGACCCTCTGCTTGGACCATGCTACCGACACAGTTGACAAAACAAATGTACAGGAAATTTTGGGAGTCCATAACTATCAACATCACCCATATAAAAATCGAAGGGGACACGTTTTTGTGTTGCAGGTGACACCATCCACAACTATTTGAAACTGATTCATGTATGAAACCTGTTGTCTCTTAATATTATACTGAGCCAGTGGGATGCAAGACTTAAAAGCAGGAGCTGAAGCTTTTTTTGAATCAGCAGTGTGTCTTTATTGTGCAGCAAGAAGAGATGGACAGGAAAACAAGTGGGAGGGAAAAGAGAGGGAGAGACTTCAGCAGCTTTGTGGTTTGGAATGGAAAACCGCCGTCGAAATTTTAGTCCGCACTGAACCAGAGCAGTTAACTGACAGCACATTTATATTTACAGTAAAAGCCACAAGAGTCTTTGGAAAGGAAGTCGATCTGTGATCTTGACATAAACTCAGAACAGACTCAATCCAAGTAATCACATGAGGGTGTAAACGGAGCCTCATAAACCTCATGAACAAGAACTGTCACTAAGCCTTATGCTTTTTGTTTTTATTCAATTTATCATGAAATTTTATATATATATATATATATATATATATATATATATATATATATATATATATATATATATATATATATAATACACACACACACACACACACACACACCGGCTACGTCATTAAGCGTACCTTGTTAGGACTGGACTGAGGTTGACCCCCTTTTGACTTCAGATCTACCTTAATTCTTCATGGCATAGATTCAACAGGGTGTTAGAAACATTCCTCAGAGATGTTGGTCCATATTGACATGATGGCATCACGCAGTCGCCCATTCAACCAGTCTGCCCATTACCCTCTGACCTCTTGACATCAACAAGGCATTTTCATCCACACAACTGCTGCTCAGTGAATGTCTTCTCTTATTCAGACAATTCTCTGTAAACCCGAGAGACAGTTGTGCATGAAAATCCCAGTAGATCAGCAGTTTCTGAAATATGCAGACCAGCTAATCTGCCACCAACCACCATGCCACGTTCAAAGTCACTTAAATCCTCTTTCTTCTCCATTCTGATGCTTGGTTTGAACTTCAGCAAGTTGTCTTCACCATGTCTAGATGCTAAAATGGTTTGGTTTTTCTTCCCCCTTCATTAGGACTTACTTCAGGATGCTTCTTCACCTGACACGGTTGTCGGCGAATTCCTCCCAGTATTCCATTTTGATGTCCATAGCCTTCATGTAACATTTACAAACATCTATGTAGCACACTTGTGGACAACCTGCAGGCCTTTTAAAAGTGGCCAGTTCACCATTGAGGATATCCATTGGGATGCACCCATTGTCCATGCATTGTATACACGCACACACACACACACACATATAGTAAATATATTTCAAAATATGCTATTGACAAGAAATTTTCACCAGGTGTTGGCAACAATCCACACATACAAAGAAATCAAACCATAGATGTCCATAAATTGAGTTATGTGTAATAATGTGAAATCGCACAGTGAAAAGTAGTAAAGGTGTTGTGTGGGCCGCTGAAGAGGAGGTACTGCTGGCCCACCACCACTAGAGGGCGCCCTGCCTGGAGTGCGGGCTCCAGGCACCAGAGGGCGCTGCCGCCTCACAGGAGCAGCCAGGACGACAGCCGTCATCCATCACTAGAGACAGCTGATCCCAATCAATACGGAGGTATATCAGCAGGACGGCATCTCCACCTCATTTGCCGAGATATCGCCATACCTAAGAGGTAACGACTCTCAGCCGTTCGTGAGTATTGTTCTGTACGTGTTTTTGCAGGAGTACCTGTTTAATCTCTGGACCGCAGGAGCTGGTGACTGGGAGCTAGGACTGCACTCCTTTTCCCCCTGAGAGATAACTGCCTACTCTGCACATTCTTGATTGTTGTTGACGAGAGGTGGAGGTGGACTCTCCACCCTCCGTGTTGCTGGGTGCAGCCGCATCCACACCTGACTGTTTCTGTTTCCTGCCAGCAGTACCGGATCCGGCGAGCGGAGGCAGTGGCCACCTGGGAATTCGGGACTTGGCGGCTCCAGTATCCCCGGGGTCCGGTGGCGGAGGAGATCGGGTTGGTTCTGGTTCGACTTGGACAGACGTCTCCTATCGTCGAGCCTGCCCACACGACACCTTTGAATTAGACTTAATCTCTCTATTGTTATCAGTTGTATTTGTTGTGCCCTTTTTTTCACAACAGTAAAAACAGTGTTATTTGATTCCTCCATTGTCCGTTCATTGTCGCCCCCTGTTGTGGGTCCGTGTTCCTACACTTTCACAACAAAAGGTGCAAAAATGCATAGAAATCAAAGACACCATCTGAAATCTCAGTAATTCGAAAGCAGTCCTGCCCCTTGTCCGTGCAAACTGTGCAACCTGATGGCCTATTCAGTGGTGTCTCTTTACCAAGGAGTCACACAAGAAACATCTGATGATGGGTAAAAGCAAAGAGCTCTCTCAAGATCTTTGTAATATTATTGTTGCTAAACATACAGATGACATTGGTTACAGACGGGTTTCTAAACTTTTACATGTTCCAGTGAACACTGTTGGGGCCATAATCCAGAAGTGGAAAAAAATAAAATTTCACCATAAACCAGCCATGACCAGGTGCGCCTGATGAGATTTCTGACAGAGGAGTGAAAAGACTTATCAGAAGAGTTGTCTATGAGCCAAGGACGGCTTGTGGAGAGCTTCAGAAAGATCTGGTATTAGCAAGTACAACTGTTTCAAAGAAAACATTGAGTAATGTACTCAACCGCTGTGGGCTGTATGCACACTCATCATGTAAGACTCTATTTCTGAAGAAAAAACATGTTGAAGCTCATTTAAATTTTGCTGCACAACATTTAGACAAGCTTGTGAAATTTTGGGAGAATATAGTCTGGAGGGATGAGACAAAAATTTAACTCTTTGGATGCCATGATAATACACACCATATAAGAGGTCCACGGAACCTTGAAGATATGAAGACTGTTTGTGTAGAAGAATGGGCCAAAATCACACCTGAGCAATGAATGTGACTAGTTTCTCTATACAGGAGGCAGCTTTAAGACTTTTGTATGAAATATTGAATACATTTCAGTAAGCATGTTCAATATTTTTTCCCTATGTCATTCCATTTTATTACACATAACTTAATTTCTGTACTTATGTGTTTTGTATGTTTGTATTACTTGGGTTGTTACCAACATCTGGTGAAAATTTCATGTCAATAGCACATCTCAAAATACATTTACAGAGCAAAATGGTCATAACTTATTCTACCAGCTCTCTCTCTCTCTCTGCGTGTGTGTGTGTGTGTGTGTGTGTGTGTGTGTGTGTGTGTGTGTGTGTGTGTGTGTGTGTGTGTGTGTGTGTGTGTGTGTGTGTGTGTGTGTGTGTCTAAGATGTTATCAAACCCTTATAAAAAAAAACATAAAATGTAAATGAGGCTTGATATTTTACAGTCTACCCATAAATTTAATGAGAAACTAGATGGTCCACTGTGCTATGCATGCACAACTCTTCACTGGACTATCTACTCCAGATGGCAGGATCAAATAAGTATTTGAACACCCTGCGATTTTGCAAGTTCTCCCACTTAGAAATCATGGAGGGGTCTGAAATTTTCATCTTAGGTGCATGTCCACTGTGAGAGACATAATCTAAAAAAATATATATTTTATATATATATACGAGGGCTGTCAATAAAGTATAGGTCCTTTTTATTTTTTTCAAAAACTATATGGATTTCATTCATATGTTTTTACGTCAGACATGCTTGAACCCTCGTGCGCATGCGTGAGTTTTTCCACGCCTGTCGGTGACGTCATTCGCCTGTGAGAACTCCTTGTGGGAGGAGTTGTCCAGCCCCTCGTCGGAATTCCTTTGTCTGAGAAGTTGCTGAGAGACTGGCGCTTTGTTTGATCAACATTTTTTCTAAACCTGTGAGACACATCGAAGTGGACACGGTTCGAAAAATTAAGCTGGTTTTCGGTGAAAATTTTAACGGCTGATGAGAGATTTTGAGGTGATACTGTCGCTTTAAGGACTTCCCACGGAGCGAGACGTCGTGCAGCGGTCCCAGCCGCCGTCGTCAGCCTGTTTCAAGCTGAAAACCTCCACATTTCAGGCTCTATTGATCCAGGACGTCGTGAGAGAACAGAGAAGTTTCAGAAGAAGTCGGTTTCAGCATTTTATCTGGATATTCCACTGTTAAAGGAGATTTTCTTAATGAAAGACGTGCGGACGTGTCCGCGCGTCGGGACGCAGCCGGCGCGGTGCGGCGGCACAGGAAAAACACCTCGGTGTTGATAACCATTTGTAAAATCCAGGCGGCTTTTGATGGCTTTCAGTGGAGTGAGTATATGAGAAATTGTTTAACAGCTGGACATGTTCCAACTTGTCCTTAAGGCTTCCAACAGAGGTGTTTTTCCTGTGGCGGCGCGTCGCGGCGGCTGCGAGCCGACGTTGCAATCCGCCCGCACGTCTTTCATTAAAAAAATCTCCTTTAACAGTGGAATATCCGGATAAAATGTCTATCTCGGCTTTCAGTGCTTACCAGTCGAGTGAGTATAAAAGAATTTGTGGAGAGCTGGACATGTCCCAACTTGTCCTCTAACACTCCGAAACGGAGGTGTTCCTTTGTCTTGCTTCATCAGCGAATCGGTCGTGATGCGCGAAGCCTCTGCGCGGCTTTCCATGACAAAATCTCTTGTTAAAAGTGAAATCTGCCGGAAAATGGCTGATGTCCAGGTCTTGTGATAACCAGAGAAAGAGCACACGACGGTCTCGTATCCACAGAGCCATCAGCTTAGAAATGATCCAGTGGTTTGTGCCGCATCGTCGCAGCTCGCAGCGCGGCACACCGACCATCCTTAAAGGGGTCCTTAAAGCTGTAGTTAAAGTCCTTATTCTCTGTGAAGCCCGTAAAATTTTCACTGAAAGCCAGATAAATTTTTAGAATGGTTTCTAAGTGCCAGTCTCTAACAACTTCTGAAAAAATTCTGATGGAAAAAAAGTCCTTTTCATTCCGCCATTTCCAGACAATGAAAATCCGACGAGGGCGCGGGACCACTCCTTCCACAAGGAGTGCTCACAGGCGAATGACGTCACCGACAGGCGTGGAAAAACTCACGCATGCGCACGAGGGTTCAAGCATGTCTGACGTAAAAACATATGAATGAAATCCATATAGTTTTTGAAAAAAATAAAAAGGTACGATACTTTATGGACAGACCTCGTATATGTATATGTATGTATGTATATATATATATATGGAAATCACAATGTATGATTTTTTTTATAATTTTTTTGTATGTTACTGCTGCAAATAAGTATTTGCTCTCCTACCAACCAGCAAGAATTCTGGCTCACACAGACCTGTTAATTTTTCTTTAAGAAGCCCTCTTATTCTGCACTCTTTATCTGTATTAATTGCACCTGATTGAACTTGTTACGGCAACACGGTGGATTAGTGGTTAGCACTGTTGCCTCACAGCGAGAAGGTCGTGGGTTCAATTCCTGTGTGGAGTTTGCATGTTCTCCCCGTGTGTGCGTGGGTTTCCTCTGGGTGCTCCGGTTTCCTCCCACAGCCAAAGACATGCGGGTTAGGTGGATTGGAGTCTTTAAATTGTCCGTAGGTGTATGTGTGTGGGTGTGTCTGTGCTTGTTTGTCTGTTTGTGGCCCTGCGACAGACTAGCGTCCTGTCCTGGGTCTACCCTGCCTCGCGCTCTATGACTGCTGGGATAAGCTCCAGCCCCCCGTGACCCTTAATTGGACTAAGCGGTAGAAGATGAATGAATGAATGAATTAACTTACCTGTATAAGACACCTGTTCACACACTCGAACCTGTCCACCATAGCCAAAACCAAAGAGCTGTCTAAGGACACCAGGGACAAAACTGTAGACCTGCACAAGGCTGGGATGGACTACAGGACAACAGGCAAGCAGCTTGGTAGAAGACAACAACTGTTATGATTATTTATTAGAAAGTGGAAGAAACACAAGATGACTGTCAATCTCCCTCATTCTGGGAATCCATGTAAGATGTCACTTTGCATGACAATGACCCCAAACACACAGCCAGGGCAACTAAGGAGGGGCTCCGTAAGAAGCATTTCAAGGTCCTGGAGTGGCCTGGCTAGTCTCCAAACCTGAATTCAATAGAAAATCTTTGGAGGGAGCTGAAACTCCAAACCTGAAAGATTTGGAAAAGATCTGTATGGAGGAGTGGACCAAAATCCCTGAAAAGCTACAGGAAACGTTTGACCTCTGTAATTGCAAACAAGGCTACTGTACCAAATATTAACATTGATTTTCACAGGTGTTGAAATACTTATTTGCAGAAGTAACATACAAATAAAGTATTAAAAAAATCATACATTGTGATTTCCGGATTTTTTTTTTAGATTATGTCTCTCACAGTGGACATGCACCTAAGATGAAAATTTCAGACCCCTCCATGATTTCTAAGTGGGAGAACTTGCAAAATTGCAGGGTGTTCAAATACTTATTTTCCTCACTGTATATATATATATATGTGTGTGTGTGTGTGTGTAAGGATTAAACAACGAGAAGCCGTGCATTACACGGTTTTAATGCACGACGCGGAGTCTGAAACACCACAACGTTTTATTTTGGCCAACAATATTAAAATTCACTTGGAAATCCATGTTTTATCGCGTTTCTGTCATTCACTTGTCAAAACACAGCTGATCTGCGCCAACTGTTTGGTGCGTTGCTATGGTGATGACCAGAGCGGAGTGATTATTACAGTGATTTAACTCGCTGAACTACGTGTGCGTATACACGAAAATAATGCACGCCAGTTAGACATGGAATTCTCACTGACTGTGGAATATATATATATATATATATATATATATATATATATATATACGAAGCGGCCTACAGAGATGAGGTCCAAAAACTGGTCGAGTGGAGTGCAGCCAACAACTTGGCACTAAACATCACAAAGACTAAGGAACTCATCCTGGACTTCCGTCGAAAGAAAACTGCCCCTGCCCCACTGTACATCAATGGCGAATGCGTGGAGCGAGTGGAGTCCTTCAAGTTCCTAGGGGTTCACATCTCTGCTGTCCTCTCCTGGTCAGTCAACACCGCAGCACTGATCAAGAAGGCCCAGCAGTGACTACACTTCTTGAGGGTGCTTAGGAAAGAGCAATTAAGCACACCCCTGCTGGTGACCTTCTATCGCTCCACTATAGAGAGCCTGCTGACCTACGCAGTGTCAGTGTGGCACTCCAGTTGCACTGAAGCTGACAGGAAGAGACTGCAGAGGGTAGCAAACACTGCCCAAAAAATCATTGGCTGTCCTCTGCCCCCCATTTCCACCATCTACACCTCCCGCTGTCTTAGTAGGGCCAAGAACATTCTCAAGGACAATACACACCCCAGCTTTCACCTCTTCAACCTGTTGCCCTCTGGCAGGCGCTACAAGTCCATACAGGCCAGGACAAATAGACACAGAGACAGTTTCTTCCCCAAAACCATCACCATGTTGAACAATAATCTGCACTAAAAACAGACTATATTAGGTACTGAGTCGCACCATATCTATCTCATTTGTAGCACTGGACTTTTGCACATTTTTCAGTTGTTCCATTGTTTATTATATCGCCTATAGCTGTCATACAGTTTTACATTTCCTTTTGCACTCTCTCAATTGCTACACTGTTTACACTGTCCACATGTTACACAATTTTACATTTCAGCAAAGGACTTCACGTGTTTCCTTATGTGATATTGTTGTTTATTCATGTTATATTGTCTGGTATTGCACTGCGTGCACTTTTTAAGGAGCAGCCCCCCTAATCTCGTTGTACTATGCAGACTGTGTTTGCTGTGTATAATGACAATAAAGGCTTTCTATTCTATATATATATATATATATATATATATATATATATATATATATATATATATATATATATATATATATATATATATATATAAAGAAAATAATGTTTTTTCAGTCAATATAATGTTTAATATAATCAATCGATCAATTTTTTTATATAGCGCCAAATCACAACAAACAGTTGCCCCAAGGCGCTTTATATTGTAAGGCAAGGCCATACAATAATTATGTAAAACCCCAACGGTCAAAACGACCCCCTGTGAGCAAGCACTTGGCTACAGTGGGAAGCAAAAACTCCCTTTTAACAGGAAGAAACCTCCAGCAGAACCAGGCTCAGGGAGGGGCAGTCTTCTGCTGGGACTGGTTGGGGCTGAGGGAGAGAACCAGGAAAAAGACATGCTGTGGAGGGGAGCAGAGATCGATCACTAATGATTAAATGCAGAGTGGTGCATACAGAGCAAAAAGAGAAAGAAACAGTGCATCATGGGAACCCCCCAGCAGTCTACGTCTATAGCAGCATAACTAAGGGATGGTTCAGGGTCACCTGATCCAGCCCTAACTATAAGCTTTAGCAAAAAGGAAAGTTTTAAGCCTAATCTTAAAAGTAGAGAGGGTGTCTGTCTCCCTGATCTGAATTGGGAGCTGGTTCCACAGGAGAGGAGCCTGAAAGCTGAAGGCTCTGCCTCCCAATCTGCTCTTACAAACTCTAGGAACTACAAGTAAGCCTGCAGTCTGAGAGCGAAGCGCTCTATTGGGGTGATATGGTACTACGAGGTCCCTAAGATAAGATGGGACCTGATTATTCAAAACCTTATAAGTAAGAAGAAGAATTTTAAATTCTATTCTAGAATTAACAGGAAGCCAATGAAGAGAGGCCAATATGGGTGAGATATGCTCTCTCCTTCTAGTCCCCGTCAGTACTCTAGCTGCAGCATTTTGAATTAACTGAAGGCTTTTTAGGGAACTTTTAGGACAACCTGATAATAATGAATTACAATAGTCCAGCCTAGAGGAAATAAATGCATGAATTAGTTTTTCAGCATCACTCTGAGACAAGACCTTTCTGATTTTAGAGATATTGCGTAAATGCAAAAAAGCAGTCGTACATATTTGTTTAATATGCGCTTTGAATGACATATCCTGATCAAAAATGACTCCAAGATTTCTCACAGTATTACTAGAGGTCAGGGTAATGCCATCCAGAGTAAGGATCTGGTTAGACACCATGTTTCTAAGATTTGTGGGGCCAAGTACAATAACTTCAGTTTTATCTGAGTTTAAAAGCAGGAAATTAGAGGTCATCCATGTCTTTATGTCTGTAAGACAATCCTGCAGTTTAGCTAATTGGTGTGTGTCCTCTGGCTTCATGGATAGATAAAGCTGGGTATCATCTGCGTAACAATGAAAATTTAAGCAATACCGTCTAATAATACTACCTAAGGGAAGCATGTATAAAGTGAATAAAATTGGTCCTAGCACAGAACCTTGTGGAACTCCATAATTAACTTTAGTCTGTGAAGAAGATTCCCCATTTACATGAACAAATTGTAATCTATTAGACAAATATGATTCAAACCACCACAGCGCAGTGCCTTTAATACCTATGGCATGCTCTAATCTCTGTAATAAAATTTTATGGTCAACAGTATCAAAAGCAGCACTGAGGTCTAACAGAACAAGCACAGAGATGAGTCCACTGTCCGAGGCCATAAGAAGATCATTTGTAACCTTCACTAATGCTGTTTCTGTACTATGATGAATTCTAAAACCTGACTGAAACTCTTCAAATAGACCATTCCTCTGCAGATGATCAGTTAGCTGTTTTACAACTACCCTTTCAAGAATTTTTGAGAGAAAAGGAAGGTTGGAGATTGGCCTATAATTAGCTAAGATAGCTGGGTCAAGTGATGGCTTTTTAAGTAATGGTTTAATTACTGCCACCTTAAAAGCCTGTGGTACATAGCCAACTAACAAAGATAGATTGATCATATTTAAGATCGAAGCATTAAATAATGGTAGGGCTTCCTTGAGCAGCCTGGTAGGAATGGGGTCTAATAAACATGTTGATGGTTTGGATGAAGTAACTAATGAAAATAACTCAGACAGAACAATCGGAGAGAAAGAGTCTAACCAAATACCGGCATCACTGAAAGCAGCCAAAGATAACGATACGTCTTTGGGATGGACTGTTTCTTTCTCTTTTTGCTCTGTATGCACCACTCTGCATTTAATCATTAGTGATCGATCTCTGCTCCCCTCCACAGCATGTCTTTTTCCTGGTTCTCTCCCTCAGCCCCAACCAGTCCCAGCAGAAGACTGCCCCTCCCTGAGCCTGGTTCTGCTGGAGGTTTCTTCCTGTTAAAAGGGAGTTTTTCCTTCCCACTGTAGCCAAGTGCTTGCTCACAGGGGGTCGTTTTGACCGTTGGGGTTTTACATAATTATTGTATGGCCTTGCCTTACAATATAAAGCGCCTTGGGGCAACTGTTTGTTGTGATTTGGCGCTATATAAAAAAATTGATTGATTGATTGATTGATGGTTATGAGTAATTCTTTCTCTAATAGTTAAAATTTTGTTAGCAAAGAAAGTCATGAAGTCATTACTAGTTAAAGTTAATGGAATACTCAGCTCAATAGAGCTCTGACTCTTTGTCAGCCTGGCTACAGTGCTGAAAAGAAACCTGGGGTTGTTCTTATTTTCTTCAATTAGTGATGAGTAGAAAGATGTCCTAGCTTTACGGAGGGCTTTTTTATAGAGCAACAGACTCTTTTTCCAGGCTAAGTGAAGATCTTCTAAATTA
Source organism: Thalassophryne amazonica (assembly GCF_902500255.1). Taxonomy (NCBI): domain Eukaryota; kingdom Metazoa; phylum Chordata; class Actinopteri; order Batrachoidiformes; family Batrachoididae; genus Thalassophryne; species Thalassophryne amazonica. Next base: position 65,634,376 of record NC_047107.1, read on the forward strand.
GTGAGACGCCATTTCCTCTCCAACTTACGGGTTATCTGCTTTAAGCTACGAGTTTGTGAGTTATACCACGGAGTCAGGCACTTCTGATTTAAAGCTCTCTTTTTCAGAGGAGCTACAGCATCCAAAGTTGTCTTCAATGAGGATGTAAAACTATTGACGAGATACTCTATCTCCCTTACAGAGTTTAGGTAGCTACTCTGCACTGTGTTGGTATATGGCATTAGAGAACATAAAGAAGGAATCATATCCTTAAACCTAGTTACAGCGCTTTCTGAAAGACTTCTAGTGTAATGAAACTTATTCCCCACTGCTGGGTAGTCCATCAGAGTAAATGTAAATGTTATTAAGAATGATCAGACAGAAGGGAGTTTTCAGGGAATACTGTTAAGTCTTCTATTTCCATACCATAAGTCAGAACAAGATCTAAGATATGATTAAAGTGGTGGGTGGACTCATTTACTTTTGAGCAAAGCCAATAGAGTCTAATAATAGATTAAATGCAGTGTTGAGGCTGTCATTCTCAGCATCTGTGTGGATGTTAAAATCGCCCACTATAATTATCTTATCTGAGCTAAGCACTAAGTCAGACAAAAGGTCTGAAAATTCACAGAGAAACTCACAGTAACGACCAGGTGGACGATAGATAATAACAAATAAAACTGGTTTTTGGGACTTCCAATTTGGATGGACAAGACTAAGAGTCAAGCTTTCAAATGAATTAAAGCTCTGTCTGGGTTTTTGATTAATTAATAAGCTAGAATGGAAGATTGCTGCTAATCCTCCGCCCCGGCCCGTGCTACGAGCATTCTGACAGTTAGTGTGACTCGGGGGTGTTGACTCATTTAAACTAACATATTCATCCTGCTGTAACCAGGTTTCTGTAAGGCAGAATAAATCAATATGTTGATCAATTATTATTTCATTTACCAACAGGGACTTAGAAGAGAGAGACCTAATGTTTAATAGACCACATTTAACTGTTTTAGTCTGTGGTGCAGTTGAAGGTGCTATATTATTTTTTCTTTTTGAATTTTTATGCTTAAATAGATTTTTGCTGGTTATTGGTGGTCTAGGAGCAGGCACCGTCTCTACGGGGATGGGGTAATGAGGGGATGGCAGGGGGAGAGAAGCTGCAGAGAGGTGTGTAAGACTACAACTCTGCTTCCTGGTCCCAACCCTGGATAGTCACGGTTTGGAGGATTTAAGAAAATTGGCCAGATTTCTAGAAATGAGAGCTGCTCCATCCAAAGTGGGATGGATGCCGTCTCTCCTAACAAGACCAGGTTTTCCCCAGAAGCTTTGCCAATTATCTATGAAGCCCACCTCATTTTTTGGACACCACTCAGACAGCCAGCAATTCAAGGAGAACATGCGGCTAAACATGTCACTCCCGGTCCGATTGGGGAGGGGCCCAGAGAAAACTACAGAGTCCGACATTGTTTTTGCAAAGTTACACACCGATTTAATGTTAATTTTAGTGACCTCCGATTGGCGTAACCGGGTGTCATTACTGCCGACGTGAATTACAATCTTACCAAATTTACGCTTAGCCTTAGCCAGCAGTTTCAAATTTCCTTCAATGTCGCCTGCTCTGGCCCCCGGAAGACAATTGACAATGGTTGCTGGTGTCGCTAACTTCACATTTCTCAAAACAGAGTCGCCAATAACCAGAGTTTGATCCTCGGCGGGTGTGTCGTCGAGTGGGGAAAAACGGTTAGAAATGTGAATGGGTTGGCGGTGTACACGGGGCTTCTGTTTAGAACTACGCTTCCTCCTCACAGTCACCCAGTCGGCCTGCTTTCCCGGCTGCTCGGGATCTGCCAGGGGGTAACTAACGGCGGCTAAGCTACCTTGGTCCGCACCGACTACAGGGGCCTGGCTAGCTGTAGAATTTTCCACGGTGCGGAGCCGAGTCTCCAATTCGCCCAGCCTGGCCTCCAAAGCTATGAATAAGCTACACTTATTACAATTACAGTTACTGCTAAAGGAGGCCGAGGAATAACTAAACATTTCACACCCAGAGCAGAAAAGTGCGGGAGAGACAGGAGAAGCCGTCATGCTAAATCGGCTAAGAGCTAGTAGCTACACTAAGCTAGCGGATTCCTAAAAACACGCAAAGTGACTAATGTGTAAATAATTTAGAGGTGATTCAGCAGAAGGAGTGCTTTAGTTAAGGCACGTAAAGATTACACTGGGAAACAAATCGTAATCTAGATAACTAGATCAATCTAACTGCGCAGATTAAACAGCTAACAGATACAGAAAAACAGCACTGTGCTCCAGAACAGGAAGTGATACAATACCGCAGTGAGAGCCAACCACCACATCAATAATATTTTTCAGTCAATATACAAACAACAATAGCATAAAAATGAAAACTGAAGAAAATGTGAAAATTGTGAATTGTTTGTATTTTAACATGCTCCAGCAGAGTTATTGCATTTTACTATTGCTTGCATTTTTCTGGGATGCTATAAGCAAATCATGAAAACCAAAGGTGCTTGTATAAATAAAACGTTCTTTCCTGAATATTAATGTGAATAAAACATGGGATCCATTTCAAAGTTACACAAGGATAGAGAATGGGTCAAATAAGAGAATCGAGTGAGATGTAATGCCTTGTGTTGTCTGTTTCCATGTGGTGATGGATTGGTTAACTCATCGGTCCTCTTGTCTGATGCTTTCCAGCTTCTCCAAAACCCACAGTTGGGTAAGTGAGTACAGAGGATGAAGTGTATCAGCTTGACAAACACAAGCTTCCTTTAAAGACTCAGACAGCAGCACAAAGTCCTGCTTTGTGAATAACCCCTGTCCTCTGTTTTTGTTGTGCAACTTATTATTTAAAAGCATCATATGCACTGTGGCACTTATATAATTAACAAAATAGGCCGTGCGCTCATGGAAATAGAAAGGCTGCTAATTATTGCCTTGAGTGATGATAAATACAGTGTTATCAGCTTGACATTGCAACAACACATAATGTCTTTGTATCTCGACCGTTACTGATGACTTCTTATTTTCTGCTGTTAATACTGTGAGCATTATTTGTGAGTGGAGTGGAAGTAGGAAATATCAGATGCCCATACCAACAACTGACCTATTTGTTCTGAGGCCATAGCCAACAACAGTTGTAAAGAGGCATGTCAAAGCAGTCTGCTACAGCTTCTAACTTCAGATCAGGAGCAAAATTCGGTTCCATGGGTGACTTCTGGAAACGGATCACCCAAGCATCCTACAATTTTCTTCCCATCAAGTTTATTCCTCACGAGTACAGTAACTGTTTTTGAATTGCAACCAGAGCGATCATCTGCTTACCTGGCAGCAACTACGAGTATTTTCTTCCATGTTTTCTCCAACACCAGTCAGCCTCCCAACAACACACGTTTGGCTGCCAGTCAGTCTCTAGCTCCACTCTCTGCTGAGCTTCTAACCTCATTCAGTGCTGCCCAACTGCGCTACTTCCAACAGCTGGAACCTCTGCTCACATCCACCTATCAGACAGCTGTGTTGTGTGGGCCGCTGAAGAGGAGGTACTGCTGGCCCACCACCACCAGATGGCACCCTGCTTGAAGTGTGGGCTTCAAGCACGAGAGGGCGTCATAGCAACCGGGAGTGACAGCTGTTACTGGTCATCAGCATCAGCTGTCACTCATCCACATCACCACCACCTTAAAGGCCGGACTGCAACTCCACCTCCCCGCCGAGAAATCAGCTACCTTGGAGGTAATATTCTCTGCTGTATTTAACGCTGACTAATAGTCTGAACTTCTTTGCAGCTGTTTTCCTGTGGTGTTGCCTTATCTGTGGGATTGGCATTTGGTGTGATCAGCGACGGCTTCGCTTCACACCCCAACCAGATAAGTGATTAGACAGGAGCTGCACGAGTGTGTGACTGGAAGTGGAGGTGCTCCCTCCCAAAAGAACACAGACTGTGGGATTACTGAGTGTGCGTACTCACACTCACCTGTGCTGTTTCTGTTCTCTGTGTTGTGTGGGCCGCTGAAGAGGAGGTACTGCTGGCCCACCTCCACCAGATGGCGCCCATGAGAGGGCGTCATAGCAACCAGGAGTGACAGCTGTTACTCGTCATCAGCATCAGCTGTCACTCATCCACATCATCACCACCACCTTAAAGGCCGGACTGCAACTCCACCTCCTCGCCGAGAAATCAACTACCAATCAGGTAATTTTCTCTGCTAAACAAAACATTGTGTAATAGTCTGAACTTCTTTTGCAGCCGTTTTCCTGTGGTGTTTGCCTTATCTGTGGGATTGGCGTTTGGTGTGATCAGCGACGGCTTCGCTTCACACCCCAACCAGATAAGTGGTTAGACAGGAGCTGCACGAGTGTGTGATTGGAGGTGGAGGTTCTCCCTCCTTACTGAATACAGACTGTGGGATTACTGAGTGTGCGACCTCACACTCATCAGGACTGTCTCTGTTCTCTGCCAGCAGTACCAGGTCTGACTGCTGAAGACAGCGGCCACCTGGGGCGCAGGGCTTGGCGGCTCCGGTGTTCTTCAGCTCCGTTGGCAGTGGAAGCTGTGTGGGATCCAGCTCTTCTCTCGCCAGGCGTCTTCTATCGTTGAGCCTGCCCACACGTCACCTGGTGTATAATTGACAGTCCACCATATTGTTATTGTCTGTACGTCGTTGTGCGATTCACAACATTAAATTGTTACTTTTGGCTTATCCATTGTCCGTTCATTTATGCCCCCTGTTGTGGGTCCGTGTCACGACACTTTCACAACACTCTGCCAGCAGTACCAGGTCTGACAGCTGGAGACGGTGACCACCTGGGGACCCAGGACTTGGCGGCTCCGGTGTTCTTCAGATCCGTTGGCGGTGAGGGCCGTGTGGGATCCGGCTCGGTTCTGGACGGGCGTCTCCTATCCTCAAGCCTGCCCACACGTCACCCAACGTGTAATTGACTGTAGTTCCACAGTGATTGTTGTCTGTATTCCGTTGTGCACAATTTATAACATTAAATTGTTACTTTTGGCTTATCCATTGTCCGTTCATTAACGCCCCCTGTTGTGGGTCCGTGTACCTACACTTTCACAACAAGCTGCCAGCTACACTCTGCACAGCCGCACGCGCGGTGCATCCATAAAGTATTCACAGCGCTTCACTCTTTCCACATTTTGTATGTTATAGCCTTATTGCATAATGGAGCAAATTCATTTTTCCTCAAAATTCTACTCACAACACCCCATAATGACAACATGAAAAAAGGTTTTTATTTTTGCTAATTTATTAAAAATAAAAAGACTACGAAATCACGTGTACATAAGTATTCACACCCTTTGCTCAATACTTTGCTGATGCACCTTTGGCAACAATTACAGCCTCAAGTCTCCTTGACTATGATGCCTCAAGCTTGGCATAGCTATCTTTGGGCAGTTTTGCCCATTCCTCTTTGCAGCACCTCTCAAGCTTCATCAGGTTGGATGGGGAGCATCGGTGCACAGCCATTTTCAGATCTCTCCAGAGATGTTCAATTGAATTGAGGTCTGGGCTCTGGCTGGGCCACTCAAGCACATTCACAGAGTTGTCCTTTGATATCGGGTGTTTAGGATCATTGTCCTGCTGGAAGATGAACCATCATCCCAGTCTAAGGTCAAGAGTGCTCTGGAACAGGTTTTCATCCAGAATGTCTCTGTACATTGCTGAATTCATCTTTTCCTCCATCCTGACTAGTCTCCCAGTTCCTACTGCTGAAAAGCATCCCCACAGCATGATGCTGCCACCACCATGCTTCACTGTAGGGATGGTGCCTCCAAATATGATGTCTGGCATTCACGCCAAAGAGTTCAATCTTTGTCTCATCAGACCATAGAATTTTGTTTCTCATGGTCTGAGAGTCCTTCAGGTGCCTTTTGGCAAACTCCAGGTGGGCTGCCATGTGTCTTTTACTAAGGAGTGGCTTCTACCTGGCCACTCTACCATACAGGCCTGATTGGTGGATTGCTGCAGAGATGGTTGTCCTTCTGGAAGGTTCTTCCCTCTCCACAGAGACAACAATCAGCACATTCGTGTGTCACTCGTGCTGGAAAACATTTGAACGGCAGTCAAGTTGCAGTCGTATCGCATTCATACTGCCGTAGGAATGGACATTCAAACGTCATTCATGCAATTCGACCTGCAGTCAAATTCCATTCGAGCTGCATTTAAATTCCTCGGACAGCATTCATGTAGCACTTAGAAAAGTACACCAAATTCACATAGCCAGCACGAATGTAGAGAATAGGCACACTACTGTCGTGCTACATTTACAATGGGGATTATTCATGCTGTAGTCGCTGTGTGACTGCTTCCATGAATGGCATTTGAAATGGCATCTGAAATGGCAACCCACCAGCATTCAGAGCAGTCCGATCGTGTTGGCACATCCCGATTGTGCCCCCGATGAGCCGGGAACCCCCCCCCAGCAAAGAAAATACTCCAATATGCAAAGTCTGTGGCACACAATCATTATGTGCACAAGACGTGAACATTGCACAGTCACTGTTATGTGTCGACGCGGGTTGAGGAGCGGACCTGCGTCTGACTGAACCCAGCGCTAAATAACCAGAAAGCGGTTCCAAAAAACAAAACAATTTTATTTTCGCCCTTCTGTGCAATACAAAGTGTACAAAAGTAAAATGCGTCTGTCTGGCGGAGTGAAGGACGGTGCGCTCTCCAGCGCCCAAAAGGATCGAAGCCCGGCGCTTCTGGACCCACGTTCACCGCCAAACACCCCCCAGGTGGACACGACAAACCGACTCTGTGAAGGATATAGAAAAGGTGAGGTAAGTCAGCAGCTACAACTAATATCCTTCAAAGGCACACACTATCAGCAACACATTCAGGTCTGAATTTAAGCTTTATGTAAATGAGCAGCTTCTCACAACAGGTGGAGGATCATCAGTCCGCAAGCCATGGCAGTGAGAAGCAAGCTGCACAATTCTCATCAATATTCACATATACTGCGTAACAAAATACCAAGTTACTGTTAACAATTATTCAGACAATCAAATCACCTCTGATGTGTGCTGACAGCATGTGTCCCTCACCCGTCCTCCTTCACAGGCACGATGTGTCAAACCCAGGCGCGGTCCTCAGCGTCTCACAAACAAACATCACAAGGTCGAGTTCCCGGCAATTCTGCTTGAATCACACATGGCTTAAATGCAGAACGCCATCTCATTATCTGCTTCAGCTGAAAGTCTTTAAGGTTGCACGTGAGCACCATCCACAGGTGCTGCACATCACGTTGATGAGGGAGAAGGACTCCTCTGCCAGCACCTTCTCCACAGACAATAAATCAGTTTGCATACCACCTGGAGAGCAAAGAAAAGAAAAGAACACCCAAAAGTCCAGCCAAACCCCCCCAACACACAACAGTCACACGGAATACACCGTGTGTCTGTGACATGCTGACGCACACTGCGGGCATCTGGACGGGGTCTAACAGCCATGTTAACATGATAATACAGATAGATTCTCTGACACATGAGGTGGACTGATAATGGATCTGTAATATCATGCTCCTTCTGAATGTGACACTGTGATCACAGGCGCTGAAGAAGTGGAGACTGTGGAGGGTGAAAAGGGGGCCATCTGCGTTTTGGACTCCAAATGCACACACGCTGACGCAAACACACATACACACGGATCGGCTTCCTCTGGAGCACACAATCAGTGTTAACACAAACTTAAGGTCAAAACTTCATTACTGACAAAACTGGCCGGTGTGGCTGTTTCATTTTATTTTATTTGAAATGTTTGCAGAGAAGCACTGGGTAAAAAGCAATGCCATGTTTTGGATTTGAGAGTGCAAAGAGCGCTGTGTTGGTAGCTTTGCAGTGGCTGGTGATGGTGATGCTTACAAAGTTGGGTTTTTTCCCTTAAATCTTGCACAACTGTGTAGCTATGAATGATTGTTCTCCACCCTTTCCTGTTGGCCAGTCAGATATCTGAACCAAATTTCACCAGCAGTTTTGTTTATATCCAAGGGGGTGGGGGCCAAGTGGTTAATGCGCTTGGTTTCAGTGCAGAAGGTTCTGGGTTCAAATCCCATCCCTGCCACATTTCTCCGTGTAATGTGGAGTTGCATCAGGAAGGGCATCCGGCGTAAAACCTGTGCCAATTCAACATGCAGATCCACCTTGGATTCGCTGTGGCGACCCCGAGTGCAAACAAGGGAGCAGCCGAAGGGACTTACTTTAGTTTTGTTTATATCCGCATTCGACCTGCACTCTGGGTAGTTGATTTTGTGCTGTCTTGGTCCTGTGCACCCCTGTCTGCAATCAACCTCAGTGGCCTCAGTGTTTCCTTCATTGTTCCTGTGCTATTGTATTTTAGACATTTCTAATCGCTTTTTCTTGTGCCTCTATACAATTTATCTGCTGTCAGCTCCGTTTGCGGCCACCTGGTTCTGGCTCCTCTGTTACCTGCCTGGGGAGATTCAGCTACATTCTGGTCCGGTCAGCGTCTCCCTCCTCCAGCTTTTTTTCAAATCGTACCATTATCATTTATGTTGTTGTACAAAAAATTGTTACTTTTTCTTCTACTCATTGTGTGTTTCCTGCATATTGAGTCGATTAACCGGTTTTCTGGTTTTGACTGTAACAGTTGAGCTAGATTCGGGAGCTGCTGCACTCCGAATTGCGCGAATCATTCGAGCCGGTTTCATACCATTCTGTTTGTTTTTCTAATTCATGTGGTTCATACAGCATTCATGAGAAATGCACCACATGACCAAAGTGGAAATGGTAAATGGACTGCATTTATATAGCACTTCTCCATCTGCATCAGATGCTCAAAGCACTTTACAAATAATGCCTCCCATTCACCCCGATGTGAGGTGAATGTGAGGCAAAATGTCATAGCTGATGTTCCCTCACAATGCAAGTGATACTCTTAATTTTAATTTACTTTTAAAATAACCTTTATTTAACCAGGTTAGTCCCATAGAGATCGAGATCTCTTTTGCAAGGGAGACCTGGGCAATTTTATAAAGTTCCAATTCCCCTAAACTGCATGTCTTTAAATGTGAGAGAAAACTGGAGCACCTGGAGGAAACCCATGAGAACATGCAAACTCTTCAACTGAGGTTCCCCAAGGCCTTGTTCAGACTAGCTAAGTAACTGTTCGTTTGACACATAATAATTCTAGCAAGACCCAAGGATCCTCCAAGTACAGGATTAATTTGCCCATAAGCTTCTGCTTTCTCTTACATTGTTTACATTCTTGAACAATAATGCACTAATTAAATTAATTTTGTCCTGAGTGAAAGGATGACCCCCTCAACATCTAAAAATAGAGCCTCATTTGTCATTTGTGTCATTTGTCCCAGTTCTCCTTGAAGAGAGAATATTACTGATAATCTGCTGTTCCCTTTAAAAGTGTACAGCCCCATGATTACAGCCTGGTACAAAAATTGCTTGAGGACTCTAGCTAGTTTGCTATTTGAAGCCATCAAGTTATGAATAATAAATTTGAATAAATAATATTTGAGTTCTAGCTGTGTGCCAGTGAGTGGAGTCCAGGCTCCAGGGCCCAGTGTTTGTCCTTTCTGAGCATTTTGTGACAAATATCTGGCATAATATGGCGAGCTTTGTGGTTAATTGTAATAATAGACCATCTAAGAAGTCTGTGCTCCAGTACTTCAGTTAAGTGAAATTTTAGTATTATTTAATGTACACGGTCAAGGGTCCATGTACTCACTGGTGCACCCACATTAGTGTTTCTTTATGTTTCTGGGTCCATGGGAGTTAATCTATAGGTTAGCAGTGTTAGCAGGCATTGATAGCTTGATGATATTTGTTTCCCCAATGGTGCAATTGTTACTGAGGCAATATGCCAGTCACACTTTTTATAACCACCCCATGCCATCCATTATTAAAGGCACTGCCCAGTCCTCAAAAATATGCAATCATCAAATACCTGAACCAAAGTTAGTCTGTTAGCCTTAGCTTGTTTGGGAACTCCAATGGAGTGCATGTTCAGGCTTAATTCGTCTACCCAGGTCATGCCAGTGTTGTCCACACTCCACCTCTTTACCCATTTTTGCCTTGGCAGGGAGTTAGGTGGACTTAGCCACTGCTAATGCCTGGTTCACACGGCAAGATTTTAAAATTGTCAGTAGGTTTTCAATACCTGAGAGACCCCACACATGGCCATAAAAAAATAATTGATATAACAGTTTTAGTCATACAGTGTGCGGTGTGCAGCCACATGGTAAAGACAACACCCCACAAACAAACAGATTTCACTCACGAACATTCCCAGGTCAGATGGGAAATCTCGCAAAACCTCTCAAGATCAGACGTGACTTTGGAGTAAGCAATTCTGGATTCCTCTTGTGCTTCTGTGACCTTGCTTTCTGATTGGCTACATGTCACATTCAATAGTTGGCCTGAAATCCCACATGCTAGGATATCGGGCCAAGACAATCTAACATTTTGAATATTCACAATTTGAGGTCTGAGCGGTCCCAACGTCCTTCCGAGCAGACTAGAGCACTCTTAACCAGTGTTGCCACAGTTACTTTGAAAAAGTAATCCAATTACTGATTACTGATTACTCCTTGAAAAAGTAACTTAGTTACTTTACTGATTACTCAATTGGAAAAGTAACTAAGTTAGATTACTAGTTACTTTTTTAGTTACTTTTCCCAGCTGCCGACAACAACCCTCTGCCACCTCAACATGACAATGATACCTGTTTTGCCAAAACTCACTTTATAGTCACCCTTTCTTGACTTCAATGAAAATAAATACTTGTTTTATAAAAAGTAAAATAAAAACGTTTTTCTTGACCTCATATTTAACTGTTGACAGCACTGTAACAGTAAAACTTGCCATTTCTAACCTACATTGTTTATAAATGTAACTATTGAATTATTTCTAACATTTTTCTAACATTTAAATTCTCTCTAAACATTTTACTTGTCCAAATTATTATTATAAGTAGTATTAGTAGTTGTAGTAAACAAAAAAGGCTTCAAAACTGGACCTTTAATCTAGGGGTGTTGTGGGGGGGGGGGGAACACATCCTTGCCCCACGCCCCCATTCAATCTGGATTCGCCCCTGCTTTGGCGTCTGAGCACAAAGAATGGATAACATTTATTTATGCAGAAAACATGACCAGATTTACAGGTAAGAAAGTTTTATTGCGTTTTCACATCATGTGGTCCTCAGAAAGAGAGTTTAAGTGCATTTGAGTGGAAAATAGTGTTAGTTGTTGACGCGTCGCAGAGATCAGCTGTTTTTAGCAGCAGATACGGAGCGGCTCAGCTCAGAATTCTAAATAAAGGAGAAAAAAAAGCATAAAAATGTCTTTGTAAATCTCAGTGCAGGTGTGCTGTTATCACTGCGCTTTAAGAGGTGAGGACGAGTTGTAGCTGCTGTAGAAAACCGTGGATGAAAAGCTCACAGCTCGCTTAAAGTGGGCAGTTCAGTCGAACCCCGACCTCCTTCCCACGGATCAAGTTTAATGCTGCTATCGACCCACAATGCAAAAATAATAGTAACACACAGTGACTTGGAGAAGTAACTTTAATCTGATTACTGATTTGGAAAGATTAACGCGTTAGATTTCTCGTTACTAAAAAAGTGGCGTTACCGGCATCACTGCTCTTAACACACCACACACAGCAGTATGATCTGAGAAGATGATCTTTAGCGCCATCACAATAGTCTGGGTGTCCTTAAGATTGTTGGATGGGGAAGATCGGATCAGAAATCGACATATTTATCTTCCCATTCACTTCTTTTGCAGCGAATGGCAAGACTTATGCGAGAGGTCAGTTTCAGCAGAGTTCTGGTTCAGGGCACAATGTAAACACACCTCATGAAGTATGGACAACAAGACATCGGGGCACAGCAGAAGTTCATCACAGGTGCTACACCTCCTCTAGATAACCCTCTCGCTGAACTCGCTGGATCATCGCCATCCACATCCTCGCTAGCCATTGTTTACATGCGATGTGAGATGCTGGAACTCTGCTGGTGCTGCAGTACATTCTGGGAAGCAAAGGGGGCAACCAGGGGTGATTATGGGAAACATTAAAGTACTGAATGTAAAACAGGCATAAGATGGTGAGATCCAGACACACCCTGTTTGAGCTATAGGCGACATCGTGGAGGGTTTGACAACTCTATGGCAAAATACTCCTGTGTGGTTTGATTGAAGAACAGTGCACCTGCTTGGACAAGTAAATAAAAATGATCACAGAAGTATGTATATAGTTTAGCATACTCGTATTGTACGTGTACTGCTGCTGCTTAATCACACAGTAAATGATAGGTGATGCTGTGCAGTGCTGCGTTTGTGTCCCTCATTCCCAAAGGAGCATTACAAGCATCATTACAGTCTTGTTCGCAGACAACGTACAATAGATACAGATAATTGTGTTTTCTGTCTCGCTCTATTACCCCCAAAACACACACACAGAGCTGTAAGACATGTACGTCTGTACACGGTGAATCCTAAAGAGACTGTGATGGGGAGGAGAGGAGCTATCAGGGGTTTGCAGCTTTGTTCGGCTCTTCTGGGACTATTCCCTGGTGAGAACACTGCACCAGAGAACCGCCAGTCAGAAACAGACAGAAAGCATTAGAAAGCGAATCAAGAGGTGAGAGAAGTCTCAGGAGAGAGGGAAAAGATGGAGAGAAGTAGATGGGAAAAGCTGCAACAAGGGTGAGAAATGAGAGGAAGTGACAAGTAAAAGAAGTGAGGAAATGAAGTTGTGATTGAGGGAGAGAGAGAAGATGAGCTGAAGATGGACGGTGAATGAGGAATCAAATGAAAAGATGGAATATATGAACAACAAACTTAATACTAAAACAAAAAATAAAGCAAGCAGAAAAACAAAGGTGTGAGATCATCTTCACTGCATCTTTCACTTAAATTTTCCAGCAATCAACTGCTGCCTGACTCAAATTTACTTGTTGTGGTCTATCCCCTGTCCGTGTCTGCGGTCCATGTTAGTTGTCTTTGTGGTCTGTCCTCTGTCTGTGTCCCTATGTTAGTTGTCATTGTGTTTCAGTCCTGTGTCCATGTCTGTCACTCATGTGGTGTCCCTGTTTCCACTCATTTACATATTTGAGTTCCATGTTAGTTTTCTGCCTTTTCTTCCTTGGTTGGTACTTGGTTATGTTGTGGTTCTCCTTTTAGTTTGATTATTATTATGGTGATGTTTTTGGTTCTTCCTGTGACAGACTAGCATCCTGTCCAGGGTGCACTCCGCCTCATACCCTATGACTGCTGGGATAGGCTCCAGCCCCCCGTGATCCTTAATTGGAGTAAGCAGTTGAAGATGGGTGAGTGAGTGAGTTTTTGGTTTGACTTACCCCCAAGGCTCTTTCGAGGTTCGTGTCATTTTCTGTTTGTCAGTTTCTGTGTGTGTTTGTAGGCGTGTCTTGTTACCCGGTCTCCCCTACACCTGTGCAATCCACACCTGTAGCTTGTCTGTTCATTTGTGTCATGTTAAATATTGCACCGTTCTGCTTTTCCAATGCCAGATGATTCTTTGTCACCTCCCGTTTGTAGCTGTGTGTTTTATGATGAGTATTGATCATCTTTGACACCTCTGTGAGCTTTTTGGTGCTGTTTGTCATCCCTGCCCTAATTGCCCTCTGTATAACCCAGTTGTTTGTTGCCTGCGTTTTGGTTTAAGTTGTATGTTTACTCCTGTGTTGCCTTTTTGAACTCCATTTGGGGTTTTTTTAACTGGACTCCTGTGTTTTTGGTTATTAAATCACCTTTGTTCTCTGCTTACATCCGGTGTGGTTATTACCTGCATTTCTGGGTTAACCCTGTAACTGAAAACCTAACATTACTTCTACATTAGAGATGCTTTATGGCTTTGAAATTAATGATAAAGAAGTGCCACCATTTCACATTTCAAAATTGTATTCTTATGTCAGGGTTTGAATTTGGTTCTGTTTCTGGTTTTATTTTTTCAGTTTCATTGGTTTTTCCTGGGTTTATTTTCTTGTGGGGCTTTTCCGCTTGGGTTGGTCTGTCTCTATCTCTCTTGGTGCTTGGTGGTGGGTGTTTCCCCTCGCCCTTATTCTGGTGCTTTCCATGCACACCTGTCCATGATTTGCTGCTCATCACCTGGGGTTATATAAGCTCACTGGGTGTGTTTGTCCTTCGCTAGATTGTTGTGCCTTGTGTCACTTTCCAGCTCTGTTCCTGCGTTCCTTAGTCCTGCCTGCCTGCCTGCCTCATAATGTGTTCCTGACCTCCTGCCTGTTGCAACGACCACATCTCTAGCCTGATGATTTTTGTACTGCTGCTTTTTCTGGACTGCCTACTTGTGTACCGACCTCTGCTATCCACCTGAGTAAAACCTTTTTACAACTAGAGCTGTTTGTTTGAGCCGGGCATTTGTGTCCAACAATTCCTGACCAACCAGCCTGATATCTTAATGTTTTAATACAGTTTGTCCTCAGTGGTGTCAAAGGTGAGCAACTGATATTTTTAAAATAGTAGCAGTACTGATGTTAAAATCTCTAGCTCAGAAATTTCACACTTGATTCTAACTCTTTGGGTTGTCCACCTGGTGCATAGTGCAGCATATATGTCATTGATGGTGTACAATTGACACAGGTGCAGTTTGCACGCCCAACGTCTGTGTCACATATGCAGCAAATATAATCGCACTCATCTGTGCACCCGTGGGTGTGTTTGTTTGAAAAATGAGTTGTGGTTGATGCCGTGCTGGTACACTGCTATCGTGAGACAGCAGAAAGTAACTGCAAAAAATGTTCAGAGACATGCACATCCAAACCAAATAAACACTGGGTGCTGGGCAGGATGGACAAAACAATCAAAAGTAGAAATTGTCCGCACACCAAAAAATAAAGAAGAAAAAAAAAAACCTCTTTATTTCCCGTGTTTAATTCACAGTTGCTGAGCTAAAGTTTTGTCTGCAGTTTCTTGATCTATCATACTGGTATCCTTGATTGTTTACTGACCCTCTGCTTGTGTTGCTGGATTATGGCTTTGCTGCTTCCCCCGTGGAAACTGTTGTTGAACAGATTCTCTTCCTGTGTATGAAACCCCCGCCTGTGTACTCTACCATCCACACCATCCTTTCTCACATAGACATTGCTGTCTTTGTGTACCTTTGACTGTTCCAATATCTTCATCTGCCAATAAATCCTGCTTTTACTGCATACCTGTGCTGTTCTCTGCACTGGGGTCACTGGTCATACATTAGACACTGTCACACTATTATGAGGCACATTTGCTTGTATCTACGTGTACGTAAACATTTTTCAGAATTGTGAAATATGATTTCATTTGTTTCAACTGATAAAGATTTTTCAGCTGGTTCCCACAATTTGGGATTTAAATGTCCAACAATGTAGTGAAATAAAATCAACATTTTTGAAGGCAGGATGTATTGCCCAGCTGAGTCTCACGTTTTTTTTCATGCTCCCGTCACAAATTGAGTTACATTTTCTTCACGTGGGTTTTTTATTTTACCATTTCTAACCCTACACCTTCCCCTTGTCATGCTCGGATCCGGATCAGCGTTTAGGCCTAGATTCCCTGCGTTATTTCCTCTGTGGTTTCTCGGTTTTACTTTGCATTTGTTCATACTTTATCATGTTAGTCTCAGTTTGGTTCTGTTTATTGATTTGCTTTGTTTATTATTTAGTCACCAGTTTCATTCAGCACCTCATCATTTAGTTGCAGTCATTCAGTTATTCGTTGCTTTTCCTTGTGTTACACTTTCGTCACTGGTTCATTCTTTGCTTGTCATTTATTGTGTAGTTTGTATTTGTTCACTCTGGGTTAGTTACTTTAGTAAGTTACTTTAGTCTTAGTTTAGTTCTGTTTATCAATTTGTTGAATAATGCTTAGTCACAGGTTTTTGTTATTTATCTTTGGTGTTGCTCATCAGATTATGTTCCATTTATTATTCATTGCATTTTATGTGTATCAGTTATCTTGTTTTTATTTATTGTATTATTCTGTATTCACCAGGTTTTGTTTACGTACGTATTTGTGGTTTTAACCTATAGTTTGTTTTGCCTTCATCAGTTATTGTATTCTCTTTTGTCTCAGCCAGTATCTGTTCTGTCCTAGTTTGGTTTAATATTAGGTTCCTTGTTTTTTTCCTCTTTAGACTAGTCACAGTATTTCTTAGTTCTGCCCCTTTTTGTTTTGCTCACGCATTATTGTTTGTCAAGAACACATCACGTTATTCAGTTACTTTTTCTGTCACTTACTTATCTTGCTTTGCACTGCTTTGTTTTGCTCTCCTGCACTCTCTTACCTTTCTTCCCTCATCTGATTCACAAAACCACACCCCTTTTCAGAACCTTGCACACACGTGCTTCACATCACACTGATTAGTTTGCTCCTTATTTCAACCCTCTTAGTTACACAGCTCACTGCCCAATTGTTGACTCTCTCTTGTGCCACTCATTCATGTCTTGTTTGCTCTCTAGTATTTTTCGACCTTGCTTGTGTACTCCGACCTCCGCCTCACCGTTACCCTGAACTCAGCCTGTTTTTTTACTCTGCCTTGGTTTTGCCTGATTTATTCCTCAACGTCGTGTGAATGAACCCTGCCTGGTTTATGGACCACGTCTCAGCCTGCCCCATGTCTGCTACCTCTGCCTGTATGACTGACTTCCTGTGTACCAAACCCAATGCCTTTTTTACCAGATAAATCCTTTTATTCAACTAAACCAACCATGCCTGTGAGTCTGCATTGGTCTCCAACCGTGTCCTGTGTAGGGATGGTTATCGAGAACCAGTTCTTTTTGGGTATCGTTAAGAAATGATTTGATCCATCGACATCAATAGCCTTTTTGTAATTTTGGGTTTCAGCTGTTTTTGTTTTTCATCACTTTCATCCCTGAATATGTCAATCGTCAGTCACAATAATCATCCTCCGTTCTTTTCACACAGCTCCAAATGCTGTGTGGCTCTCTGCCGAGTCAAATTACAACAATAGAGTCCAGTCGGAATGAATAACTTCAAAGTGAAACACCGTTTAAATCAATTGACACCTCTTTCCAAACGTTGTAATACAAATTGCAATCGATCAAAACGTTTTTTCCTTCCAAAATGAGACGTCCTGTGCTGACGTGCAGCAGCTGACTGAGCTCTGCTCAGAGGTATGGAGAGACATTCATGCCAAAATGTCTGAAAGGAAATACTTTTGACAAAAACTACAGAATTTATTTATTTTTATTTATGTCCGGAGATCAAGGAACCAGTGACCAATTTAAAATGTTGTTGACATAGAAAACCTGTAAAGCCTGCTTTTAGTACACAGAAAATTCACAAGAGGTATCGATAAGGAATTGGATCGTTAATGACATTGATATCGATAATGGCATGGATATCGATAAAATCTTATCAATACCCATCCCTAGTCCTGTCTCAAGCCACCACCAGTCCTGACACCCCTAACCATAACCTAATCCTCTCCCCTAACCATACCCCCCCCCCGCCCCACACACACACACGTCACACCACATCCCCCACATCTATGGTATCATGAACGATAGCTTAATTTACTTTTCGGGATGCCATCGGGAAATGGCGTGAGATTGGGTTGTATGGCCTTGTGAACCTTATTGCAATGCCGCAAAAAACATTCCCAGTTTATGTTTTAGATTAAGCCTTCAAAATGTAATTAATCTTCCCCCCAAACAGTGAAATGTTCATTGACTTTTGCCAACAACTATGAACACTTGACTTCTTCACTTGCACTGGTTCATATGTGTGTGTGTGTGTGTTTGAGAGAGAGACCACGAACCATCACGTGTGCAAAGCGAACATGTGACCACACACGCCTCTTGCGAAGATCAAAAACGTTTGCCGTCAGATGCTTTGAATTAGAGCCAGTCTTCATGTTTCATCATAAAACTTCAAGAAAGACTCATACAATACACACACACACACACACGGACGTGCTGGTCAGGGTGTTTGGTTTATGTGTGAAATGTTTGTTATGGTGTGTGTGGGTGTGTGTGTGTGTGTGTGACTTGGCACGATGATGTGGTTATGTATGTTGTGGTTCGCGAGTGTGTGTACGCATGTGGTTGTGGTTCGGGACATTTTTTCCTAAACCACTGACCCATAAGCTATGAGAGGTTGCAGGCTAATGGGCCCACCCACAATCAGGAAACACACACACACACACACACACACACACACACACACACAACCAGTGATGTTTTTACAGAGGCAGATTTTCTCAATGACAATCATATATGATTTTTGGTTCTTTATAGCTTTAACATTGAAAAATTTGTGGTTCTGTAGTAAGAAAAAATTAATGCTGAAGGAGGCATTGTTTTTTGGGTGGGGTGGGGTCCCACCATGCTGATTCATCCAATTTTACTGTATAAAATGTAAGCCATACAAACAGCTTGCTTTTAGGATATTGTTTCTGTTTCTAACATTTATAGGTCCATTAATCATTGTGGACACACCAGAGGTTAAGCAGCCATTTGCACAGGCCTTTGTCAGAATGCAGCTGATCACTTTCAAATATCTGACATTGTAAAAGCATGGTTAAATTATTTACAACAATCACGATCAGGGTAGCAACTAGGGTGATACACACTGACAATCTCATGATATTTTATGATGTTTTTTTTTCCATAACCACATTAATGTTTACATGAAAGTAGTACCATTCACCACACTCACCCGTGGTCAAAGTCTAATGGACTTCCATAAAGAATTTATGTGAGGTGGATGAATGTACAGTGAGGAAAATAAGTATTTGAACATCCTGCGGTTTTGCAAGTTCTCCCACTTAGAAATCATGGAGGGGTCTGAAATTTTCATCTTAGGTGCATGTCCACTGTGAGAGACATAATCTAAAAAAAAAAAATCCGGAAATCACAATGTATGATTTTTTAATAATTTATTTGTATGTTACTGCTGCAAATAAGTATTTGAACACCTACCAACCAGCAAGAATTCTGGTTCACACAGACCTGTTAATTTTTCTTTAAGAAGCCCTCTTATTCTGCACTCAGTCAGTCACACTCCAACCTGTCCACCATAGCCAAGACCAAAGAGCTGTCTAAGGACACCAGGGACAAAACTATAGACCTGTAAAAGGCTGGGATGGACTACAGGACAACAGGCATGCAGCTTGGTAGAAGACAACAACTGTTATGATTATTTATTAGAACGTGGAAGAAACACAAGATGACTGTCAATCTCCCTCAGTCTGGGATTCCATGCAAGATCTCACTTTGTGGGGTAAGGATGATTCTGAGAAAGCTCAGAACTACACAGGAGGACCTGGTCAATGACCTGAAGAGAGCTGGGACCACAGTCACAAAGATTATATTAGTAACACATGATGCTGTCATGGTTTAAAATCATGCAGGGCAGCAAGGTCCCCCTGCTCAAGTCAGCACATGTCCAGGCTGTTTGAAGTTCACTAGTGACCGTCTGGATGATCCAGAGGAGGCATGGGAGAAGGTCATGTGGTCAGATGAGACCAGAATAGAGCTTTTTGGAATCATCTCCACTTACCATGTTTAGAGGATGAGAACAACCTCAAGAAAACCATCCCAACCGTGAAGCATGGGGGTGGAAACATCATACTCTGGGGGTGCTCTTCTGCAAAGGGGACAGGGCGACTGCACCGTATTAAAGGGAGGATGGATGGGGTCATGTATTGCGAGATTTTGGCAAACAACCTCCTTCCCTCAGTAACAGCATTGAAGATGGGTCATGGCTGGGTCTTCCAGCATGACAATGACCCCAAACACACAGACCCCAAACACACAGCCAGGGCAACTAAGGAGGGGCTCCGTAAGAAGCATTTCAAGGTCCTGGAGTGGCCTGGCCAGTCTCCAGACCTGAACTCAATAGAAAATCTTTGGAGGGAGCTGAAACTCCAAACCTGAAAGATCTAGAGAAGATCTGTGTGGAGGAGTGGACCAAAATCCCTGCTGCAGTGTGTAAAAACGTGGTCAAGAACTACAGGAAACGTCTGACCTCTGTAATTGCAAACAAAGGCTACTGTACCACAGATTAACATTGATTTTCACAGGTGTTCAAATACTTATTTGCAGCAGTAACATACAAATACATTATTTAAAAAAAATCATACATTGTGATTTCCAGATTTTTTTTTTTTTTTAGATTATGTCTCTCACAGTGGACATGCACCTAATATGAAAATTTCAGATGCCTCCATGATTTCTAAGTGGAGAACTTGCAAAACCGCAGGGTGTTCAAATACTTATTTTCCTCACTGTATATGCTGTTGAAAATCCTCAAGGGGAGCGGCCAAAGGAAAGAAAAAGAGCTATGCACATTTAAAGGATCTGACTTCCATGGTGCACACATATAGGTAAGGTATGACAGCACAACCCATGTCATTAGCTGGGACCGTCACCCCTTTGCAGAAAGTGCACACGGCTGGTTGACAAAAAGGGCAATTTATTTACAATACTTTGCCAGAGCAGAAGGATAGTCAATGTTCAAGCGTAGGAGCACAGCCTGGCTCCACCACAGCAATGGTAAAGCCCCTGTCACAGTGGCGTATTTGTAGAGCTGCTCATTACAGCGTATTGTCTACGCTGTAATGAGCAGCTCTCCGCCCACTTCACAAGGAGTTTTTTCTCAATACACAGCAGTATGTTGAGGGCTAAGCGCGTAGGACTGTGTACAGCACAGCATGGAGCCTTCACGCAAGTACACGCAGTGCCGTGCTACTGTCCGCTATTGTGAGCCCGCCCACACTGCAACACGGTACTGTACACCACTTCACATCTCCCTGTTGTTCTTCTGGATCTATAAATACTGCAAGATTGTTGCTTCACTTTATCATACTGGACTCATTATATGAGGACTGTTCACTGTATCGCATCGTTTTATAAAAGCGCTCTCGCGCACACGTGGTCTCTCTCTCTCTCTCTGTTTGTGTCACAGAGAGAGAGAGAGAGACTGCACGCGCTATCAGACGGTCTCTCTCTCTCTCTCTCCATCTCTCTGTGTCACAGAGAGAGAGAGAGACCGCGCGCTTTCAATAAAAGCGCTCTCTCCCAGTTTAATGAGTCACAGCATTTCGTTCAGGGCAGGCTTTACCACAGCCAGACTGAGCAGCATCTGGACACAAAGAAAGTCATCCACCAAGACAAAAAATAAATAAATAAATAATAATAATAATAATAATGTTAAATGACTGTTTTTGAGCTGCACCACACCATGCAGTAGAGAACAGAGCGCACTTCCACAGAGGCAGAAAATAGCACTGAACTGGTGCAGCATGGCACACGCGACTGTGTGCATACATTAAAATGCGAACACATGCAGCTGCAAGTAAGAACGAACACTGAAAAAGGCTGAGTATGCGCGTATTTTGGGCGTATTTAAATGAAACACAACGCCACAATGAGCAGCTCTACGAATACGCCATTGTGACAGGGGCTTAAGGCACCCTTAAATTCAGAAAGTCCTGTCCAAAGTCAGCTTACAAAAAAGCTGAACTGAAAACTGTTGGGGCTAACTTCTTTGAACACCTTCCGGTCTATTTTATGAGATCGTGAATGGGGTTCCTTTGCACAGTGGGCAATATTTCTAATTTCTTCTCTGAGACTTTACATCTTTACAATGTTACTATGACCAAGAACATTGTATTTTATTTATTATCAATCTTCTCATGTTGATATTAACCTGTCCTTTATGACGTGTGCTGCTGCCTTTCTTGGCCAGCTCACCCTTGTAAAAGAGGAGGAGGAGAGCAGGAAGAGAAGAGGGAGGCCACAGAGGAGGTTTATGGATGTGTTGAAGGAGGACATGCAGGCGGTTGGTGTGACAGAGGAAGATACAGAGGACAGGGTGAGATGGAAACAATTGATCTGCTGTGGCGACCCCTAACGGGAACAGCGGAAAGGCAAAGAAGAAGAAGAAGACTGACGCATCAGATCAGTGTCCAGCAGACAGAACTCATAGTTGAAATACACTGCAGAGGTCAACACTGAAAGTCAAAAATGTGGTATTCTGGAAGATTCTGATACTGCAGTAGCCAGAGTTACCTGGAGGGACACTAAGTGCCATTATATAAGGCTGTGATGGCAGTGCAACCAGTCGCAGAAGTAGAGAGGAAGCCAGGAGACAAGACGGTTGTTTTGTATTATTGCTGTGGATAAATGTCCATAGTTCCAGTGCTGCTTCATCATTTCTTCAAGCTTACTGAACCTAAACTGAGTGGTACACAACAAAAAAGGTCAAAGGCAAAAACGTGGAGGGCCTTTAAAAGTTGCCAGAACAGTCTCTGAGTACTCCAAATTAGCTGCAAGGGTCATGGAAGGAAATTGATTGCAGATGCATGAGGCACTACACCAAATGAAACTGACAGCAACCTTCAGACAAGGACAAAATCGGTGTTTCCCAATCCTGGTTCTCAGGACCCAAAATGCTGCACATTTTCCATCTGTCCTTGAACTAATCAGAGATGACTGAGCCGGTCTGCTCTGATTAGCTCAAGGACAAATGGAAAATGTGCAGTGTTTTGGATCTCGAGGATCAAGATTGGGAAACACTGGACTAAATAACTAAATGCAGAATGATCACAGAGGGAAAAACAATGGGAAAAGCAGACGTGAACCCAATAGAGAAAGAGAGGGAAGAGCTACTGAACAGAGAAAACAAAAAAATAACAGCGCACACTGCTGTGGATGAATAACAGAGAAACCGTCATGCTGTTCTCTCATTGCACTTTCATTACATAGGTGGAGAAACCACTGATTGCTTCATCATCACAACACAGGTAAATCAATAGGCATGTGAACAATTACACATGCATCCCCAAAGAGATCCCAGAGATGATTCCAATTCCAAATGAGATTCAGAATACACAAGCGTGTGGATCATGACACCACAGAGCACTGGAGGGGCCAAGGAGAGAAAAACAGAGGAATAAATTGTTGTGCTTGACATGCTATGTGTGTGCACAACATATAATCCATTCCATGGCTTGATTAAGTCATGTGTACAAGATAATTAAATAGGTTTGACACCATATACGACCACCCACACCCAGTATGGTAGCAGAAAATGAATGAATGAATGAATATAAGATATTCAATCCTCTGCATGTTCATACTCTCTGAGCAAAGAAAATCTATTCTGTGCTCAGTAAATTAATTTGCTTAATGTTGACAAACTACACTGTATTTGTTGTCTTTCTGATGCTTGATTCTGCTTTTTGTCTTTTCTCTCTGTTTCAGGTGCGTCTCCATCCAGAGATGGGTGTGGTATCTGTTCCAGAAACCGTCCTGTGCACCGGCAACATTTCCTTGTATGTTCATTTTGTGAATTGTTTTGTAGTTGGTA
Organism: Thalassophryne amazonica; assembly: GCF_902500255.1. Classification (NCBI taxonomy): domain Eukaryota; kingdom Metazoa; phylum Chordata; class Actinopteri; order Batrachoidiformes; family Batrachoididae; genus Thalassophryne; species Thalassophryne amazonica. Next base: position 65,657,710 of record NC_047107.1, read on the forward strand.
TCGGTAGCATGGCCCAAGCAGAGGGTCACCCCTTTGAGTCTGGTCTGCTTGAGGTTTCTTCCTCAGAGGGAGTTTTTCCATACCACTGTTGCTCTGGGGGTTGGTAAGGTTAAACCTTACTTGTGTGAAGCACCTTGAGGCAACCTTCTTGTGATTTGGCGCTATATAAATGAAAATAAATTGAAATTGAAATTCAGTTTATTTTTGTGTTTGTTGTTATCCACATACACATAAATGTTACTAAGTCAGTGTCACTCATTTTAACGCACAGTATGTGTACTCAACTCAACACAGTGCACAAATTCATCAAGTGTAGGAACTAATTAATCAAATTGTATCTTGTGCACACACAATAGCAGTTGGCCTGTTTGAACTCTGCCTTCCCAAGTAACATTTTAATGTCTTAATAACATTATGAGAACATTTGGTTAATGTTATGAGGACATTAGCTGAGAACATTACATTACATTCAGGGAACATTGCTACAAGATACGTTGTTGCTGTTGTCTTTTCGGCTACTTCCATATGTACAAGGTATCACAGCAGATCCCGCACAGATCCGCATTGGGATTTGACAAGTTTCCAGTTAAAACTGAAGTTTTAACCAGTTAAAACAAGTTTTTTTCCAGTTAAAATCGAAGTTTTAACTGGAGAAACACACAAACCCTGGTCTTCTGAAGAGTTGTCCCATCTAGGTACTAGCCAGGACCTACTCTGTTTAGCTTCTGAGATCTGATAGGATCAGGTTAACTCAGAGCAGGCTGCATTTCTACATGTAGACCTATGTGTAGTTTAAATGCTAATAACATAGCATGATCTAGGACAACATGCGCCATATATAGCAGCTACATGGCTAGAAATTGCCGGGAAAATCAAACACATGCATAGTACCGAGCTCTTTTGATATTACTTACTTCTGATTAGCAGTTAAATCAGAAAATCGTCCACATTTCTTCAACAGAAACTGTGTGTATAGGCCAATGCTCATGAGCATAACCTTGACTTGTTCAAACTAAACAGTGGAATAAAAATAAGGTACAGGAAACTTTGTCCAGCATTACAGGACAATGTTTTCTGAAGAGTTTTTGAAACATTTAAAAAAACATTCTATGTACGTTCTTAGAATATTATCATACAGCCTAACCAATGAAGAACTATGGACACACATCACCAAACCGTTTGGTGTTACTTGGGTTCCGCCATGCCTATCATTATTCTTCATGAACTTCCCACATTTAGCACACATGACAACACGTCATCAACATCATTAGAATTTCTACCAGTATATTGATAAGCAAACAATACGGCCCATCCCTAGTAGCAATCTTACTTTACCTTATCTACCCACATTTGCAGAATTGGATTGTGCACAAATATACATAGTAAGATTAAAAACTAAGAAATCACATGTACATAAGTACTCACAGCCTTTGCCATGAAGCTCAAAATTGAGCTCAGGTGCATCCTGTTTCCGCTGATCATCCTTCAGATGTTTCTACAGCTTAATTGGGGACCACCTGGGGTAAATTCAGTTGATTGGACATGATTTGGAAAGACACACACCTGTCTACATATAAGGTCCCACAGTTGACACAGTGCATCTCAGAGCACAAACCAAGCATGACGTCAAAGGAATTGTCTGTAGACCTCCGGGACAGGATTGTCTCAAGGCACAAATTGGGGAAGGGTACAGAAACATTTCTGCTGCTTTGAAGGTCGCAAAACAATACGTATGTTTACATTATGTGTATATATCAGTGGTAAAATCCCTGGATTAAGAAACTGGTACATGTAATTGACATATGATGAGAATTATTTTTCTTCAGTATGCACTGCCACTGTGTAATGTGTCAGTGAACGCTACCAAACAATTCTATGCAAAAAGTCATTTTTGACAAACAAATGTCATATCTATGAACATCTGCAAAGCAAAAATATTCTGGTCTGTACTTTGTAACTTTTGCAAAATAAAAGTTTCAGTTATTAGAGAGTTCTGAGATCATTTTTACTTTGAAACTACAACACAGGCGTTGAAACTACAGCACAGCTGTCAAACGTAAGAGTTTGACAGCTGTGTTGGTTCTCTTCAGCAATGTTTCTAACCGTATAATTTCAACTTTACAAGCTGTCCGTGTCAAAAGGTACTTCCTGTCATGCTGGGACATTCAGTTGTCTGAGCAACAGATTTCTTCTTGAAACACATTTGGCTATGGAAAACCTATTTCACTGATGTGTGGTTTTAACTCAGCACCACTGGTGCCACATGCATCATTGCTAACCATTCAACCATCCAACCCCTCCAAAAGTGCTTTCAGTGATCTGATTGTGGGGTGAGAATTGAGAATTTTACCCTTTGCTATTTCTCAGGAGGTTTTACAAAACAAGAGTGATTTCTTTTTTCTCTCCTGTACAGAGCTTCTGTTCTGGTGAGACCAAGATAAACTAAAGAAATAAATGTTATGGACAACAAAAACCATTAGCACATTGTCACGCTGCTTCCCAATGTGCCTGGTAGTTCACTCCGTCTGCCTTTCATTAGGCTGTAATTCCCCCATGAGTGTTTAACAGAGAGAAGGAAAGCTATAGACCCACTGAGTGGTGTTCTCTGCTGTTCTCTTAGGCACTTTACAACTTTGTCCTCAACCAGGCAAATCTCTTTGTAACTACTGCACACAGTGTGTTTTCATGAATTTCATTTGGATTTGGTCAGAGGTTTGCATTCAATTCAATTGAATTCAACTAGGAAATCAAACTTGTAGACACAAAGACAATCAGGGCCACAGCAATCTAACATTTGACCCCAATGACCTTGAACACTGTTGTGTGACCTCTGGCTGACCTTGTCAGAACAATTCTAGGATCCAACCAAATGTGTGCCAGATTTGCTCCAAATCAGGTTGAAAATCAAATTCCTTGACCTTTGCCAAAATTTATTATTTAAGGGCAGTTTCGGAGTCAGCCTTCACTGACATACCTAGTTTGTTAGAAATTAGTAAAGGGAGTTAGGAGGAATAGGCCAGCAAACAGACAGCATGACCTTGACCCCAGTGATTGACATTTGAAAAATCTGTTCTTGCATCAGCAAATACAGAACTTATATCCATATGTGTGCCAAATTTGGTGAAAATTAGAGTGAAATAAAGTTTGTTGAGCTTTAATACCAATGACGTTGACCCCAGTGACTGACTTTGCTGAATTTGATCTTGCCTGAGCAGGTCCAGATTCCACCCCCATATGTGTGCCAAGTTTGGTCAACATTGGAATGTAAAATCAATTTTTTCACCTTTGACCCCAATGCCTTTGACTTTTCCCAAAACAAACCCCTTCAGGCCAATTTTGAGCTCAACTTTCCTCTACATACCAAGTTTCTTGGAAATCAGGAAACGTAGGGAAACAAACAGACTAACAGGAAGATTCATGAACATTTCTCAAATTGTAGTACAACCCCAAATCAGAAAAAAATTTGGGACAATATGGAAAATGAAAAAAAAAAGAAATAAAGCCAAGATATTTCATGCTTTGTTTGATCAACTTCATTTCATTTGTTACTATACACCATTCCTGCATTTAAGGCCTGCAACATGTTCCAAAAAAAGTTGAGATGGGGTCAATTTATTCCAAATACAAGGATTAAAACATGATGTTTACAGCCAGTTTTCTGAGGCCAAGTCAGGGGATTGATACATGAACATTTCCAAGACTTTATTCTGTATGGCAAATACTCAGACAACTCTGAAGGCATGACAGGCTTCTGAGGTTGTGCTTAGAGAAACTGTGGAAAAACAGAAAGATTGGTGACAAAGGTCAATGCAAGTTTGTACAGGGGTCAAAAGTTAAAGTTGCTTCAGTTGTGATAAAAGTGATGCAAATTATTGGTTGAGGTGAGTTAGATTTATAGTATTATAGTTTACACCATAGTTTACACATCACATTACAGGGTAGCATACAGTATGTCACGTGAAGTCACAGAATCCAATGGATGTCGAGATGGTTTGACCTTTACTTTGCAGATCAAGCATTCAAAACAGTCAAAACTATCCCATTTATTAATCCTATGAGCTCAACCAATAATTTGCACCCTGCCAAAAAATTCAAATTTATTAATTTATATATCGCCAAATCACGACTAGTTGCCTCAAGGCGCTTCACAAACATAATTTAAAAGGCAGAATAAAATTAATTATTAAGATTAAAAACATATAAAATAATTAAAACATAAATAAGTAAAAGGAATAAAATAGGAATAAAAGAAGACACACAATTGTATAAAATACTAATGATAAAACAGGGGAAAAAATTAGAACAACTTTCACTTTTGACCCCTGTACAAACTGAAATTGACTTTTGTCACCATTCTTGTTGTTTTTACCCCATAACTCCAGAACATTCAGTCACAGATCGTCCAAATTAGACCTTTTTGGAATCTCAATCAAATAATGTGGAAATGTTTTCAATATGACTGGAACATTTTTATTGTATTTTCACCCCTGTTATGTGTCGACACGGGTTGAGGAGCGGACCTGCGTCAGACGGAACCCAGCGCTACAAATAACCAGAAAAGCGGTTCCAAAAACAATATATTTATTTCACCCGCTGGTGCATAAAAAGTGTAAAAACAGAAATAGCGTCCTTCTGGTGGAGTGAAGGCTGGCACGCTCTCCAGCGCCCAAAAGGATCAAAGCCCGGCGCTCCTGGACCCACTACCACCGCCAAACACCCCCAGGTGGACATGACAAACCGACTCTCTGCGAAGCATAGAAGAGGTGAGGTAAGTTAGCAGTTACAACTAATATCCTTCAAAAGACACACACTATCAGCAACACATGCAGGTCTGTATTTTAAGCTTTATGCAAATGAGCAGCTTCTCACAACAGGTGGAGGACCACTTGTCCGCATGCCACAGCAGTGAGAAGCGAGCTGCACAATCCTCATCACAATTCAAGTATACTGCGTAACAAAATACCAAGTTACTATCAACAATTAGTCAAACACTTAATCACCTTTGATGTGTGCTGACAGCATGTGTCCCTCACCCTTCTTTGCTTCACGGGCTCGATGTGTCAAACCCAGGCGCGGTCCTCAGCGTCTCACAAACGAACATCACAAGGTCGAGTTCCCGGCAGTTCTGCTTGAATCACACATGACTTAAATGCAGAACGCCATCCAATTATCTGCTTCAGCTGAAAGTCTTTAAGGTTGCATGTGAGCACTATTCACAGGTGCTGCACATGATGTTGATGAGGGTGAAGGATTCTTCAGCCAGCACCTTCTCCACAGACAAATCAGTTCTCATGCCACCTGGAGAGCAAAGAAAAGAAAAGAACACCAAAATATCCAGCCACACCCCCCAACACACAACAACCCCTGTGTAATTCTTCAATTGACCCCTACATGGCTGCCTATTGAAAATTCAAATGGCTAGTCAGTTTTTTCAAAAGAGTTCATGTCTATGAATTATTTGAATTTGGTGCTTTCATCACCATTTGAAGGATTGTTTCAGTTATCTGCTGCATTACCTCTGCAGGGATCCCTCCATTTCAGTGGTAAATGGTAAATGGACTGCATTTATATAGCACTTTTCCATCTGCATCAGACACTCAAAGCGCTTTACAGTTATGCCTCACATTCACCCCAATGTCAGGGTGCTGCCATACAAGGTGCTCACTACACACCGGGAGCAATAGGGGATTAAAGGCCTTGCCCAAGGGCCCTGAGTGATTTTCCAGTTAAGCAGGGATTTGAACCCATGATCTGCTGAACTCAAGCCCAACAACTTAACCACTAGACCATCACCTCCCCCAAGTGGTGACAAGAAGCGGTTTACTGTGTGTTCATACAATTGTATGAAGCAGGTGGTTAGCCTGTGACTGTGTTTTTACTTTAAAATGCATATTTTCTCTGCACCAATAAATACTCATGCTCCCAACATAGCCCCACCAAGAAAACAAAACAAAAAAAATCTCGGGAGCCAAAAAAGCCAAAAAAAATAAAAAAAATAAGACAAACTCAAAACATTAAAAGCAGTAGCATCACGTCATACTATCTCAGTATTTAATTGTACTGACGCATCATATCTTTTAATTTAGGCACTGGTATGGAAGACATCCCAAAACATGAATTCTGATCGGCTGGTCGCCATCACGTGATGACACCAGTGGCGTCCAATTCTAATACTAACCTTAACACTAACTCTATGGGACGTCAAATCTCCCCATGTATCCAAACATTTGTTATAGCTCTGTACTTACCATATCATACCACTTGGAGTTCATGTTTTGGGATATGTCTCCTGTACTGTACCTGTAGCCATTTTATTTGATTTAAATAATTTGAATTGATGAATTTCTGCAAACTACACAGAGTCTGATCTGGGAGTTTGAGGCAGCTGTCCTGCACTTAGGACCACATTTAAATGATCTGTTCCTATTAAATCACGTGCAAAGCCTGTTGTTTTTATCAAAACTGTTTAACACATTCGGAGCACAGATGGAGGCTTCTCATTCCTATGTCCCTTCATGCATGCAACCCAAGTGTGTGTGTGTGTGTGTGTGTGTGTGTGTGTGTGTGTGTGTGTGTGTGTGTGTGTGTGTGTGTGTGTGTGTGTGTGTGTGTGTGTGTGTGTGTGTATAGCCTTGGGCTTATGAGGGAAGGCATGTGGTGGCCATTTAGAAGGATTAGAACTGTCAGAGACATCAAGCACGACTAATTATTCTGTTAGCACACTGCACTGCAAAAAGGGCTGTGGAGGGGGAAAGATGGAAGGAGGGAAAAACCCAACGAGAAAGAGTGTGGTGGGAGAGATGGAATACAGACGCAAATGAGGCAAGTCAGGCGAAAAAAGAGGAGTGCTGAGAGCTGCGGTTAAACGGGCGTTTTATTGTGAGAAATGGTAGAGTGGAAGGTTTGAGAAAAGGATATAAAAGCAGAACATGACAGGAAAAGAGAAAGACAGGAAAGAAAAGGTAACGCTGAGATGTTAGGACGGAGGGAGGTGGCTGGGGGGGGGGCTACCTCATGCCTCCATGGATGACTGCATTTGTATCCAAACATCCCAACATGCACTGCTCTGCCACTCGGGGCCAAATCACCCTGTAGCAGCCAATCAGCCGTGGCCTTTTACCACCTCGCCAGGGGGCACAGTGTGCATGAGTGAGTGTGTTTGTGTTCAAGCGTGAGTCTGTGCACACATCTGTTTGTGTGTGTGTGTGTGTGTTTACAGATACAGACCTCCTCACTAGGCTGCCTCTCTGATTCATTTTCAAACCGACAGCTCGCCCATCTCTTCTTCTACACCTCCTCCATTGCTATTCATCTTTCCACCTGTCCTTCTCTCCTCCTCCGCCCATCTTCAGCTCTGCATCACTAATCTATCTGTCTTAAACATCTTTCCATCTCTCTCAGCCTCTCTTTCCAAAGGGAAGTCCACTTCTCCTTCCATCCTTTCTGTCCATGCCTACACCTGCACCTCCTTCCAGCAGGGCAGATGATGTCCCTCCATTGCACTGACGTGGAAAGATTCATGTAGTGTGCTCAGACATCAGAGAAAAGTGTTAGGGATCAATGGAGGTGAAAAGAGAAAGACAATGATAGGGGAAAGACATAACAGGCAGCGGTGACTCCAGAGGTTTAATCTTGGTGGGGTAGACAGGGTCAGGATTATTCAGTAGTTGGACAAAAGAATATATGCAAATATGCATTTGAAAATACTGTAGTCGCCTGAATATAAGACGGTGCTCTTTTATTCACTTCCTCTTAAAAACACATCTGAAAAATAATAGATTTTCTTACAATCGTGGCAGACTACATCTCATGTTACATCCACGACAGCAGGTTGTGCCAAATAATTAAATTACATTAAATTTGTTTTCATTTATATAGCGCCAAATCACAACAAAGTTGCCTCAAGGCGCTTCACACAAGTAAGGTCTAACCTTACCAACCCATGGAGGGCGACCCCTCCTCTTAACAACAGGTCAATGTCAGGTTCTGAATACAATTTACAATTATTGTGGCAAACTGTGTTTCTCTGCATTGTAATGCTGCAATACTATCACAGTACTTGAGCAACTACAGTAAATTTCAAGTACACTCAACAAGAATATAAACGCAGCACTTTTGGTTTTACTCCCATTTTGTATGAGATGAACTCAAAGATCTAAAACTTTTCCACATACACAATATCACCATTTCCCTCAAATATTGTTCACAAACCAGTCTAAATCTGTGATAGTGAGCACTTCTCCTTTGCTGAGATAATCCATCCCACCTCACAGGTGTGCCATATCAAGATGCTGATTAGACACCATGATTAGTGCACAGGTGTGCCTTAGACTGTCCACAATAAAAGGCCACTCTGAAAGGTGCAGTTTTGTTTTATTGGGGGGGATACCAGTCAGTATCTGGTGTGACCACCATTTGCCTCATGCAGTGCAACACATCTCCTTCGCATAGAGTTGATCAGGTTGTCAATTGTGGCCTGTGGAATGTTGGTCCACTCCTCTTCAATGGCTGTGCGAAGTTGCTGGATATTGGCAGGAACTGGTACACGCTGTCGTATACGCCGGTCCAGAGCATCCCAAACATGCTCAATGGGTGACATGTCCGGTGAGTATGCCGGCCGGGCAAGAACTGGGACATTTTCAGCTTCCAAGAATTGTGTACAGATCCTTGCAACATGGGGCCGTGCATTATCCTGCTGCAACATGAGGTGATGTTCTTGGATGTATGGCACAACAATGGGCCTCAGGATCTCGTCACAGTATCTCTGTGCATTCAAAATGCCATCAATAAAATGCACCTGTGTTCTTCGTCCATAACAGACGCCTGCCCATACCATAACCCCACCGCCACCATGGGCCACTCGATCCACAACATTGACATCAGAAAACCACTCACCCACACGACGCCACACATGCTGTCTGCCATCTGCCCTGGACAGTGTGAACCGGGATTCATCCGTGAAGAGAACACCTCTCCAACGTACCAAACGCCAGCGAATGTGAGCATTTGCCCACTCAAGTCGGCTACAACGACGAACTGGAGTCAGGTCGAGACCCCGATGAGGACGACGAGCATGCAGATGAGCTTCCCTGAGACGGTTTCTGACAGTCTGTGCAGAAATTCTTTGGTTATGCAAACCGATTGTTTCAGCAGCTGTCCGAGTGGCTGGTCTCAGACGATCTTGGAGGCTTATGGTAGAGAAATGAACATTCAATACACGAGCAACAGCTCTGGTTGACATTCCTGCTGTCAGCATGCCAATTGCACGCTCCCTCAAATCTTGCGACATCTGTGGCATTGTGCTGTGTGATAAAACTGCACCTTTCAGAATGGCCTTTTATTGTGGGCAGTCTAAGGCACACCTGTGCACTAATCATGGTGTCTAATCAGCATCTTGGTATGGCACACCTGTGAGGTGGGATGAATTATCTCAGCAAAGGAGAAGTGCTCACTATCACAGATTTAGACTGGTTTGTGAACAATATTTGAGGGAAATGGTGATATTGTGTATGTGGAAAAAGTTTTAGATCTTTGAGTTCATCTCATACAAAATGGGAGCAAAACCAAAAGTGTTGCATTTATATTTTTGTTGAGTGTATTTACGACATACAACTTTTTAATTCACACATAATTCACAATAGAGAGAATTAACAAAAGCAACTATTGGTTAAAACTCACAACAATTATCTTTCTGACAGTACACAAGCACAAATTTGGAAAACAACTATATAGCAAACAATGAATGACCCAGTGAGGATAGAGCCAATAGAACACGGGAATCTTTGCTTCCTGCTTCTCATTTTCAACAGGCTGTCTGAGTTGTTTGCCAAGGAAAGATCTTAAATTTGCATTGTCTGGAAAAAATTTATAAATATTTACCATGAAGGGAAAAATTTTCAAATGAACAGACGTCCTTGAACTATGTTCAGTAGTGACCCATACCGTCTATGATTGTGATCACAGCAATGCCATAGATCACGCGGGGGCTTCCCCCACCTTGAAAGAGGGATGCTGGGAAGCACACAGCAACAACCAATCAGAGTAGAGAGGCATGGTGATGTCAGCTGGCTGCTCACTTCAACAAAATAAACCAAGATGGTGGAAATCATTAAGGTGTGACAGGACCCTAAATCTAAAAACGCTGTTTTTGACACAACACCTCTGACGTGATCTTACAGATGTTAGAATGCATGCCCCATGTACACACATCACGCAAGGTCAAAGATCAGTTACGGCCATTTCAAAACCTCACGCATGCGCACACGCACGTCCTCCTGACAACAGCATTAAAATGAAAATAGAATTTTTGTTCTGTAATTCCCCCCAGATAAATATGTTCTCTTCATTAAAATGAGGTGTAATTTTGTGATGTTTCAAAAATAAACCGACATTATAATGCTTGAATTTCAGTAAAAAATAAATTTTGTCAGTTTTGTGACATTTGAAAGGCTGTATAGCTTTAAATAAGAGAGCTAACTTCATACTACTATCTGAGGTAGAGCTTAAAAAATAGCAGTTACAAATCTGATTTAACAGCAACAGCATGCTTATTCAGCCATTGTAGTATAGCTGAGCCAAACATGTTTACCATTTTCCTCTGAACAAAAATGCTATTTAGGCTCTTTCTTGTGATGTTAAGATAACTGACTAACATTGGGCTAATTTTTCAGTGAGGTGAAATTTGAATGAATGCTCACACTTTATTTTAACATCCCTGAAAATAGTAGAGAAGCTTGAATCTTCGACTGGACTGGGTTGCTTGACGTGAGGACGTTTCGCTTCAAATCACAGAAGCTTCCTCAGCTAAAATTCTTGCTCTGGTAGTCTGACTTCTGTCTTGACTCTTGTAGAGAAGAATAAACCAGAAGCCAACAAAAGCTGGAGTTTTTAACCTATCCAGACCCCTCCTACCGAGAGGCCGACTGCTATAGGCTAGTGACTAAACAATAGCTGTAATTAGCACCTATTGTGCTCTAGTTAGCACTCTCCTAATGATGGAATGACACATGACACATGGGTTAAAATCAAGCAACAGGAGGTCAAGGACTTTACAGAACACATCAATTCGGTGGATTCCAATATCAAGTTCACACGTGAGGATGCCAGAAACAACCATTTAGCCTTCTTGGACTGTGATGTTACGATTGGAGAGAACAGGCAGCTCCAGACAGAGGTTTACAGAAAACCCACTCACACTGACCAATATCTGCTCTTTGGCTCAAACCACCCCCTTGAACACAAGCTCGGGGTGATCAGGACTCTCCAACACAGAGCCCTACAGGTGCCCACAACTGCAGAGGGAAGGGCTAAAGAACAACAACTTGTACGGAAAGCCCTCACAGTATGTGGGTACCCACAATGGTCCCTGGACAAAGTGCAGAAGTCCCAGAAAACAAAGAGACCAGATAGACAGGAGACAAGAAGAAGAGGAGTGTCTCTCCCTTATTTAGCAGGAGTAGGGGAAAAACTACAGAGGATCTTCAGACAGCACAAAATCCCAGTTTACTTTAAACCGGTTAACACCTTGAGACAGAAATTAGTTCACCCTAAGGACAGGATCCCTAGTTACAAACAGAGGAATGTAGTGTATTATATCAGATGTCAGGAAAACTGTAATGAACACTACATAGGTGAGACTAAGCAACCTTTAAACAAGAGGCTATACCAGCACCGCAGAGAGGTCGCCAGTGGACCTCAGTCTGCAGTTCATCTCCACCTGAAAGACACTAACCACACGTTTGAGGACAAGGGAGTTAAAATCTTAGCCAGAGAGAAGAAATGGTTTGAGAAAGGTGTCAAGGAAGCATTCTTTGTAAAACAGCTGAAACCCAGCCTTAACCGGGGGGTGGGTCTCAGACACACTTTGTCCCCTGTTTACAATGGGGTACTCAGGTCAAAGCAGTTTCAGTCTTTTGTTAATGGTAATGAGACATTCACGTCATCAGGAGAGTCGTCAAGGGAGCCATCAGGGGAGGCTTCCATCCCATCATTAGGAGAGTGCTAACTAGAGCACAATAGGTGCTAATTAGAGCTATTGTTTAGTCACTAGCCTATAGCAGTCGGCCTCTCGGTAGGAGGGGTCTGGTTAGGTTAAAAACTCCAGCTTTTGTTGGCTTCTGGTTTATTCTTCTCTACAAGAGTCAAGACAGAAGTCAGACTACCAGAGCAAGAATTTTAGCTGAGGAAGCTTCTGTGATTTGAAGTGAAACGTCCTCACGTCAAGCAACCCAGTCCAGTCGAAGATTCAAGCTTCTCTACTATGGAAACCACCTGGACAGCTGAGAGCCTACACAGAAACATCCCTGAAAATACAATGTCCTTTATTTTAGCTCCAGAGCTTGGGAGTCATGTAGGGAGATAATGTTTCGATTTTTGGATCAAATCTCAGACATCAAATTTAGTGCTTCATTTTATTTCATGAAACCTTCATGAATTAAAATCTGACCTTTGGTCTCATGAATGCCAATTATTGTGCTACATGTGTCAGGGTTTGGATGTTTGAATTGTGTTTGCTATTTTTTGTATTTCGTTTGGACTGTTTTTCTATGTGGTGAATTTTCTTGTTTGTCCTTTTTTCCTGCTTGGGGTTCTCTGTCTCTATCTCTCTTGTCTGTCTCCTGGTGTTTGGTGGTGGGTGTCTCTCTCTGTCTGGTCACGCCCTCGTTCTTTCTCACACACCTGCTTCTCATCTGTAGCTCTTCACCTGGGTGTATTTAAGCCTCACCTGGTGCACCTTTCCCCTGCCAGATCAATGCGCCTTGTGCCTTCACTTCCAGCTCTGTTCCTTGTATTCTTCTTGTTCTGCTTGCTTCCTCAAGTTTTTTGACCATCTAGCTGTTTTTTGACCACGCCTCTCGCCTAATGAACTTGGTATGTTTGCCTTTTTGTGTACCGGACCCAGCTAACGACCACAGTAAACTGTTTTAACCCAAAGAGCTTTTTGTCTGAGTCTTGCAATTGTGTCCAGCCATCTCTGACTGCAAAATCTGATAGCATGTTTTTATGGCATTTACTACAACTTTCATAGAAATGGTACCTATCTTCATTTCTAACAGAGAATTTATGAATCTCCTCCTCTATCTCAGATTGTTGAAATTACAGTTTAGAGATCACCTGTTACTCAACTCAGCCTTTATTTCTAAAGCACATTTAAAGCAACAGTGGTCGACCAAAGTGCTGTACAAAAAGAAAACTGGCCACCAAGTTGCGCTCAGTCATAAATAAATAAATTTTAAATATCAATAAAATAGCAAGATGCAATAAAATAAACAAGAACAGACTAAAGAAAGTAGAATCAGGAATAAAAGCTAGAGTTGCAAGTGCTCATTTTGGAAATACCAGAGAAAATAAGTACGTTTTTAAAGAGGACTTTGTTGTGAGGGCCGCTGAAGAGGAGGTACTGCTGGCCCACCACCACCAGAGGGCGCTCTGCTTGGAGTGCGGGCTCCAAGCACGAGAGGGCGCCAGATCCCGAAGAAGTGACAGCTGTCATTCTCTCCCTGCACCAGCTGTCACTCGTTTATCATCATCAACATCACACCATAAAAGCCGGACTGCAACTCCACCTCCTTGCCGAGAAATCGACTACCATTCCTGAGGTAATCCTTCTCTGCAGTATTTGGATTAATCCACGTTTTGATCTCTGTTTGCAGCCGTTTATTCCTGTGGGACAGTTTTGTTGGAGCGGCGTATTGTGGGAACCGCGACGTCTTCGCCTCCCACTCCCTCCAGATAAGTGACTGACAGGAGCTGCTTAAGTGTATGATTGGAGGTGGAGGTGCTCCCTCCCATCAGTGTTGGACTGTGTATTACTGAGTGTGCGGACTCACACTCACACATTCTGTTTTTGCTCTCTGCCAGCAGTACCAGGGTCGACAGCCGGGAACAGAGGCCACCTGGGGACTCGGGACTTGGCGGCTCCGGTGTTCTTCAGGCCGTTGGTGGTGGAAGCCGTGTGGAGTACGGCTTCTCTCTCGTCGGGGGGGGTCTCCTATCTTCGAGCCTGCCACACGTCACCTGGTGCTAATTGACTGTGCATATTTTCTGTATCTTTTCGTTGTGTAGTGTCACAACATTAAATTGTTACCTTTTGGTTTATTCATTGTCCGTTCATTTGCGCCCCCTGTTGTGGGTCCGTGCTACGACACCTTCCCAACAGACTTAATAGTGTCTAGCGTCAGGGATGACCTAATATTGAAGGAGAGACTATTCCAAAGCCTGGGGGAAGCCGTCGCAAAGGCCTTGTCGCTTAAAGACTTCAATCTCGTTTTAGGCACCTCCAGCAACAGTGAGTCAGAAGACCTTAAGGCTCTGGTTGGGGTGTAATGGAGCAGGAAAGGTACACAGGGGCCAGGCCATTAAGGGCTTTAAATATACTTAAAAGAAGTTTAAAATCAATGCAATAACGGAGTGGAGAGTGGCCAAAACTGGCATAATGTGGTCCCACTTTTTCTTTCCCAAAAGAAGACGAGCAGCAGCGTTTTGAATAAGGTGAAGTTGAGTCTGAGAGAGGTCTGATCCAAGCCAGCGTACATGGAGTTACAATAATCTAACCTATTTGTAATGAAGGCATGGATAACCTTCAAGCCTAGAAAAATAGGGCTTGGTCTTGGCTAGGAGACAGAGTTGGAAAAAAGTTGTTTTAAAAACAGCACTGATCTGCTTATCAAATTTAAAATGGCTGTGAAAAATCACCCTGAGGTTCCTTACACAGGACTGAATGTTGGAACTCAGGGGGCCCAAGATATCAGCAGAGCAGGCTGGGGAAGTGTTTCCCCCCAAACAGGATAACCTCCTTCTTGGATTCATTAAGATTAAATACATTACTACTCATCCATGATTTAACCTCACTCAAACAATGAAATAATAGCTGCATTGGGTCACTGCCTAACGACCTTAGTGGCAGGTAGATCTGGACATCTGGACACCTGCTACCAGGTATTTACCCGATAACAGGTAAATACAGGCTCTCACCTGGGCTCCCGCCCTCTGGAGCAATGATTCATCTCTTATTCATTCTTTTTCTGCCTTCTCTAAAGAGTTCAGGCTGGTGTTCGATCACCCCATGCAGAAGCACTCCACCTCGCAGCACTTCTGTCACTCCGACAGGAGCAGTGCAGCGGAGTATTTGGCCAACTTCCCCATCCTCGTCACAGAGGCCAACTGGAATCCCACAGCACTGAGGAGTGTGTTCATCAATGGCCTGTCTGAGACACTCAAGGACGGACTGGCGGTCCGGGATAAACCGGTGACCCTGGACCAGCTCATAGCCCTGGTTATTCGGATAGACAACTGGTTTAGGGAACGCTGGCGGGAGAAGGACTGGAGGGTTGATTGGGCTCCTCTCACTCAGATCCCTTTGCAACACAGACCAGCCCACTCTTACTGAGCTCCACAGGGGTCACCTTCTCTAGCACTCCAGCTCCCCCTACTGATGAGCCCATGTAGCTCGGCAGGGCTAAATTGTCCCCTCAAGGACATCAGAGGAGGCTGGAGGCTGGGGAGTGCCTCTGTTGTAGTGGTCAAGGGCATATCTTAGCATTTGCCCCTTGCGGTCAAAATCCAGCACTTGCCTGTTACCCGTGGTCACAGGTAAGCCAAATCAAATTCATGGGTGTGCCTTCAGGCCGCACGCAAATCCAGGTTAGAACCCTGTTTAGAGATTTGATCCTTCTGGTCCCTGCACTTATTCACACTGGAGCAGAAGGTAAATTTTTTTTCGGATTTTAAGTTAGTTTCTGAAGCAGGCATTCCTACTCAGGCACTTCCATCCCGCCTGACCATGCATGCCCTTGATGGCACCCCCCTGTCCACCATAACCCACCAAAATGTGCAGGTCACTCTCGTGTTGTCAGGGAAGCATAGGGAGTCTATTCAGTTTTTTGCTCTTTCCTCCACTCCCCCCCTTGTTTTATGACATCCCTGGTTAATCCAACACAACCCCTGGATCGATTGGCCGACCAGGGCTATTTCCCAGTGGAGGGAAGTTTGCTACAGTGGGTGTCTATGCTCATTCGTGTCTCCTAGCATCAAAGTCAGGGAGTCGGTTAGCCCACCTCCTGACCTGTCTTTAGTTCCTCCGGAGTATCACAATCTAGCTAAAGTGTTCAGCAAAGATAGGCTCGATATAAATGAAAATAAATTGAAATTGAAAAAAAGGCTCTCTCACTCTCTCCTCACCAACCCTACAATTGTGCCATCAATTTGCTTCCGGGCGCAACGTACCTGTCCAGTCGTCTGTACAACCTCTCGTGCCCGGAGAGGAAATGGATGGAGACCTATATCCAGCACTCCTTGGTGGCTGAGTTGATACAACACTCGTTGTCACCCCTGGTTCTTTATTGTTGGTAAGAAAGAGGGCACTCCACGCCCCTGCATTGATTTCCGGAGTCTGAACGCAATCATTGTCCACAACCGATACCCACTTCCCCTTCGAGATTTGGCATTCAGTCCCCTGCATGGGGCGTCCATCTTTATAAAATTGGATCTCAGACTCTTTCTGTTTGGATTTCTGAAGAAATTGAATGCAAGAAAATTAATGAAGATATACAGAAAGGAGAGATTGTTTAATCCAAGAAAACTGATCACATCTAGGCTCATGTATCCCATATGCCTTCTGGGAAACTGTATCTGAAATTTTACATTTACTTTTAAGAAAATCCTTCTCTATTCCACGCCACCATGAAGCTGTATGACGTCTGATGCAACAGACATAAGTTGCACTGTGCACAGTTGCTCCAGTCACAGCCACAGAAGCCTATAACTCCTTCAGTGTTGCCTGGGTGCCTTTGTGGCTTCCCTCATTGGACTCCAACAGTTTTTGAGAGCTGCTTACCACATGTTACCATACCATTTGTATTTCTATGTTACACATGCAGTATATATTTCTATAAGAGGATACAAAAGCTGCTCAAAGGGTAAACAAAGAGGCTGTAGGAGGTCATAAACACAAAGAGAGGACATATAAAATATGAGGGAGCATTTCATAAATGGGGTTGCAAAGTTTTGATTGATATTATTTAACTAATTTCTTTTTGTACACTCTTTGTCCATTTTTGTTATCTATGATTCTGAAGGAACCTTTGTGTGAGCTGAATGGGCATTAAAAGTAGCTCAAGTGTAAAGTAATTGGCAACTTGCAAATCTATGCTTTAAAAACAGTGTAAGATGATTTCAGATACAGTTTGAATAATGAAGAGCTTATTGGTTATTTGCTACTGCACCCTGGTGGTCAGGATGTGAAATTTTACATGTCTGGCATCCTTAAGAGATTATCATGACTTTATTTTTCTGTACCACAATCTAATAAACATTCTGAGTGGAAAAATAGTTAAGATGAAAATTATAACAGTGTCTGAGCGACTGTGAAGGAATCAAGTGCTTCTTGGAAGAAAATGCAAATAGAAGCTCAGTGCTGGTAAAGAGTAAAGATGACCTGGAGAAACAGCTCAGGTAAAGTCTGGGAGCATTCACTAGTGATGCATGCCACCATCCCCACCTCGCCAAAATAACTGTCCATCTGATGTGTCCAGGTGAAATCTGGGTGTTCCCATGATGCTTGCTAGAGTCCTCAACACTGAGGCACCTATGTGTTGAATCCTGCCCAGGGAAACACACAACATGGTCAAAATGTCGGTGGTAATGTTCCCTCACAATGCCAGCGATACTCTGCATCTTAGTCTCCCTCAGAAACCATTCATTTGGCACAAAGTTATGCCAGCAGTGCCCAAGAATAATCCAAAGAGACCTGGAAGCAAAGACATCCAGCCATCACCTTAAATCAGTGAATACTGTTTAAATCTGGACACTGGACACTGAAGACTTGGACTTCGCTGGCCTCCTGCAAAAGTATTGGTATCACAAAACACCTCTGTCCTGTGGTCTCATATCTCCATAAACTCTTCTCATGTATCTCTCAATCTCAAAGACCAAGGACCCAGAGACATTAATGGCACTGCTGAGATAAGCAACCATCTCTACAAGATCAACACTTTAGCCACATACAGGTACACTTCTGATGGTGCAGTCCAGAAAGTCACTGAAAGCCTGGGCCTGTATTCACTAAGAATCTGAGTCCCCTCAGAGAGCTCCCAACTTAGCCTAAAGGCTTTCAGCAAGGAATCTTAGCCTAAGAGTGATCCAGGAAGTGTCTGAGAGCAACTCTGAGCAAGGAGGGGACAGAAACTTTTATCTTTGTGAGGAGGCAGGGTTGATCCCGTTGCTAGGTATGACGCAGCCTTCAAAGAGCTGTGATTGGTTTGTCACAAAAAGGGAAAGAGAAAAAACAAATGCGCTTTGCACTCCTAGTTACAACTGGACAATAAACTAAACCAATCATATAACCTGAACTGTATTAAGAAATGTGTAATCGTGAAAAAAATTTAATGTAATGATGATTAAACTCAGTAAAATTAAATTGTTATGTTATGTGTCGGACGCAGCCCGGAGAACCGACCAGCGTTTGAAGGACCCAGTATAAAATAAGCAGAGCACGGTACAAAGGATAACAGAGTTTAATAAACATAACAGTGATGTGATAAATATAAAAGTGCGCGGTCTGGCGTGGTGGATTGCGGTGCGCTCCCAGCAGCGCTAACGGTCCGGAGCCAGAACCAGTTCGGACCCCAGGACCCCGCCGACACCCCCCAGGTGGCCGCGACAAACCGAGTCTGTGAATGAAGAAATCATCTTGTGAGTCCACACTCAACACACAGAGAGACCGCTCAAAGGTGTACAAACAGCAAACACTTCCTGGCTTAATTACTAATCAGCTTCCCACCCTGCAGGCATGGAACATCCTGTTCACAAACTCACTGCAGTGGAAGCTAATTAAAACGACCAACATAACAGTTCAATACAATAAGGTGTGAGGGACACCACATTTACTGACTGTATAAATGTTAGTCACAAAATCTAACGTACCTCAGGAAGTGTGCTGACGAGCGTGAGACCTCACCCCCTCCTCTTTCACAGACCATGCATCAAACCTGGACGTTCTCTGCATCCACTGATGATGAGATGGCTCTTGAGACGACGATCTCACCCGTCTGGTCACAAGGTCGAGTCTCTGGCAAATACACACTGTGTACTCCAGTCTTAAATGCCACCATGTTCCAATCCATGTAGATGCACCACAGCTGTGAGTCCTGACGAGCCGCAGGTGATCAGGGTGAGGTCCTGATATCTCAGCCACACAGCCACTCAGTCCCAAATGCGCACCACCTGGAAGGAAAACCAAAAGACAGAAA
Organism: Thalassophryne amazonica; assembly: GCF_902500255.1. Lineage (NCBI taxonomy): Eukaryota > Metazoa > Chordata > Actinopteri > Batrachoidiformes > Batrachoididae > Thalassophryne > Thalassophryne amazonica. The sequence continues at coordinate 65,676,957 of NC_047107.1, forward strand.
CAAAAGACAAACAAAAGCCAGCCAGGCACGCCAGCCACAACATGTTACACAGCTTCAAAATGTTTGACAGCAAGGCTTTAGTTTTATTGATAACTGGCCTTTGTTTTGGGGCTGCCATGGCTTGCTGATGCCGGACGGCCTTCACCCTACTGGGGAAGGCGCCGCTATCTTGTCTGTGAACACAGATAGCGCTGGACAGGGAGGATAACATTAGGACTTTACAGCAGACCACGGAGCAGGTGATTAGAGACCCTGCAAGGCTTATGACGAATGTGGATGTGGAATCCTTTAGCTTAGCAGGGGAATTATTGCAGAAAATCCACTATGGTGACAGTGCAGTTTATGTGGCAGGGAGGGAAATTCGTCCAGTTATGACTGTAGCCTGTCTCCTCAGACGTGTCCATAAAAATCATAGAGGGATATGGTTTGCAAACTTAATACCCATTATTTACTACATTGGATGATGTTGAAATTGAGGATGGCCCATTGGCTGTTCCAGCAATATCAAATATTTTTTGTTTGCTACCTACAAACCTACTTCCAGGCATCTTATATATGCTACTCTGGAACCACCCCTAAATCCAAACAATCCAACAGGTCCTTAGACTGGGTCTTATTAACATAAGATCACTGTCCTCAAAATCACTATTGATTAATGATCTAATTATTAACCCAATCATGAACCCAGTCATATCACCACTTAGATATGATTGTGTTATGTGAAACCTGGCTTAAACCTACAGCTGTCCTCCCCTTAAATGAGGCCTGCCCACTGGCGTACACATTCAGTCATGTCCCTCGAGATGCGAAGCAAGGTGGGGGTGTTGCGCTTATTTATAAATCTAGGTTTAGTTTATTAGCTGATGGGGGGTTATAAATATAATTCATTTGAACATCTGATTGTCCCCTCTGCCCATGATGGCAAGGTCAAAAGAATCAAAATTAGCCGTATTACTTTGTCACTGTATATAGACCCCCTGGCCCATACTCTGAATTCTTAGATGATGTTGGCGAGTTTATCTCTAACTTGTCAACTACTGCAGATAACATTGTGTTTATTGGTGACTTCAATATTCATATAAAAAAGCCTTTTTATCCCCTCTGCAAATCATTTATGGAAATTATGGATGTATTAGGATTCCAGCAATACATTCAGGATTCGACGCACATTAGTGGAAATACCTTGGATTTGGTTCTCGCACAGGGTATTGCTGTCACAAATATTGACATCATGCCTCTTGCATCAGTGGTCTCTGATCACTCACTTATTAGGTTTACAGTTTCACTGCCATGTTTAGTGGAACAACCACCTTATTTATCATTGCGGCAACACATCAACTAATACTGAACTCAAAGCTAGACTGCCTGATATCTTAGCTTCACATTTGGAAAATGCCCAATCAGACTATAGACTACAAGCATGTACTACTGGCTACAAAGTGGACCTATTACTCTGATTTGATCAACAAAAACAAGCATAACTCAAAGTTCTTGTTGACACGGTGGCAACACTTATTCATGGACAGCCACCTGTAAGTCACTCTCCTTTTACAGACCAATATTTCTTGGATTACTTCGAGAAGAAAATAAATGACATTAGGTTAAACATATCCCAGCATGCCTTAACACAACCACTACGCCCTGCTATTGAGGTGGGTGCCATCACTGAGGTTTTACTGAGATTTACAGAATTTGATAGTATCTCACTAGACGTGTTGACGAAACTCATAACATCTACAAAAAGCACAACCTGCTTATTTGATCCTATACCAACAAAACTGTTTAACGACATATGGCTCACTCTTGGGCCGACTGTGCTGGAAATTATTAATCTCTCATTAGCCTCTGGATCTGTTCCTAAATGTTTCAAACCCGCAGTGATTAAACCATTACTTAAGAAATCTAACCTTGACCCGAGTGTATTGAAAAATTACAGGCCGATATCAAATCTATCATTCTGCTCTAAAATTCTGGAAAAGGTGGTTTCATGGCAGCTCGTGGACCACCTTACTGAGAATAAACTTTTTGAGTTGTGTAAAACACAGAAAAAGACTGGTTGCTGTGGTTATCTTAATAAAGCAGAAAAATATTGAGGGTGCTCTTGGAAAAAGGGATACCAGATCACAAAAACAAATGCAGTCCAGGCACTCCAAAAACATGAGCTGCACAAGGAGGTATTAAAAGGGGATTACCTTTCATTGCTATGCTGATAATACTCAGTTATACCTGCCGATAACTGCTGGTAATATCATCCACATAAAATACTTAGAAGATTGCCTTGCATCAGTGAAAAGCTGGATGCCTAGCAATTTCCTGCTTTTAAACTCTAACAAGACTAAAATGATGGTGCTTGGTCCAGTGAGACATCGGCATCAATTTGACCAGCTAACGCTTAGCCTAAGCTTGTGTCTCATACATCACACTGACAAAGTGAGGAACCTTGGGGTAATTTTTGATCCTATGTTGTCCTTTGACCTCCACATTAGAGATATTACGAGGGCTGCTTTCTTCCATCTGTGAAATATAGTGAAGAATCGTCCAATCCTGTCTATGGCTGATGCTGAGACCCTGATTCATGCTTTTTTTTTCTTCTATATTGGACTACTGCAAGGTTTACCGCAGTCCAGCATTGGGGGTCTTCAGTTGGTTCAAAATGCTGCTGCCAGACTTTTGACAGGAAGCAGAACGTTTGACCACATTACAACCATTTTGGCATCTCTTCAATGGCTTCCAGTCCCTGTGAGATCAGATTTTAAGATTCTGTTACAAACCTAAAAAATTATTTACGGACTAGCACCTCCCTACTTAGCTGTGCTACTTAAACCCTACGTACCGGCCCGGGCTCTGCGTTCTCAGGGTGCAGGACTACTTTGTGTCCCTAGGGTGAACAGAGCTTTCTCTTATCGTGCATCTGCTTTGTAGAATGATCTCCCTGCATCAATAAAAATCAGATTCTGTAGAGACTTACAAGTCCAGACTTAAGAAGCGCTTATTTTCCCTTTTGTATGGCTGGCATACTGGTATAGTATGATACTATGCTTTGTACCCTTTTAAATTCATTTTATTCGTAAAGAGAGCGCAGCCTCAACTTTATCAAAAGTCTGGGTCTTTTAGTGAAGCTTAGGGCTGGTGGCCGGCGATCACCTTAGTATTTCTTTTGTTTTTCTTGTTGCTAAATGCTGATAAATTATACTGTATTTGTTGTCTTTCTGCTGCCTGATTCTGTTTTTTCTCTCTGTTTAAGGTGCAGCTCCATCCAGAGATGGGTGTGGTGTCTTCTGCTGCAGGCCTTCCATCCTGTGCACCAGCATGGACTCCCAAAAGCTCCCAAAATTTCCTGTATAATTTCCTGTATTGTCTATTGTGTCAGTACCATGGCACAAGCAGAGGGTCACCCCTTTGAGTCTGGTCTGCTTGAGGTTTCTCCCTCAAATCATCAGAGGGAGTTTTTCCTTACCATTGTCACCTGTGTGCTTGCTCTAGGGGTTGGTAAGGTTAGACCTTACTTGTGTGAATTGCCTTGAGGCAACTTTGTTGTGATATGGCGCTATATAAATGAAAATACATTGAAACTGAAATCACTTACAGTACCAGAATAAAAATATTCCCCTGTCAGCTTTATCACTCTACACAAAATCATTTGCAACACTTTTGTTCAGATGATATTATTTTAGAGGAAGAGAGATGTCAGGCACAGATTAGAAAGGGAAACAAAGACAAACAGAGAGATTGTCAGCAATCAAAGTCAAATTATGAAAAGCGTGCCAAGTACATTAGCTGCCAAGATGATAATTAATCATTGTTGTGCTGTTTGTCAGCGGCTAATATTCATGTCTATAATTGGGACAAATTGATAATCACTGGCGCATTTAAACTCGAGCATGTGGAGTGGGCTGTTTGGATTCTCATTATGTGAAGAGGGTGAATTTGAAGTACAGCTGAGCAGCATTAACAACATCCACTTTTCATCTAAACAGCAGCAGCTGTTTTCAGTTCAGTAATCTCCACATTTTACACAAGTGAGAACAATCAGCAGCTGTGCTGTCAATTCTGTCAATGTTGTATTTATTATATAGTGAACTATGATATTACCTGATTTATCAATACCAATTGGGGGGGGGGGGGGGGGGGGGGGTTGAGAGAAACAAGTGCTATTGAAATGTTTAACAAAATGAACCAACTGCTTCAGAAATTTAAACTGTTTGCAGATGTTCTGTGCAATATTGCAGGCCTGTAGCCACGATCTAAAAAAAAAAGGGGGGATGGCCTTTTTTGGAGAATGTGGACCTTAACGGTAGAGGGTCTGGGGGCCTTGAATGACCCAAATTGACATCACAACTTACCTGTTTGTTTGATAAGATTACTAACTCCAGGAGCCATAATCATTTTCATACTTTTGGCTTCCCTCATCCCAACTAACCTGATTTTAAAGAACCCCACAAAGACCCAGTAATGCCTTAGCTTAGACATTAGAAAGATTTTGCTTCACATCCCACTTTAGTTAAGCAGAACAATTGAATTAAGTAAACATATTTTTATATGGTTCATCAAATAAACTTATCTCAGAACTGTAATACAACTCAGGCCCAGAGGAATACTGACTAAAACATTTTAGTTGTTAAAAATATTTTTAGCAGTAGTAGTGGTAGTATTGTAAGTAGTAGTATTTAGGACTATGAAAAAATGCCTTGAAAAGTGGACCTTAATCTGGGGGTGTTGTGGGGGGTGGGGGGCACACGGGGAGCACACTCCCTCCCACCCCAAAACACGCTCTTTCCATCTGGATTCACCCCTGTTTTGCAGTCTCTGAGTGGGTAAAACGTGTCCACTGATGTGGCGAGCATGGCCTGATTGACAGGTAAGGTTTTTCTCAGGGCTTTCCTTTCATCACGCCATTGAAAGAGGCTTTAGGTGTATTTGGGGGAACTTTTTAAAAAATTGTTAGTACTGTATTTGTTGTTAACACATCAAGGGGGAGGACACTCACAGGCACAGATGGCAGAGTTTTAAAGGAAACAGAATCATAAAAATACCTTTGTAACACTCATTGCAGGTATGCTGCTCTTTGCTTGCTGTGTCATCACTGCACTCTGAGACACAGAGAGATGACGACGACAACTGTTTTTTTCAACTTGGAGCTGCACCTTGCAGCATCAAATGGTGAGGTATCATAAATATGGGGATGGGATTACCAATACACACACCAAACATCTTATTCTGGTACTTTGACCCCAAACAGGCACCAGGATGATAATAGTGGCAAAAGTGGACTACGGACAGTGCTGGAAGGTTCAAAAGTTGCAAATTGATGAAAAAGAATCACAAGACCCAAAGATCAGGCTGTGGCAGCCTAGAAATCTTGCAAATCACTATCTATTAAATGGGTTAGGGTTTAATTTCTCTAAAATGCACAAAACACATTTGACAAAAAAAAAGTTTGAAATTTTAACTTCTAGAATATTGTAATTCTGACATGGTCCGGGTCCACTTTCAGAAGTAGACAAAAATTCCAAACATGGATGCATTTACTCCCAAATGATCTGACAGTTTCAAAACAATTTGCAGTTTCTCCTTTTTCTTTATCTTCTATGGGTTTGTTGGTTGCTGGAAATCCCATTTGTGCTTTACTGCTACGAACTGGACAATAGTGTGGAACAGCAGACTGACCAAAAAATAACTGTTCTGTGGAACTGCTGTATAAGGAACATGTGCTGACACTATGTCCCCTCCCAGACTCTAACCGTCACCATTTCCCTATTTGACTGTTTCATAATAAACAGGTTATAAAACAAAATCTGATTTTGATACCAACAGCATGTCTTCATCTACTTCACTGGGGGTAGTGTCTGACATTTTCCTGGCAATGTTGGTAGAGTTGTTACCTTTTGAACCACTGTCCTCGCTGCTTATGCTAATTCACAACTTTGCCTGCTTGCTCACCATACCACCCAGATAGTTGGCTCCTCCACACTTTATATATATATATATATATATATATATATATATATATATATATATATATATATATATATATATATACACGAGGTGTATTAGATGATAAAAAACCGACACTTTTATTTTTTTTTTAACTATATGGATTTGAATGACGTGCGATTACACCAATCATGCTTGAACCCTCGTGCGCATGCGTGTCGGTGTCATTTCCCTGTGGGCAGGCCTTGAGTGAGATGTGGTCCCGCCCTCTCGGCTGAATTCCTTTGTTTCACACGCTGCTCGAGACGGCGTGCGTTGCTTTATCAAAAATTTTTCTGGACCTGTGAGGAATATCCGAGTGGACACTATTCGAGAAATTAAGCTGGTTTTCGGTGAAAAGTTTAACGGCTGATGAGAGATTATGGGGTGTTTCTGTCACTGTAAGGACTTCCCACGGAGCGGGACATCGCGCAGCGCTTCCAGGCGCCGTCGTCGGCCTGTTTCGACCTGAAAACATCCTAATTTAAGGCTTAATTCACCCAGGACGTCGTGAGAGAACAGAGAAGATTCAGAAGAGGCCGGCATGAGGACTTTATGCGGACATTCCACTGTTTAAAGACATTTTTTAATGAAAGACGTGCGCGCCGTGACAGGAAAAACACCTCCGTGTTGAAAACCATTTGTAAAATTCAGGCGGCTTTTGATGGCTTTCAACAAGTGAGTAACAGCTTGGGCATGTTCCAACTTGCCCGTTAAGGTTTTCAACGGAGGTGTTTTTCCTGTCGCGACCCCGCGCGGTCGGGTCCGGCCAGACATGCAACTCTGCCCGCACGTTCTTTCATTACAAAATGTCCGTTAACAATGGAATGTCCGAATAAACTCCTCATGCCGACTTCTTCTGAAAGTTCTCTGTTCTCTGACGACTTCCTGGGTCAACAGAGCCTGAAATGTGGAAGTTTTCAACTTGAAACGGCGAGACACTGCCGCCTCGAAGCGCAGATTGCCGTCAGGCGCCGTGGGCCGTCCTTACAGCGACACTACCAGACCAAAATCTCTCATCAGCCGTTAAAATTTTTACCGAAAACCAGCTGAATTTATCGAATGGTGTCCACTCAGTTGTGCCTTACAGTTTTGAAAAAAATTTTGATCAAACAAAGCAGCAGTCTCTGAGCCATTCCTAAACAATGAAAAAAATCGACGAGAGGGTGGGCGACTCCTCACTCAAAGACTGCCCACAGGGGAATGACGTAACCGACAGGCGTGAAAAAACTCTCGCATGCCCACAAGGGTTCAAGCATGTCTGATGTAATCACACGTGATTCAAATCCATATGGTTTTTGAAAAAAATAATAAGGTAAGATACTTTTCTAATAGACCTCGTATATATATATATATATATATATATATATGTTCTCCAATCAGATTGTAATAGCCAATCACAGATTAGCCTTTCTGTCCATCATGTACCTGTATTTTGGCATGCTTGGCGCCAGAAAGTTATGTTGGATCCAAAGGGATCCAAAAAGGCTAGGACCAAAAGTTATATTGGATCGGTTCCCACTGACCAACACCGTTAGAGCTTACTGCCAACAGCTAGCCAATCAGAGTGCAGCATACAATTATTCATGAGATGACATCACTAATGACGTAGCAGAGGTCAGGAACTTGCTGACAGACGCTGGTTGAAAAAATGGCAACAAACATGTCAACAACAGCAAAAAACATCTGCCAGCGAGGTTTGCTGAGTTCACAGAGGAGGAACTGGTGGAAATATTGAACTCCAAGGATGCCAAAAACACTAAAGCCATGGTCCCACCGAATAATGAAGGATGAAGAAGGAGCCACGCGCCCTGTTTTTTTTTTTGTTTTTTTGTTTTGTGAGCTATCGTGGCAGTATAGTGGCTCAGAGTGGCGTAAATTTACGGTGTAAATTTGAAGTACACCAAAGTTGCCGTGACATGTATCAAGCAATGCGCACCTGCCCATTTCCAGCGTACGCCCAACGTGACCTTGATAAATGTGGCAGGTGAAAACAATCGTAATTATAATGAACACGCCCATAAATATTCAGACTCCGCTTCAGACACACCCTCATTTTACGACATGGAAGCCAGGTAGACGGCAAAGAAAAAGAACTGTTGTGAAAGTGTAGTGACACGGACCCACAACAGGGGGCGTAAATGAACGGACAATAGAAGGAGTTAAATTTGAACACTTTACTGTTGTGAATGCCACAACCACACACAGCAGATTATAGAATAAATACAAAGTCAATGGATAAAGGTGTCGTGTGGGCAGGCTCGACGATAGGAGACGTCCGTCTAGAGAAGAACCGGAACCACACGATTTCCTCCGCCACCGAACCCGAAGGATACTGGAGCCGCCAGGTCCCGAGTCCCTCAGGTGGCCACCGTCTCCGCGTGTCGGATCTGGTACTGCTGGCGAAGAGCAAAGACAGTCAAGTGTGGGTGTGTGTACACCCAGTAACAACAACGGTGGGAATTCCACCTCCACCTCTAACACACACTCGTGCAGCGTCTGTCTATTCACTTAACTGGCGGAAAGCAGAGCGAAGCAGTCGCGGCCCACGCCGGTCCTCCGGGGAGACAGCTGCAACAATGTATCTACTGGAATCAATATCGGAATATTCAGGCTGAGAGTATTACCTCCGTAGAAGAACAATATCTCGGCGACGTGGTGGAGGTGTCATCCTGCTTTTATCCGGGGTGAAGTGCAGATGATCGGTGACAGCTGTCACAGTTGATGAGTGACAGCTGTCACCTCGGCTGTTCCTGTGAGGCGGCAGCACACTCTCGTGCCTGAAGCCCGCACTTCAGGCAGGGCGCCCTCTGGTGGTGGGCCAGCAGTACCTCCTCTTCTGGCGGCCCACACAACAGGACCCCCCCCTCAACCAGGCTTGTCCGGGTGGTGACGGTAGAAATCAGCCAGGAGGGCCGGGTCCAGGATGAAGCTCCTCTTCACCCAGGAGCGTTCTTCGGGTCCATACCCCTCCCAGTCCACCAAATACTGGAAACCCCGGCCCATTCGACGGACGTCCAGGAGCCGGGTGTACAGAGGGGTGAGGTGTGATGTGGTTTCAATCTTGAAACGTGGAATACTGGATGGATCCGCAGTGAGGCCGGGAGTTGGAGCCTCACTGCGGTGGGACTGAGGACCTTGAGGATCTTGAAGGGTCCTATGTACCGGTCCTTCAGTTTGGGGGAATCCACCTGGAGGGGAATGTCCCTTGTGGATAGCCACACCTCCTGCCCGGGCCGATATGCGGGGGCCGGGGACCGTCGACAGTCTGCATGGGTCTTTGCCCTCGTCCGGGCCCTCAACAAGGCCGAACGGGTGGTGCGCCACACCCGACGGCATCTCCGCAGGTGGGCCTGGACCGAGGGTACACCGACCTCTCCCTCCACCACAGGAAACAAAGGGGGCTGGTACCCCAGACACACCTCGAACGGGGAGAGGCCGGTGGCAGAGGACACTTGGCTGTTATGCGCATACTCGATCCAGGCCAGGTGTTCACTCCAAGCCGTCGGGTGTGCGGATGTGGTACATCGCAGGGCCTGCTCCAGCTCTTGGTTAGCCCGTTCAGCCTGTCCGTTGGTCTGAGGGTGATACCCAGACGAGAGGCTCACAGTGGCCCCCAGCTCCCGGCAGAAACTTCTCCAAACCTGCGAGGAAAACTGGGGATCACGATCTGAGACGATGTCTGTTGGTATCCCATGCAGACGTACGACATGGTGGACCAGGAGATCCGCTGTCTCCTGGGCCGACGGGAGCTTCGGGAGGGCCACGAAGTGGGCCGCCTTGGAGAACCGGTCCACTATCGTGAGGATGGTGGTGTGCCCCCGGGACGGCGGGAGGCCCGTGACGAAATCCAGACCAATGTGGGACCAAGGGCGATGAGGCACAGGAAGCGGTTGAAGGAGTCCCCTGCCTTTTGGTGGTCTGCCTTGCCCCTGGCGCAGGTGGTGCAGGCCTGGATGTAAGCCCGGACGTCAGCCTCCAGCGACGCCCACCAGAAGCGCTGCCGGACCACTGCCACGGTCCTACGCACCCCTGGGTGGCAGGAGAGCTTGGACCCATGACAGAAGTCCAGGACAGCAGCCCTGGCTTCTGGTGGGACGTATAGTCTGTTCTTTGGCCCTGTTCCGGGATCCGGGCTCCGTGCCAGAGCCTCCCGGACGGTCTTCTCCACGTCCCAGGTAAGGGTGGCCACAATAATGGACTCCGGTACGATGGGTTCCGGTGGATCCGACAGCTCGGTTTTGACTTCATGTTCATGCACCCGGGACAAGGCATCCGACCTCTGGTTCTTGGTCCCGGGGCGGTAGGTGATTCGGAAGTCAAAACGGCCGAAGAACAGTGACCAGCAGGCTTGCCTGGGGTTCAGCCGCCTGGCGGTCCTGATATACTCCAGGTTCCGGTGGTCAGTAAAAACCGTGAATGGCACTGACGCTCCCTCCAACAGGTGTCTCCACTCCTCAAGAGCCTCTTTCACCGCTAGGAGTTCTCGATTGCCCACGTCATAGTTCCGTTCTGCTGGGGTCAACCTGCGGGAGAAATAGGCACACGGGTGAAGAACCTTATCGGTCTCTCCGCTCTGGGATAGCACGGCTCCTATCCCTGAGTCAGAGGCGTCCACTTCAACCAGAAACTGGCGACTGGGATCGGGCTGCACCAAGATGGGTGCAGTCGAGAAGCGCTGTTTCAACTCCCTGAACGCGGCATCGCACCGATCCGACCAGGGGAAGGGAACTTTTGGTGAGGTCAGGGCTGTCAGGGGGCTAACTACCTGACTATACCCCTTAATGAACCTCCTGTAAAAATTTGCGAAGCCGAGGAACTGTTGCAGCTTCCTACGGCTCGTAGGTTGGGGCCAGTCTCTCACCGCCGCGACCTTGGCCGGATCCGGGGCGACGGAGTTGGAGGAGATGATAAACCCCAGGAAGGACAAAGAGGTGCGATGAAACTCACACTTCTCGCCCTTCACAAACAGCCGGTTCTCCAACAACCGCTGCAGGACCTGATGTACATGCCGTACATGAGTCTCAGGGTCTGGAGAAAAAATGAGTATATCGTCCAGATACACGAAGACGAATCAGTGCAGGAAGTCCCGCAAGACGTCATTTACCAAAGCATGGAACGTCGCGGGGGCATTAGTGAGGCCGAACGGCATGACCAGGTACTCAAAATGACCTAACGGGGTGTTGAATGCCGTCTTCCACTCGTCTCCCTTCCGGACCCGAACTAGGTGATATGCGTTCCTAAGATCCAGCTTTGTGAATATTTTGGCTCCATGCAGGGGGGTGAACACCGAATCCAACAAAGGCAACGGGTATCGGTTGCGAACTGTGATCTCGTTCAGCCCCCGATAATCAATGCATGGACGAAGACCGCCATCTTTCTTGCCAACAAAAAAGAAACCTGCTCCCATCGGGGAGGTGGAGTTCCGGATCAGCCCGGCAGCTAAGGAGTCCCGGATGTAGGTCTCCATCGATTCGCGCTCAGGTCGAGAGAGGTTGTACAGCCTGCTGGAAGGGAACTCCACGCCTGGAATCAAATCGATGGCGCAATCGTACGGACGGTGCGGGGGAAGGGTGAGTGCCCGATCCTTGCTGAAAACGTCAGCAAGATCGTGGTACTCAACCGGCACCGCCGACAGATTGGGAGGGACTTTGACCTGCTCCTTAGCCTGGGAACCGGGAGGGACCGAGGATCCTAAACACACCCGATGGCAGGTCTCGCTCCACTGTACCACCACCCCGGACGGCCAATCAATCCGGGGATTGTGTTTTAGCATCCATGGGAACCCCAGAATCACACGGGAGGTAGAGGGAGTCACAAAAAACTCTATCTCCTCCCGATGATTCCCTGACACCACCAGAGTTACTGGTAGTGTCCTGTGTGTGATTAAAGGGAGTAGGGTGCCATCTAGTGCTCGCACCTGCAATGGCGAAGGCAGCGCCACCAGAGGGAGCCCTACCTCCCTGGCCCATCTGCTGTCTAGCAGATTCCCTTCTGACCCTGTGTCTACCAGTGCTGGGGCCTGAAGGGTTAAATCCCTGCTAAGGATTGTAACTGGGAGCCATGTGGAAATATGTGTGTGTCCCACGTGAATTTCTTGGCCCACCCTAAGCCCAGTTTCTAGGGGCGGGCGTTGGTGTTTAACCGTTCGGGGCAGTCTCTCAATTGGTGCTCAATTGAGCCGCAAACAAAACACGCCCCGCGGGGAAGCCTCCTCTGTCTAGTCGGTGGTCTGCTCGTGTCCATAGCTTCGTCAGCAGGGGGAGCTGTAGCCACACGGGGCGTAGAGGCCATGGAGCGTGGGAAGGGCGGACCTTTGTCGGACCCGGAAGGAAGAGGGACGGTGCATGCCCGGCCACGCCCCTCGTCTCGTTCCCGACGGCGTTCCTCCAACCGATTGTCTAACCGTATAACAAGGTCGATAAGCCCATCTAATTCCCGCGGTTCGTCCTTGGCCACCAGGTGCTCCTTCAGGACCGACGACAGTCCGTTTACAAAGGCGGCGCAGCGTTATTCCAACTGGACCTCGCAGCCACAATGCGGAAGTCAACTGCATAAGCGGCTGCGCTCCGGCGTCCCTGTCTCATTGACAGCAGCACAGCTGAAGCGGTCTCTCCCCTGTTAGGGTGATCAAACATGGTTTTGAACTCCCTCACAAACCCAGTGTACGTATGAAGGAGCCGTGAATTTTGCTCCCAAAGCGCCATAGCCCAAGCGCGTGCCTCTCCTCGAAGCAGATTAATTACATAAGCTACTTTACTAGCATCAGACGCGTACATGACGGGATGTTGTGCAAAGACGAGCGAACACTGCATGAGAAAGTCCGCGCATGTCTCCACACAACCTCCGTACGGCTCTGGGGGGCTTATGTATGCTTCAGGGGATGGTGGGAGGGGTTGTTGAACAACCACTGGAACATTCATATCTTGCACAGGGTCGGCAGGAGGAGGAGCTGCAGCAGCGCCCTGAGCACTCGCTGCCACCTGTGCGGAGAGAGCCTCCACCCTGCGGTTCAGGAGGATGTTTTGCTCGGTCATCTGATCCAACCGAGCCGTAAAGGCGGTGAGGATGTGCTGCAACTCACCAATCACGCCTCCTGCAGACGCCTGTGCACCCTGCTCTCCCATTGGCCGTTCAATCGCTGGGTGATGCCCCTCGGAGTCCATGACGCTGGCCGAGATATCCTGTTGTGAAAGTGTAGTGACACGGACCCACAACAGGGGGCGTAAATGAATGGACAATAGAAGGAGTTAAATTTGAACACTTTACTGTTGTGAATGCCACAACCACACACAGCAGATTATAGAATAAATACAAAGTCAATGGATAAAGGTGTCGTGTGGGCAGGCTCGACGATAGGAGACGTCCGTCTAGGGAAGAACCGGAACCACACGATTTCCTCCGCCACCGAACCCGAAGGATACTGGAGCCGCCAGGTCCCGAGTCCCTCAGGTGGCCACCGTCTCCGCATGTCGGATCTGGTACTGCTGGCGAAGAGCAAAAGAGCAAGTGTGGGTGTGTGTACACCCAGTAACAACAACGGTGGGAATTCCACCTCCACCTCTAACACACACTCGTGCAGCGTCTGTCTATTCACTTAACTGGCGGAAAGCAGAGCGAAGCAGTCGCGGCCCACGCCAGTCCTCCGGGGAGACAGCTGCAACAATGTATCTACTGGAATCAATATCGGAATATTCAGGCTGAGAGTATTACCTCCGTAGAAGAACAATATCTCGGCGACGTGGTGGAGGTGTCATCCTGCTTTTATCCGGGGTGAAGTGCAGATGATCAGTGACAGCTGTCACAGTTGATGAGTGACAGCTGTCACCTCGGCTGTTCCTGTGAGGCGGCAGCGCCCTCTCGTGCCTGAAGCCCGCACTTCAGGCAGGGCACCCTCTGGTGGTGGGCCAGCAGTACCTCCTCTTCTGGCGGCCCACACAACAAGAACTCCACCAATCATGACGCGTGCCAATAGAGCGTCAAAAGCAGCCGTCGTATCAACTGTTTTGTAGTATAATCAAAAAAGTGTTACAGTGGTCCCTCGTTTATCGCAGGAGTTACGTTCAAAAAATAGCCCGCAATAAGCTAAGTCCGCGAAGCAGTCAGCGTTATTTTTTACAATATAGATGTTTTAAAGCTGTAAAAGCACTTTATATGCTTTTCTCAATCAGGCATGAACATTTTCTCACTTTTCTCTCATGTGTAAACACTCTCAAAGTTCAAACCTTAGTAGAAAAATAAGACCAACCTGTTTTCAGGCCAAAACATTTGTTTGAGAAATAAAAATAGAACGTTTTCCTATAAATAATTATGATGGCTTTTAGAACTAACAAATTAAATTTTAATGATCAACCACGAGGTTGGACACATAAGAAATTATTACTAGTCACTGACCAGTATTTCACAGTTCCTCTGATTGCGCCTCTTCGTCCTGACGCCGCGCCTTTTTCCACTGAGTCAAACCTCGCTGCAGGTGTCTTTTTCTGAGTGAAGAACACAGTTATGAGTAGTTGTTGGCGCTCTTTTTTCTTCTGCGCGAGAAGATTCTTATAAACAGACACGCAGACCACAATGCACTATAAAAAAAAAAAGCATGCAAAATTGGACTAAAAAAAATCAGCTAAACTGTGAGGCCGCGAAAGGTGAACCGCGTTATAGCGAGGGACCACTGTATTCTCTTTTCACATGTCAATAATTGTTGACATGTGGATATTTGCTAGCTCGATTAATAAGACACGCCTAATTTTTCAGATTTCTTTATTTTTAAAATGTATTTCTTTATTTATTTTATTGTAACAAATGAATGGAGAAGACAAAACCTGATTGCAGCACAGGCGAAGGGAATGACAACACTACAGTTGTAATTATCAATTCCATTGTCTAAAACGGTCACACCACATAAAGTTAAGCTCAGCGCTGCTCTGGCTCCAGGCTCGAAGTCTGGAGAAAAAGGCGAGCAGCACTTTCTTTGCGGTCAGCGCTGTGGCCACGGATCGTGATCGAGACCAACAATCCCGCAAAAGCGGGATTTGTATTCATTATTATGTAGTATAATCAAGAAAGTGTTATTTATTTAACATATGCATTGATTTGTATGATGGCACCGTTTATCATGTTGATCATTTTCATTTTTATGTGGATTGCAGTGCTGGTTCATTTTGGTGTATAATTTACACCACCTCTCGACCTGGTGTATATTTTCAGCGCACCGTACGCCAACGTCCACATTAATAAATGCCAAGTAGCGCAGCCATTTTGGAGTACATCCCATATATGCTCAAATATCGCCGTACGCAATGTTGATACATGAGGCCCATTATCTTCAGTTAACGAGGCTCCTCTCTGAGCGTGGCGCTAATTTCAAGATGTTCAAAATTTAGCAACAACAGTGTGGCGCAGTTTGTGTTCAAGTTACTGCGATGGCTTAGAGGCATTTGCGTGGTGCTTACGAGTCTGCAAAAAGTCCATTATCCGTGCGCCTGGCACCTTCGCAGGACCTGAGAGGCTATTTTTGGAACAGCTCTCCTCTTGCGCACACAATTTCACCTGCTCTGTGCGCTGGACTCTATATAAAATAATTATTTTGTAGTGGATTAATCATTTTCTGCCAAACCTTGGATGCTGAAAACACCTCTTCTAGAATCAGCGGACTGTTTCATCTGGATGCTTTTTTCCCCCCTCTCTTTCCTGCTCCATGTGGGATGTATTTTTGAACAGCTTAAGGTAATTATTTTTAATGTTTTTATAGCTTGATAAAACAGTTCCTTGCTGTAAAAGTATGTCTGTATGTTGATGTCTGTTGTATGTAAAAGTATGTTGATTTAATATCTTGTTAATGGATCACATGAGCTCCGCTGTGTGTGCGCACTGACGCAGTGACTCATCATCACGCTTCAAACGAGCATTTAGGCAGAACGCCAGCTCACAAAAGAGTGATATTTCAGTCAATATTGGACGAACACAAAGTTAAAATGTGGGTGACTGCGTGAAAGTGGATGTGTGTTTAAAGCCATAGAAGATAACTCCAGTGGAGCAGCTAAGAGCAGGAGTTGTGCGGCAACACAGGTGGAGAGCGTGCAAAAGACCGATTTGGAAGACATAACACAAAGTTAAAAGTTGTATCATGATAACTTGTAAGCTGCGAAGAAATAAAGAAATATATATACGAGGTCTGTCAATAAAGTATAGGTCCTTTTTATTTTTTTCAAAAACTATATGGATTTCATTCATGTTTTTACGTCAGACATGCTTGAAACCTCGTGCGCATGCGTGAGTTTTTCCACACCTGTCAACTTTTTCAACTTTACACCTGATCATCAATGAAATCACCTGCAGAGGTGATTGGTAGCAAAGAAAACCTGTCTTGGCTCTTCATGGCATAGTATTGCGCATCTATCAAAGTATACCACATCATCTGTCCAATATTGTGGAGGCAGTGTTTTGGCTGCCAATGAAACTGGATGCCTGGTGTTTATTGATGACTTGACTGCTGATGAAAGTCGCATACTGAATTCTGAAGTATACAGGGTTATACTATCGTCTCAAGTTCATACAAATGCTGCCAAACTGATAGGATGGTGCATCATGGTGCAGATAGATAATGATCCAAAACATACTGCCAAATCAACCCAAGAGCTTCTTAAGGCAAAGACAAAGAATATTACAAGCAAAGTGCCGCACAGCAGCGTGAAGCTCGCTCTTATGGTAGACGAAGGCACAAACTGGAAATAGAACAAAACAATCCGGAAATGGCACAAAAATTCAGCCTCAGTGGAGAAAAAGCCATAAAAAGCCACAAACCGCTGCGCTTGTCATGTCCGCAACATATACGTACATTTTAATCAATGGCAAAGAAAGGCACCACGGTAAAGAACTGGAAAAGTAACTGAAGGTAGGAAAATCCGTATTTGGTGTTGTTCATGGACTCCGAACTTCAAGCAGTCATTGGCTGCAAAGGATTTTATCCAAGTATGTATAGTAACCCTTATTTTAGTTTGTCCAATTACTTTTGACCTCTGAAAATGGAAGAACTACAAGTAAAAATGGGTGTAATTCCTTAATCACACAATGATTACATTTCAACTCCACTGTGGCGTCACCACCAATTCAATTCTTCTGATTGATTTAGTTAATTGTCTCAAAGCTTGATAAATTCTTCATAGCTGACGTCTAAATAAACCGTAGTCCTGCTTTAACGCATGCGTAAAGAAGCGCCGATGGCGGAAATGGTGCGAGTGTATTGAAATCAAACTTGACGAAGGAACCTAAGATTTGAGTTTGGGTTTGAGCCTGTAACGCAGCAGGTTTTGTACAGAAGACGGGTTTCGTTCCACTCCTTAAACCCTTGGTGCAGTTTGTAGAGATTTTCGGACTCCGAAGGAGCGAGTCACAAAGTTACATGACGCGCACAGCGCTAACGGAAATAGCTAACCTGCTAACTTCAGGCAGTCGTAAGTCCTAGCATGTTTGATAGCTTTAGTTCACTCTTGTAAACCCTAACTTTAAAAAGCACACTTTCCGTTTTTATTTTAAACAGCCGAATAAACTTGTTTTGCTGCCGGTATCCAAAAAAGTTGAATTAACAAGTATGTCTGTGAAACTGTCAGCAACAAATAAGCATTATAACTTAGCAGTAGTTAGCTACTTGTTGCCAATGACATCTGCGCTAGTTAGCTAGGGAATGTGCTATCAAGTTGCTGTACTGTAATTAGCCATTTCCGGCTACAACTTTCAAAATAAACGACAGCCTGTACGTCGGGTAGGGAACTTCAAATGCGTGTGTACTGAGCTGTTTATCGAAGCGATGATGCATACTAATGGCTTTAACGAATCGGTCGCTGCTGTCTTTTTTGTGTGCTTCAAGTCTGACAGGTTATGAAAAAGATTTAAAACTGGAGATAATAGTTGCATACATTTCAAGCAGCTTTGAAGATTATGGGAGTTATGTCACTTCCGGCGAAGTGGCCAATCCGAAGGCGAGAATTCGTACTTCCGCGACTGGCCGGTGGCTGCATTGTCTATTGAAATCAGCTGGTTTTGTTTAGTCTCAGACTTGCTTGTAACAGCCAGCTGATAGCTCTCACTGCCTGAAACGATGAGAATTATACACCAAGCTGACCTGAAATGAACCATTGTACAGTAACTTGACTTTATTGACGAGTCTGACCACTTTGAAAAGTGACCAAATTACATGTATTTGTATTGAGGTCGGCGATGTTTTCATCGGTCAGAAATGGCCACCGAAGGGTGCTCAGTGTAAAGTCCGTGGCAACCCATTGAGATTTATAAATATTCGGCTTGAAGTCAGTGGGTAATTTTATGAAGGTGCTGTCTACATATAAGTGGATTACAAAATATTTAAACACTTCACTGCCCAATTAGCATGGCATGTCAGTGGCATTTTCATTTAAAGATGGATAACACTGATTAAAAATCACTGTATTTAAGTAAATATAATTTGTATTTATTGCATTTTTTTCACGCAGTTGTTCACAAAGTGGTGATCCTTGCCCCATCTTTGCATGTGAATGGCTGAGCCTTTTGGGGATGCTCCTTTTATAGCCAATCATGACACTCACCTGTTTCCAATTAGGTGTTCTTTGAGCATTCATCAAGTTTTCCAGTCTTTCGTTGCTGTGTGCCAACTTTTTTGAAACGTGTTGCAGACATCCATTTCAAAATGAGTAAATACAGTAGTGTTCAGAATAATAGTAGTGCTATGTGACTAAAAAGATTAATCCAGGTTTTAAGTATATTTTTTATTGTTACATGGGAAACAAGGTACCAGTAGATTCTCACAAATCCAACAAGACCAAGCATTCATGATATGCACACTCTTAAGGCTATGAAATTGGGCTATTAGTAAAAAAAAAAGTAGAAAAGGGGGTGTTCACAATAATAGTAGTGTGGCATTCAGTCAGTGAGTTTGTCAATTTTGTGGAACAAACAGATGTGAATCAGGTGTCCCCTATTTAAGGATGAAGCCAGCACCTGTTGAACATGCTTTTCTCTTTGAAAGCCTGAGGAAAATGGGACATTCAAGACATTGTTCAGAAGAACAGCGTAGTTTGATTAAAAAGTTGATTGGAGAGGGGAAAACGTATACAAGGGTTCATCTACAATGATCTCCAATGCTTTAAAATGGACAAAAAAAACAGAGACGCGTGGAAGAAAACTGAAAACAACCACCAAAATGGATAGAAGAATAACCAGAATGGCAAAGGCTCACCCACTGATCAATCAATCAATCAATTTTATTTATATAGCGCCAAATCACAACAAACAGTTGCCCCAAGGCGCTTTATATTGTAAGGCAAGGCCATACAATAATTACGGAAAAACCCCAACGGTCAAAACGACCCCCTGTGAGCAAGCACTTGGCGACAGTGGGAAGGAAAAACTCCCTTTTAACAGGAAGAAACCTCCAGCAGAACCAGGCTCAGGGAGGGGCAGTCTTCTGCTGGGACTGGTTGGGGCTGAGGGAGAGAACCAGAAAAAAGACATGCTGTGGAGGGGAGCAGAGATCAATCACTAATGATTAAATGCAGAGTGGTGCATACAGAGCAAAAAGAGAAACACTCAGTGCATCATGGGAACCCCCCAGCAGTCTAAGTCTATAGCAGCATAACTAAGGGATGGTTCAGAGTCACCTGATCCAGCCCTAACTATAAGCTTTAGCAAAAAGGAAAGTTTTAAGCCTAATCTTAAAAGTAGAGAGGGTGTCTGTCTCCCTGATCCGAATTGGGAGCTGGTTCCACAGGAGAGGAGCCTGAAAGCTGAAGGCTCTGCCTCCCATTCTACTCTTACAAACCCTAGGAACTAAAAGTAAGCCTGCATTCTGAGAGCGAAGCGCTCTATTCGGGTGATATGGTACTATGAGGTCCCTAAGATAAGATGGGACCTGATTATTCAAAACCTTATAAGTAAGAAGAAGAATTTTAAATTCTATTCTAGAATTAACAGGAAGCCAATGAAGAGAGGCCAATATGGGTGAGATATGCTCTCTCCTTCTAGTCCCCGTCAGTACTCTAGCTGCAGCATTTTGAATTAACTGAAGGCTTTTCAGGGAACGTTTAGGACAACCTGATAATAATGAATTACAATAGTCCAGCCTAGAGGAAATAAATGTATGAATTAGTTTTTCAGCATCACTCTGAGACAAGACCTTTCTAATTTTAGAGATATTGCGTAAATGCAAAAAAGCAGTCCTACATATTTGTTTAATATGCGCTTTGAATGACATATCCTGATCAAAAATGACTCCAAGATTTCTCACAGTATTACTAGAGGTCAGGGTAATGCCATCCAGAGTAAGGATCTGGTTAGACACCATGTTTCTAAGATTTGTGGGGCCAAGTACAATAACTTCAGTTTTATCTGAGTTTAAAAGCAGGAAATTAGAGGTCATCCATGTCTTTATGTCTGTAAGACAATCCTGCAGTTTAGCTAATTGGTGTGTGTCCTCTGGCTTCATGGATAGATAAAGCTGGGTATCATCTGCGTAACAATGAAAATTTAAGCAATGCCGTCTAATAATACTGCCTAAGGGAAGCATGTATAAAGTGAATAAAATTGGTCCTAGCACAGAACCTTGTGGAACACCATAATTAACCTTAGTCTGTGAAGAAGATTCCCCATTTACATGAACAAATTGTAATCTATTAGATAAATATGATTCAAACCACCGCAGCGCAGTGCCTTTAATACCTATGGCATGCTCTAATCTCTGTAATAAAATTTTATGGTCAACAGTATCAAAAGCAGCACTGAGGTCTAACAGAACAAGCACAGAGATGAGTCCACTGTCTGAGGCCATAAGAAGATCATTTGTAACCTTCACTAATGCTGTTTCTGTACTATGATGAATTCTAAAACCTGACTGAAACTCTTCAAATAGACCATTCCTCTGCAGATGATCAGTTAGCTGTTTTACAACTACCCTTTCAAGAATTTTTGAGAGAAAAGGAAGGTTGGAGATCGGCCTATAATTAGCTAAGATAGCCTGGTCAAGTGATGGCTTTTTAAGTAATGGTTTAATTACTGCCACCTTAAAAGCCTGTGGTACATAGCCAACTAATAAAGATAGATTGATCATATTTAAGATTGAAGCATTAAATAATGGTAGGGCTTCCTTGAGCAGCCTGGTAGGAATGGGGTCTAATAGACATGTTGATGGTTTGGATGAAGTAACTAATGAAAATAACTCAGACAGAACAATCTGAAAGAAAGAGTCTAACCAAATGCCGGCATCACTGAAAGCAGCCAAAGATAACGATACGTCTTTGGGATGGTTATGAGTAATTTTTTCTCTAATAGTTAAAATTTTATTAGCAAAGAAAGTCATGAAGTCATTACTAGTTAAAGTTAAAGGAATACTCGGCTCAATAGAGCTCTGACTCTTTGTCAGCCTGGCTACAGTGTTGAAAAGAAACCTGGGGTTGTTCTTATTTTCTTCAATTAGTGATGAGTAGTAAGATGTCCTAGCTTTACGGAGAGCTTTTTTTTATAGAGCAACAGACTCTTTTTCCAGGCTAAGTGAAGATCTTCTAATCAGCTCCAGGATGATCAAAGACAGTCTGGAGTTACCTGTAAGTGCTGTGACAGTTAGAAGACGCCTGTGTGAAGCTAATTTATTTGCAAGAATCCCCCGCAAAGTCCCTCTGTTAAATAAAAGACGTGCAGAAGAGGTTACAATTTGCCAAAGAACACATCAACTGGCCTAAAGAGAAATGGAGGAATATTTTGTGGACTGATGAGAGTAAACTTGTTCTTTTTGGGTCCAAGGGCCGCAGACAGTTTGTGAGACGACTCCCAAACTCTGAATTCAAGCCACAGTTCACAGTGAAGACAGTGAAGCATGGTGGTGCAAGCATCATGATATGGGCATGTTTCTCCTACTATGGTGTTGGGCCTATATATCGCATACCAGGTATCATGGATCAGTTTGGATATATCAAAATACTTGAAGAGGTCATGTTGCCTTATGCTGAAGATGATATGTGTAACACCTATGCTGTTAGGCAAAGGGAATGGGTTAGGACCAGTTCTAGATTTGTAATGGAGTGGTGTGTAATTCAAAGATAGAGCCAAAGACAGGAACTTTTAAATAGAAAAGCCGGCCAAATTTAATACAACCAATGACAGACACACAATTAATATTAACTTAAAATCAAAAAGCTTCCTTTATAAAACCTCTTTTTTTTTTACCTCACTATTTGAAATAAAGTTCTGTTAAGGTTTTACTTTGTTTCTTGTTTCAAAGCTGTTTAGCTTTCATGTATGACCGGTCATTTTATTTCATGTTTTTGCAGTTTAAACCTAGCTTATGTTGCTTTAATTTACATTTAAGCTTTGTTTTAGGTTTGTACTATTTGATTGTATCAATTTCATAACAGTATTTTTGTAATATGTACCCTTAAAAGTACACAAAAACAATTCATCAAGAAACATTCAAATGACAATAGTTAATGCAGAGCAAAATTAAATAAATAGTTTTCCTAAATGTCCAAAAGCTTGCAAAGTCTCACTTGTCTCTTTAAATGTTTTTTAATCCAATGCAGAATCCTTTTGTTTCTACCCAAACCTTTGTCCGGTAATGAGTAAGGTTCTGATGCTCAACGGGCAGCACATGCGCCTTGTGCAACTCTGTTGATTGATCCAGGGATTTGTTTGTTGGGTGGCTCACCTTGCTGTCAGCTCAGGTCCGAGTCCAAGTCTAGGGAATGGGGTGGTTCTTGGGTGGAGTAAGAAACCTGGCCTGCCAAACAGGCCAAAAAAACCCAACTCTTAGTACAAAAGAAAATAAATCTGGGATAAAACCTAAATCAAGCCGCTTCACAAGCTGCGGTTGCTAGGTAACCACAGGTAACTGTCTCTTAACAGTAAACTAGTTGCTTACAGTTACATAAAAGGGTGATTCTTAGACTACGGGCACTTATGTCCTTTGATCATATTGTATGAAAAACAGAAAAAAGGTGAAATTTCACACTTTTATAGTTATCTTTACAATGAAAGTGTGTTAAGAAATTTGTTCTAGTAGTCTGTGATGACATGTAGTTTTTAAGTGCACATTTTAATTATGTATTTATTCATATTTATTAGAACAATATTTGTAATGGGGGTTACACATGCCCTTATGCTGAAGAGGACATGCTCTTGAAATGGGTGTTTCAACAAGACAATGACCCCAAGCACACTAGTAAATGAGCAAAATCTTGGTTCCAAACCAACAAAATTAATGCCTCGCAGATGTGAAGAAATCATGAAAAACTGTGGTTATACAACTAAATACTAGTTTAGTGATTCACAGGATTGCTTAAAAAGCAGTTTGAACATAATAGTTTTGATTTTGTAGCGTCAACAACAGATGCTACTATTATTGTGAACACCCCCTTTTCTACTTTGTTTTACTAATAGCCCAATTTCATAGCCTTAAGAGTGTGCATATCATGAATGCTTGGTCTTGTTGGATTTGTTAGAATCTACTGAATCTACTGGTACCTTGTTTCCCATGTAACAATAAGAAATATACTCAAAACCTTGATTAGTCTTTTTAGTCACATAGCACTACTATTATTCTGAACACTACTGTACCACTGTCCCAGCGTTTTTGAAATGTGCTTCAGGCATGTATTTCAAAATGAGCAAATATTTGTACAAAAACAATCAAGTTTATCAGTTTGAGCATTAAATATCTTGCCTTTGTGGTGTATTCAATTGAATATAGGTTGGAGGATTTACAAATCATTGTATTCTGTTTTTATTTACATTTTACACAATGTCCCAACTTCATTGGAATTGGGGTTGTATATCAGAAGCTCAAAGTGCTTTACAGTAATGCCTCACATTCACCCATTGGCACACACACACACACACACACCGATGTCAGGGTGCTGCTATGCAAGGCGCTCACTACACACCAGGATGAACTTGGGGATTAAGGACCTTGTCCAAGTCCTCTTAGTGATTTTACAGCTAGATGGGGGTTTGAACAGAGTATCCTCTGGTCTCAAGCCCACTGCTTAATCACTAGACCATCACCTTTTGCTCTGGGGACATTGAAATGGACATTTTAAAAATATTTTTGACATTTATCATTTTGCATAGAATATGAGTGAATGTAAAGCTAGAAAAATGACAGACTCTGTAGTTGCATCCCTTGTTTGTTAAACTGCTATTTACTGTACAAAGCTGCAGCAGCAACGTAGTGATCTTTTGTTACGTTATAGCTGTGTCAGTTTACAGACCACCAGAATCTGAATCAAATTTATTGCTAAATAAGTTCTCACTTGCAAGGAATTTGATCTGGTGTCATGGGTGCATAAACAACAGTAAAAGAAAAGGAAAAAGAAAAACAAACAAGAAAAAATACTTCTGTAAGAAGTAACTGGTGCATAAACAACAATAAAAGAAAAGGAAAAAAAAATACTTCTGTAAAAAGTAAAGGAGTCAAACTGATAAATGGGCAAAACTATATTTCAGTGTGAATCCAGGCTTTCAGATTTTAATTACATTTCTTAAGCTTCTTTAATTTATGTATTACAATTTATCAAATTTATCTTCAAAATAAACATTGTGTTTTCTACAGATGTTTTATTGTATAAATGATACAAACTCCACTTCGATTAACTTAACTCTTCCTCCTTATTTTTCTCAGAAATCGCAGTTGTAGATATCATTCAGGATGTCCATTACCAACGCGCCAACCAGTAATGACGCCTGCCTTAGTATTGTGCACAGCCTGATGTGTCACAGGCAGGGCGGTGAGAGCGAGACTTTTGCCAAACGGGCCATCGAGAGCCTAGTCAAAAAGCTGAAGGAGAAGAAAGATGAGCTGGATTCACTCATTACAGCTATCACCACCAACGGGGCCCACCCCAGCAAATGTGTCACCATTCAGAGGACGCTTGATGGGCGGCTACAGGTACGATGACTGACCATCAGAATCCTTCTACTCTACACATAGTTCAGATGAATGCTAAGTTCTTTTGGCTCCTCCCCTTTTCACTCATGGTCACCACAGCAGATCTGACATGGATCTACATGATTATTTGGCACAGGTTTTACACTGGAAGCCACAACTCCATATTGAATGGGGAACCTTTTGCTCTAGAAACAAGCACACTAATTCCTTGGCTGCCACACTCTTTATGGTCAGTTTAAATTTAGGTGATTTAAATTAAAATCAAGTCACACAAACACATTTTGTCTGGCAGAATTGGCATTTGAGTACCAGACAGATTGAGAACTTGTGATTTTGAGCAAGTCAAACTAAGAACTTGTTCATTACTAAATGAAATAATGTCCTACAAAAATCAACATTACTCAGAGTTCTTGGAAAGTTGTACTTTATTATAAGTTATGCTTTTGGAAATCTTATACAATAATTACATTGGAGTCTTTTTAATAATATTCTTTGACAGATGATAGTTGTCCTGTTTGACCACAGTGTTCACAGAAAATGCGGTAAAACAAGCTTCAGTCTGTTTTGTCCAGTCAGTAATGTCATGATAATTGGCCTCATCTTTTGTGATAGTGACTTTATGCCTTAAAAGCTCTGACCCTGATTTTCTGTATTTTGTACCCTGTTGTTTTTCACAGGTGGCCGGACGGAAAGGCTTTCCACATGTGATCTACGCCCGGCTCTGGCGGTGGCCAGACTTGCACAAGAATGAACTGAAACATGTCAAATACTGCCAGTTTGCCTTTGACCTCAAGTGTGACAGTGTGTGTGTCAACCCTTATCACTACGAGAGAGTGGTGTCTCCTGCCATTGGTGAGTTACGACATTGATGAGTTTTATAGTGCTGCAGTGTATCCTCTGCATTACTACAGGCCTGGTGAGCTGCCAGGCCAGATTTTTTTTTTTTTTTTAATAATGCCAGTGAACAGAACAGCTGTGTTCTGGCATCAGTAATGCAATGTGTAGTTTACAGACACGCTCAAAATTTAGTAACATCCAAATGTACAGTAAGTAGTGTTCAGAATAATAGTAGTGCTATGTGACTAAAAAGATTAATCCAGGTTTTGAGTATATTTCTTATTGTTACATGGGAAACAAGGTACCAGTAGATTCAGTAGAGTCTCACAAATCCAACAAGACCAAGCATTCATGATATGTACACTCTTAAGGCTATGAAATTGGGCTATTAGTAAAAAAAAGTAGAAAAGGAACAAACAGGTGTGAATCAGGTGTCCCCTATTTAAGGATAAAGCCAGCACCTGTTGAACATGCTTTTCTCTTTGAAAGCCTGAGGAAAATGGGACGTTCAAGACATTGTTCAGAAGAACAGCGTAGTTTGACTAAAAGGTTGATTGGAGAGGGGAAAACTTGCACGCAGGTGCAAAAAATTATAGGCTGTTCATCTACAATGATCTCCAATGCTTTAAAATGGACAAAAAAAAACCTGAGACGCGTGGAAGAAAACGGAAAACAACCATCAAAATGGATAGAAGAATGACCGGAATGGCAAAGGCTCTCTCATTGATCAGCTCCAGGATGTTCAAAGACAGTCTGGAGTTACCTGTAAGTGCTCTGACAGTTAGAAGACTGTGTGAAGCTAATTTATTTGCAAGAATCCCCTGCAAAGTCCCTCTGTTAAATAAAAGACTTGTGTAGAAGAGGTTCCAATTTGCCAAAGAACACATCAACTGGCCTAAAGAGAAATGGAGGAATATTTTGTGGACTGATGAGAGTAAAACTGTTCTTTTTGGGTCCAAGGGCCACAGACAGTTTGTGAGACGACCCCCAAACTCTGAATTCAAGCCACAGTTCACAGTGAAGACAGTGAAGCATGGTGGTGCAACCATCATGATATGGGCATGTTTCTCCTACTATGGTATTGGGCCTATATATCGCATACCAGGTATCATGGATCAGTTTGGATATGTCAGAATACTTGAAGAGGTCATGTTGCCTTATGCTGAAGAGGACATGCTCTTGAAATGGGTGTTTCAACAAGACAATGACCCCAAGCACACTAGTAAATGAGCAAAATCTTGGTTCCAAACCAACAAAATTAATGCCTCGCAGATGTGAAGAAATCATGAAAAACTGTGGTTATACAACTAAATACTAGTTTAGTGATTCACAGGATTGCTAAAAAAGCAGTTTGAACATAATAGTTTTGAGTTTGTAGCATCAACAGCAGATGCTACTATTATTGTGAACACCCCCTTTTCTACTTTTTTTACTAATAGCCCAATTTCATAGCCTTAAGAGTGTGCATATCATGAATGCTTGGTCTTGTTGGATTTGTGAGACTCTACTGACTCTACTGGTACCTTGTTTCCCATGTAACAATAAGAAATGTACTCAAAACCTGGATTAATCTTTTTAGTCACATAGCACTACTATTATTCTGAACACTACTGTACAAGTATAATGTGAAACACACTTATTGTTGTTCTGAATTCCAACATATAGTATTATGCCAAAGTAAATACAGTCTGCAAAAAAGTTAACAGTTAAATCACCATTACATTCCCATTTTCAATCCCTAAATTTTTGCATGATGGTGGGCAACTAGCTCTGTGAACTTGCCCCTTCTGTTTTTTATCTGGATGTAGTCCCAATGCTTGTTTTACAGGTTTTATGTTTGGGTTAAGCATAAACAAATCAAAGCAGCATGGTGGCTTAGTGGTTAGCAGTGTTGCCTCACAGCGAGAAGGTTGTGGATTCGATTCCCACCAGGCCTTTCATTTAATCAGCTTATATAGGGCCTTTCTGTGTAGAGTTTGCATGTTCTCCCCCGTGTTTTTAGTGGGTTCCCTCTGGGTGCTCTGGCTTCTTCCCACATCCAAAAACATGCATGTTTAAATTGACCGTAAGTGTGTGTGCGGGTGTGTGTGTTTGTCTATATGTGGCCCTGCGATAGACTGGCATCCTGTCCAGGGTGTACCCCACCTACAGAAGAATTTGTTCAATTCATCAACAAAAGTTTGACTGCAAACTGCAAGACTTTCAGCTTTTTTACCAGTTTTCCCCATTTAAGGTGTTAAAGCCCCCCCAGGCTTGTTTTATATTACCGTTGAAATATTTGCCTCTATATTATTTTATACTCTATTTTTGCCTTGGAGATGCACCCCCTTAGGTGTTTCCTTTATTCCTGTACTAATTCCATATTGCCTGAGCGGAAAGCAGGCCTTCTTTCATTGAGACAGATTTTCAAATGTTTAAAAACCCAGGGTTTGCTATTTGGAAATATTTTAACAGATTTTGTTTGACACATACAGTCCTCACAAAATTTAATGTATGATGTTATAGTGTCCATAAGTTAATTCCCATCCTGGCATGATTCAAATAAAATATTCCAATTTGTGTTATTAACGTCGTCCTTGAGTTCTTCTTTGTTTATGTCAGACCAGACCTGTATCTGTTTGATGACTGGTTTTGTCCTTTTGAACATAGCTTTATATTTAGACATAAGCTGAATTACATTATAGTCAGATTTCCCGAGGGGTGGTCTGCACACTGCTTTATATGCTTCAGGAATATTGCCGTAATAGCGGTCAAGGGTCTGATTTAGGTGTGTAAGGCAGTGGACGTATTGCTGAACAGTGGGCAGGTTTTGTTGGCAGGTTGCAGGAGTTAAAGTCCCCGAGGATGAAGACAGGCTGGTCTGCAGAATGGGCAAGTGCATTATTATAGCTTTGCACTATTCTCTCCACTGCTTCTTCGTCATTCGATCTGGGCACGTAGACAAGAATAATGGTGATCTGGCCGAACACAACAATAAGCACTGCCCCTCCTTCAGATTTACGTGAGCGGCGCTCATTTCTCTGAGCTCTTATGGCGGTAAATCCAGCCAAGCTTCAAGAGTTTCATAATAATCTTTAAGCCCTGTTTCCGTCAGACACACAAGGTTGCTCTGTTTGAATTCGCAGTCATGTTCTGCTCTTAACGCCAGTTCGTTGCTTACCGAGCGACCATTTGTCAGTGTGATGGCAGGCAGCGGAATTCTGCTGCGGCGTCTCCAAAGTCGGTGTCTCACTTCGCCCCTTGAGCATCGCACTTTCCTGGGTTTCTTCCTACTCTCTGACCATTTGACAGGCTGTCGGATTTCCACACATTTGGCAGATAGAATAACTGATGGTGCCACATCAGTTAGGCGTAGGGAGAGCAGGTGCTTATGGGTGTAAGTGAGATGGTCTTGACAGCCTACCAGGCAGCTCCCATTTCCAAATGCTGATAGGCAAAAAAGTATCCATAAATGAGTGATTTTCATGGAGGTTAAGTCCAGAGTGAGAGGCTATTTTTAATAAATGACATACATATCAGATAGAGGGAAGGAATGGCATGTAGGGATGTAGCAGACCGAGCTTTTTGTATACAGACAGTCAATGAAATGATACAAATACTTTATCGTCATTCAGCTTCATCAGAGTTCAGTATTTAGGTCTGCAGATGTGCAGTTTGTATTGTCAGTAACAGGTCTTTATTTTGTTTTTTGTTCAGACTTGTCAGCATTGACGCTGGACCCAACCACTGGACCCAGCACGACAATGGTTAAGACTGAATGTGATTTTGACAGACCGCAGAGTCTGCCCTCTACTGAGGGAGGGCAATCCATCCGGACAATCCAGCACCCTCCTTCCAGCAATCACATAGCCCCCCTGGAGACATTTGGGACTTGTGCCTTGCTCCCATCTGCTGAGGCCTCCAACTCTGTCTCAGCATCATCCTTCTCTGCCATAGCTGCAAGTTCAGGAAGTAAGATGTTTATTTAATAGGCATGGGAATCTCTGGAAGCCTCACAATTCCATTAGATTACAATTCAGAGGGCTGCGATTCGATTATAAAAGGAATTGATGCATCTTTTCTCTCTCTGCACCATTTCTTTTTTCCTAAATGTGTGACTACTTGATATTTTCAAACCAAAGTATTTATAATGGTCCATAATGAATTTAGTTCCAATACATTCTGGAACCACTCAGCCATATTTACACCATGTGGCTCTCATTCACTGATTCTAAACTATAAAACCCAGGGGTGGTGGCGGGGGGCGGGGTGTTGTCAAAGACATCCAGGTTAGGTGAATTGGAAACTTATAATTGTCCAGGTCTCCCTTGTAAAAGAGATCTTAATCTGAATGGGACTAACCTGGTTAAATAGAGGTTAAAAAATAAAAATAAAAAAAACAGTGTTAAGATGGAGCAAGAACAAGAAACTATGTGAATTTTGTTCAGTGGTTTGTCGCAATATACAGTAAAACTTGTCTAACTGTCATTGTATAAACCATATATTCACACTCACCGGACAAAAGCAGAAGTCCCAATGCTTTTGTATGGTTTTCCATGTAATAAACACCATATATAACAGCTTTTCACTTACATTGGACTAAACCTTCCGTCCCATTGCAATGTATTTCCATTTAAAAACTCTCTGCATGTACCGGACAGATCAGTCTGGACGTGCCCAGTCGCAACAGAAGTACAAAATGAAGTTCAACACTGACACAAGCTGATTTGAGGAAAGTGGGCACTGTATTTCCTTGATTAAAAGCCCGGCCATTAATTTTTTTAAACCATACTCAGATCGGCACTTAAAGGAGGCAGCCCTTTATTCAAGGCCATTATTAACAAAATACTTCTTGTTGCCTGCACTGTAATATGGTGTTAGGTTTCACACATATCCCTGGGTGTGGCGAACCAAAGACAACCACTTTAGATGAGTCCTCTGCATGTC
This sequence comes from Thalassophryne amazonica, assembly GCF_902500255.1. Lineage (NCBI taxonomy): Eukaryota > Metazoa > Chordata > Actinopteri > Batrachoidiformes > Batrachoididae > Thalassophryne > Thalassophryne amazonica. Next base: position 65,707,615 of record NC_047107.1, read on the forward strand.
TGTGAACCCTCTCTGTAACCTGGTTGATATGACGGTAAGAGCTGTGATTGGTCAATTTTCCACTTTCACTCCTTCCCCTCCAGTCATATTTTAAAAGTTTTTTAGTGTACACGATTAGGTTTCAATCATGGATCAAATACAGGAATGTTTAGCAGAAAAGTCTGCAAATATCACCAACTTTGCAACACAGAGTCGGAAAAAGACGCATGGAGGGAAATTGCACATGCCATAACATTGGTTTGGAGGTTGATGATTGTATAAAGAAGTCGAGCTCATTGAGGGACAAATTGATCCAGAACAAGCCATTGTTCCTGCGGTAAATTCCAATAGGATGCTCACAAATGCAACGGAGAACTTTAAAAGGGTCATGTGCACGTCATTGTCATTGCATAGCCACGGAGTTATGGAGTTGTAGAAGCATAAAGCAGGCTTTAGGGTTTTAAGGTACCGGCCCTTTTCTATGTCCACAGCGGACATAGAAAAAAGAGTGACTTCACCAAATGTAATCTTTTTAATGCGCATAATGTCCAGTGCTTATTTAAGGCAGGTGTTTATTTTTTCAGATGAAGTTTTGACCTGGTCATTAAATGAGGCAGGTCCCTATTCAAGATCAGGTGTTTAATCAAGGAAATACCTTAGCCTAATTGGTGCTGGGGATTCCCTGTAGATTGTTTGGTGCCTCTTGACTGTAACCAATCCATGATATACATATAACGGATTTTGTCTGTTATATACATAGATTTCGATTAGAACGGACAAAATTCGCTGGTCCATCTGAATCCATTATATGTGAGTTTTACTGCAGTATAAAAACAGGTGGCTATTCTGTTTCATTATGGAGCGCTGCATCTGCAGCTGCTATGTGCTGCATCCCCAGACAGACTGTGTGCTGTAATGACACGACTGTAACAAAGCTGTATAGAAAATGTACTAAAGTTTAAAATACATTTCTGGATCAAAAATGACTCCAGCAAAAGTAGGAACACAGATTTATATAAGGAACATGCAAAGTTAATGGGAGCCAGCCCCTGCAATTAATGTTCATAAAATCAAATATTGACATTTGTGATTCAACTCAGAATCATCTTCGTCCTCATTTTCCCCCATCCATTATATAAAGAGTATATCTACTCGTCTATTATGTCCTTTCTGAACATTTGTATATGGATGTCTTGGTGGCTTCCCTCACTTGACTCCTTTTTTTCTTTCTTTTCATTTCCTGTCTGCATATACAGTGAGGAAAATAAGTATTTGAACACCCTGCGATTTTGCAAGTTCTCCCACTGAGAAATCATGAAGGGGTCTGAAATTTTCATCTTAGGTGCATGTCCACTGTGAGAGACATAATCTAAAAAAAAAAATCCGGAAATCACAATGTATGATTTTTGATAATTTATTTGTATGTTACTGCTGCAAATAAGTATTTGAACCCCTACCAACCAGCAAGAATTCTGGGTCACACAAACCTGTTAATTTTTCTTTAAGAAGCCCTCTTATTCTGCACTCTTTACCTGTATTAATTGCACCTGTTTGAACTTGTTACCTGTATAAAAGGCACCTGTTCACACACTCAATCAATCACACTCCAAGCTGTGCACCATAGCCAAGACCAAAGAGCTGTCTAAGGACACCAGGGACAAAACTGTAGACCTGCACAAGGCTGGGATGGACTACAGGACAACAGGCAAGCAGCTCGACAGAAGACAACAACTGTTATGATTATTTATTAGATTTCAATTTTTCAATTTCAATTTATTTTCATTTATATAGCGCCAAATCACAACAGCGTTGCCTCAAAGCGCTTCACACAGGTAAGGTCTAACCTTACCAACCCCCAGAGCAACAGTGGTAAGGAAAAACTCCCTCTGAGGAAGAAACCTCAAGCAGACCAGACTCAAAGGGGTGACCCTCTGCTTGGGCCATGCTACAAACATAAATTACAGAACAATTCACGGACGAATATACAAGAAATGCTATTGGCGCACAGGACAGGAGGATTGCCAACACAAACACAACTCCTATCTCTGGATGGAGCTGCACCTTAAACAGAGAGAAAAAACAGAATCAGGCATCAGAAAGACAAAAAATATTGTATAATTTGCCAGCATTAAACAACAAGAAAAACAGAGAAATACTAAGGTGATCGCTGGCCACTAGCCCTAAACTTCACTAAAACACCCAGAATTTAGGTGAAGTTGAGGCCGCGGCCCGCTCCAATTACTAATAAATGAATTAAGAGTAAAAAGCATAAAACAAAACTGTACCAGTATGCTAGCCATATGAAAGGGAAAATAAGTGTGTCTTAAGTCTGGACTTGAAAATCTCCACAGAATCTGACTGTTTTATTGACGGAGGGAGATCATTCCACAGAACAGGGGCACGATAAGAGAAAGCTCTGTGACCCGCAGACTTCTTATTCACCTTAGGGACACAAAGTAGTCCTGCACCCTGAGGACGTAAAGCCCGGGCCGGTACGTAAGGTTTAATTAGGTCAGCTAGGTAGGGAGGTGCCAGTCCATGAATAATTTTATAGGTTAGTAGCAGAACCTTAAAATCTGATCTCACTGGGACAGGAAGACAGTGAAGGGATGCCAAAATGGGTGTAATGTGGTTGAACTTTCTGCTTCATGTCAAAAGTCTGGCTGCAGCATTTTGAACCAATTGGAGACCCCTAATGCTAGACTGCGGTAAACCAGAAAATAGAACATTGCAGTAGTCCAATCTAGAAGAGATAAATGCATGGATCAGGGTCTCAGCATCAGCCATAGACAGGATGGGACAAATCTTCGCTATATTTCGCAGGTGGAAGAAAGCAGTCCTAGTAATATTTCTAATGTGGAGGCCAAAGGACAATGAAGGATCAAAAATTACCCCAAGGTTCCTCACTTTGTCAGTGTGATGTATGACACACGAGCCGAGGCTGAGCGTTTACTGGTCAAATTGATGCCGATGTCTCACTGGATCAAGAACCATCATTTCAGTCTTATCAGAGTTTAAAAGTAGGAAGTTTCTAGACATCCAACTTCTCACTGCTGCAAGGCAATCTTCTAAGGATTTTATGTGAACGAGATTACCAGCAGTTATCGGCATGTGTAACTGAGTATCATCTGCATAGCAGTGAAAGGTAATCCCAAAACGCCGCAATATGTGCCCAAGGGGTGCTATATAAAGGGAGAAAAGCAGGGGTCCTAAGACAGACCCCTGTGGAACCCCAAATTTCATGTCACTAAGGTTAGAGGTAGTGTTACTGTACAAAACACAGTGAGAACGACTGGTCAAGTATGACGTCAGCCATGCAAGGGCACTCCTAGTAATCCCAAAATGATTTTCCAGCCTATCAAGTAGAATATGATGATCCACTGTATCAGAGAATTAGAAAGTGGAAGAAACAAAAGATGACTGTCAGTCTCCCTCGGTCTGGAATTCTATGCAAGATCTCACTTTGTGGGGTAAGGATGATTCTGAGAAAGCTCAGAACTACACAGGAGGACCTGGTCAATGACCTGAAGAGAGCTGGGACCACAGTCACACAGATTACATTAGTAACACATGATGTTGTCATGGTTTAAAATCCTGCAGGGCAACAAGGTCCCCCTGCTCAAGCCAGCACATGTCCAGGCCTGTTTGAAGTTCACCAGTGACCATCTGGATGATCCAGAGGAGGCATGGGAGAAGGTCGTGTGGTCAAATGAGACCAAAATAGAGCTTTTTGGAATCAACTCTACTTACCATGTTTAGAGGATGAGAACAACCCCAAGAAAACCATCCCAACCGTGAAGCATGGGGGTGGAAACATCATACTCTGGGGGTGCTCTTCTGCAAAGAGGACAGGACGACTGTATCGTATTGAAGGGAGGATGGATGGGGCCATGTATTGCGAGATTTTGGCAAACAACCTCCTTCCCTCAGTAAGAGCATTGAAGATGGGTCATGGCTGGGTCTTCCAGCATGACAATGACCCCAAACACACAGCCAGGGCAACTAAGGAGGGGCTCCGTAAGAAGCATTTCAAGGTCCTGGAGTGGACTGGCCAGTCTCCAGACCTGAACTCGATAGAAAATCTTTGGAGGGAGCTGAAACTCCAAACCTGAAAGATCTAGAGAAGATCTGTAAACCTGGTGAAAAACTACAGGAAACGTTTGACCTCTGTAATTGCAAACAAAGGCTACTGTACCAAATATTGACACTGATTTTCACAGGTGTTCATATACTTATTTGCAGCAGTAACATACAAATAAATTATTTTTAAAAAAATCATACTTTTTTTTTTTTTTTTCTTCTCAGATTATGTCTCTCACAGTGGACATGCACCTAAGAGGAAAATTTCAGACCCCTCCATGATTTCTAAGTGGGAGAACTTGCAAAACTGCAGGGTGTTCAAATACTTATTTTCATCACTGTATAATAATGGTAAATGCCACACTGGCAGAACCATCTATGAACATTAATACATATATACAATTTATTCTTGCAAGACAGAAGGTATGTAAGGTATGTAGTGCATGAGTGATCGTGATGTGCGTGTGTGACCATCCGCCCTTCCTGATCAGCCTACAACATCCTACTCAAAGCCGACCGACAACTTCTATCAGGAAGGACCGACCACCAAAACAACATGAGGACAGACAAGAACGAAAGACAAGTGGTGAAGGCAATAACTGAAGTGAGACAGAGGAGACGGGGCCCCAACCATACAGCATACCAGGACAAATAACCACACATGAACAAATAATGACAGCAACAGCCTGTTGTCCAATTAGTGAGCATCCATACCCTAATCTAGGACACCAGAGTCTTGATCCCCTTGAGAGCACCTAAAACTGAACTGTGGCGATGGCCACAAACATATAACCATCCACACACAGAGACCCTGATCACAGCTAAATATCCAATCACTACTGTGGCTGGTGTGTTGGGCCAAGACAAAAGTACAGAACCCTACCATATGACGTGAACCACTCCGGCACCTCAGAAGCCATACGGCCGACTGCAAGCAACGACGGAAAAGGGTCCAGGATGCAGGGCCCCAGGAGAAAAAGGGCACCGGAAGGGCACAGGGGCCAGGAAGGGCAGCCATCAGAGCCACGGGGGCAGCACGACGAACCAACAGGGGAGCACCCCGGCGGCGCAGGAACGCACCCCTGACAACCCCCCCCCCCCCCCCCCCCCCCCCCCCCCCACCAACAGAGGCACAGGAAGCAACCCCATACCCAAGGGAAGCACGCACGGTGTCAAAGGGAGGAGTGAGCGGGGACGGGGGGGCAAAGGAGCCACTGCAACCAAACCCAAAGTGCGGGCAGGGACCATCGAGCCATACGAGGGCGGGGCCCGGCCCCCAGACAAGAGGCGAGACCCAACACCCAAGACTCCCCCAGCACAGCCAGCAGGACGCCTCCAAACTCCCTCCAGCCCCCAATCCACTCCGGACCCCACCCCAAACACCTCTTTTTTTTTTTTCTTTTTTTTTTGCATTTTTTTGGTTGTATTTCTTTTTGCTGGCATAGTACGTGGTCTTTATAGGCACTGCCTGGAGTTTTAATGCTCTAAATTGACGAGACTCTGCTGTGAATTATTCTGAATACATTAGTTGAGAAAATATTTGCGGTTAAGGACACACTGATGGAGCCGTTTGTCTCTGCAGGCACCTGCTCCACCTGGTCAAGGAACAACAGCTTCACCCCAAACATGCTTCATCACACTAATGGTCATCTGCAGCACCACCCGCCAATGCCACACCCAGGACACTACTGTAACTACACTCAGAAAATTTATTTCACGAATAGACATTTTTTTGCCAAGTGGGTGATCACTGTCTTCTTCTCAGGGCCTTTGCATAATGAGCTCACCTTTCAGCCGCCGATATCCAATCACCCCGGTGAGAATGCACAAAACAAACAGCAACATACTGCCCATATTGCACAAATTATTTAATATGTTATAATTCATCTTTATTCCAGTCCCAAATCATAAAAAGATGGGATGATATGGAAAATGCAAATTTAAAAAAATTATTCTAACATTTATAGTATGAAGCAAAGATATTTCATGTTTTGTGTGGTCAACTTCTTGTAATTTAATAAATATTCATTCCTGCGTGTCAGGCCTGCAATACATTTGAAACAACACAACGGGGCGCTAAAGCATTTACCATTTTATAATGTTGCCATCCCTTCACACAACAGTTAAAGATATTTTTGTGTTGAGGATACCAAGCGATGAGGCATTTCAGGTGTTGTTTTGTCCCATTCTTCCTAATAAAACACATCTTAAGAGTTCTTGAGACAGACCCTTGAAATATATTTGAAAAGAATATAAACAGTTGCAGCCTTTAATATTTTTGAGTTCACATTGGTTTCTTGCCTCTTTCAGCGCCTGACTACTGGTGCTCTGTTGCCTATTTTGAGATGGATGTTCAAGTGGGAGAGACCTTTAAGGTGCCGTCCTCATGTCCCATTGTGACAGTGGACGGTTACGTTGACCCTTCAGGAGGAGACCGATTCTGTCTGGGCCAGCTCAGTAATGTACATCGTACTGAAGCTATTGAGCGCGCAAGGTAGGTTTTCATCGTGGAATGGCTTGAAAGTTGCGTAGCACAGCTAAAGACAACCAGTGTAATTTTGATTTAAAAAATCAATGTTGGCTCATAATATGTCCCCCTAGATTAGTGTTGTGGGTGATATATACATCAAAACATTTAGTATTTGATGGTCTCACTCTGGCTTTATCAAATCAGTTCCAAGCTCAAACATGCATATTTTCCCCTTGTTTTAAACCAGTTTTTATATTGTGAACCTGCCCTTCCATAATTTTCACCAGTGGATTTACTGTGTACTGCAGAATCTGGAAGCAGGTCATTCATGGCTCAAATAAAAAATTAACGGATACATTTCATTTACATACTCAGTTAATTAGTGAAGCAAATCTTGTTAAGGGATTACATTTTTAGGTAACTTTTAAAACCATTAGCGGACCAGTTACTTCCACTAAATTTTGTTCCACTAACTTTAAGTCAGTTACATCTTGATCATTATCAGATTTTGGCATGCTTAACCTTTTTCGGAACCTCCATGTTTGTGCTTAAACATCCTAAAATTTCAACACTTTTGGTCTGTGTTTCAGGGTTTTACAGCAAAAAAAAAAGCCAAAACGAAATTCATGTAAATTAGTGGTAGCTTAAGCTCAAAGTTTTAGCTGTTTATTATCGCAGTTACCATTTATTTTCCAGAATATGAGTCATGCCTGTTAAAAAAAAAAATGCCTCTTCAAGAGGAAAAACCCACATATGTCACACATTTTTCCTTTATTATCATCCCTTTAATTTGGGATTTTTGTACATTGTTGTGGTTTACATTTTGTTATTGGCATTGCTTTGATTCCTGGGAATTATTATTATTATTATTATTATTATTATTATTACACAACCTCCCAAACTAGTAAAAATAAATAAATAAAAGTTAAAAAATGCAATTTATCATCTGGAAAATTATGGTAACTTTTCAGCTGGCAGATTAGCCGTAGCCAAAGGTAAATTTTAGGTTAGCTGTGCCCACCTCTGACCTACGTACAGATGGCTTGTCTGTGTATTTATTTATGTATTTAGTCCTTTCTAAATGTATCCTGTAAAAGATTCTTCACCTCTGTTTCAATGTTTTGATTTAGCGAGGATGAGAAAATACATGAACAAACACGCAAAAGTGCCTATGTAGCATACCTGCTAACATTTCATCATACTAACGTGGGACACCTACATGTGGCCGCAAGCGCCAACAGCGTGAAGTATAACTACTTGGTCTCGAGGGCATACCCGGAATCACACAATAGCAGGACTAATAGGCATCCCACACACACCTATGCGGGATGCAGGGACACAGGGGTAAATACCAGGACTGTCCCGCCCAATGCAGGACGGCTGTCAGTGCTGATGTAGGTGAAGTGTAATTTCTGCCTATTCTAACCACACACACAAGCACATATATGCCATGATCCTAGGGATAGCATTGTAAATATTCTGCATTTGCTTGCCATAAAAACATAACTTACTTGTCTTCTTTCCTTTGTCCTCTCTGTGTCCTTTCTGATGTTCCTCTCACCTTTCACAGGCTTCACATTGGAAAAGGGGTACAGCTGGAGTGCAAAGGGGAGGGAGATGTGTTGGTTCGATGCCTCAGTGACCATGCAGTGTTTGTTCAGAGTTACTACCTGGATGGAGAGGCAGGCCGAGCCCCCGGAGACGCTGTTCACAAAATCTATCCCAGTGCTTACATCAAGGTACAGACATAAACTCTACAGTGTGTGTGTTCAGTTCATTCAAGTCTCTCATGGGGTTCATTGGGTCCTCATGCACCTCAGGTGTCTCTGATTGGCACCCACTGGCGACATTTGTACTTCTCTTACACAGGTGGTTAATTTGTGCTGAGCATTGCTGTGTTTGGACTCTCTTCCCTCCTCCTAACAGGTGTTTGATCTTCGCCAGTGCCACAGACAGATGCAGCAGCAGGCTGCCACAGCACAAGCAGCAGCGGCAGCACAAGCAGCTGCCGTGGCCGGCAACATACCTGGACCAGGCTCAGTCGGAGGGATTGCCCCAGCTATTAGTATGAAACTGCAAGTTCATGTGCACAGACACAGATGTTACGGCAGTATGATCAGTGTCTCACAAAGACCAAAGGCAACATTGATTTAACTGAAGACATATAAATTTTGAGGCAGGCAGTTTTAACTAAAGATTTTGGATGAAATATTTTTAAAACATACAGCTGTTAACCTATAATCTTTATTTTTATCATATATCTATAAATGATACGCCAGTATGATTGGATAAAACACTAAAGAATAAATAGCAATACCCCCTTTTCATGGACGGGTAATATTTTTCATACCACCCGAGTAATCAGCCAATCCGGACAGCGGAGCGATGCCACGACGAAGAGGCGCGGTCAGAGGAACTGTGAAATACTGGTGAGTCACTATTAATAATTTGTTACGTGTCCAACCTCGTAGGTTGATCGTTCAAATTAAATTTGTTAGTTCTAAAAGCCATCATAATTATTTATAGGAAAACGTTCTATTTTGTTTCTACTAAGGTTTGAACTTTGAGTGTTTACACAGGAAAGAAAAGTGAGAAAATGTTAATGCCTGTTTGAGAAAAGTGTATAAAGTGTGTAGTGAGGGGTTTTACAGCCTTAAAACATCTATAATAATTGTAAAAAATAATGCTGACTACTTCGCGGATTTCGCCTATCACGGGTTATTTTTAGAACGTAACTCCCTTTTGTGGCCTCGCAGTTTCGCAGATTTTTTTTAAGTGCAGTTTTGCATGCTTCTTTTTTTTTTTCTTTTTTTTTAACAGCGCATTGTGTTCTGTGTCCTTATCAGGCGGGCGATTACTCTCACTGCCTCTGATTCGCTTACTGAGTCTGCGGGCTCGGTAAGCACCGCAGCGGGCCACTCACACCGCCCCCGTCTGCTGTGCCGAGCTGCATGCAGCAACAGGTCCAGAGACTACGCTCGCTGTTTTGATGCGCAGCGCCTGCTGCATTGTCTCCGTAACCGCAGCCGCAGAGCTCCGTGGCCATGACTTGGATTCTTTGCGGGTCCCACATCCGTATCCCCGGAGGCAGTGAGCGAAGGGAGAGCACGCGCATTGTGTTCTGCATGCATTTATCATTTTATAGGTATATGATAAAATCGTTATCAAGTTGTTTTACCAATGAATATGGCTTTATACACCCTGAAGAAAACCGGGTGTATGGTTTTCTGAAGGGTGTATAAAGCCATATTCATTGGTGAACAACTTGATAACTGATAATATTCAATTGGTTCCATAAGTATTTGGACAGGGGCAGGTTTTTTTTGCCTCTGTATGTGCTTGCAGTGTAGACTTTTAGCTTTAATTCTAGGAGATTATCAGAAATATTCCATTAGCCATTTAGGAATTACAGCCATATTTATACACAGTCCCTCCATTTTTAGAGGCCATAAATATATGGACAAACTTTATAAATGCATATTGTTTCTTTTTTTTTTATCACCACCATTTTTACAGCCAACTTTCTTTAGACATGTCCAGGGTTGGACACACAAACATTTTCAAGTCGCCGAATGCATCTTGAACTTGCAGTATGGATACTGTATGTGGTGTGTGATGGAGAGTAGACTCACCTTCTCCATCACCACCTGTTATGGGACCTGCCCTGCTGCTGACAGGAACATGCTGCAGAGGGCGGTGGCAGCTGCCCAGACGATCACTCGTTACAGTCTCCCTTCCACTGAGGACATCTACATCGACAGGTGTAGGAGTAAAAGTCTGCAAAAAAATGAAGCATGATGAATTTTTTGCATCCATTTCACGGACCCCTTTGTCCCTCGGCGTATTGCCATGTAGGGCTGCATAAGCTCAGCATAGTCGGTACGCCACATTACGCAACTCTACGTTGGCCCAGTGTGAAAGGGGCTTAAGACTGATCAACTCCAGGACTCATTGACAAGTGACAAAGTGACAAAGTTTTTATTCGGCACACAAAATATTCAAATAGAAAAAAATGAACAATTCCACAAACAAACACAGACAAAACTAGTGAGTCCGAAAGGGTGTGGGCTGAAGCAAAGCTTATTAGCGCCCACCCCTGCTCATACAAGTCCAAGAATTCTTATCAGTCATATTTACATAAATACAAATTCACTACTACATGTCGACACACAGACATACACATCAGTATACTATTCACTTATATTTATATAGTACCAGATCACAAGAAAGTCGAATCAACGCACTTTACGCCAGTAAGGACTAACCTTACCAACCCCCAGAGCGAGCACTAGGCAACTGTGGTGAGGAAAAACTCCCTATAAGGAAGAAACCTCAAGCAGACCAGGCTCTTGGGGGTGACCCTCCGCTTGGGCTGTGCCATATATACCTATATACATACTTATATACTTTACAAACATAAATATATACATACATACATATACACAGTCACTTATATACATATACATATACACCTACCCATATCTATATATCTACATACGCATATACATACCCACACATTCAAATATACGAGTCCCACTTATAAATTGAACATTCCATATAAATCAAATTATATTTGCTTCTTTATGATACTTAGACATGATGTTCTTTTTGAGTAGTTTCTTAAATCTTACTAAGGTACTACTCATTCTAACCTCTGTTGAACATTTGTTCCATTTCCTAACCCCAACCACAGACACACAAAAACCCTTTACATTTGTTCTTACTGGTGGTTTCATAAAAATTGCACAACCTCTTAAACTATATCTGGATTCCCTCAATCGGAACAGACTCTGGACATGTCTCGATAAGGCTTGGTTTTTCGCTCGAAATAAAGTTTGAATTGTAATGTAATCGACCAAATCTATGAATTTTAATAAATTTAAAGACACGAATAAAGAATGAGTTGGTTCACGATATTGTTTATTGCAGATGATTCGTATGGCTCGTTTTTGCAAAAGGAATATTGGATTGGTATTTGATTTGTAAGTGTTTCCCCATGACTCAACACAATATGTCATATATGGTACCATCAGAGAATGATATAAAGTAACCCTTCTTGCGGCAGTAGGTCTTTGGCTTTATACAGAATGGCTATAGTTTTTGACAATTTTGATTTCACATAATTTATATGTGGTTTCCAGCTAAGTTTATTATCAATTATAACACCTAAAAATTTATTCTCTGTTACTAACTCAATTTCCTTATTGTTTATAGTTAAATTTTTACATTTGGGTGCCTGTTTATTTCCAAATATAATACATTTAGTTTTCCCAAGGTTGAGTGACAACTTATTAGCGTCAAACCAAACCTTAAATTTTTCCAGTTCTTTCTCCACTATGTCCAGAAGCTGTTCAAGATTTTCACCGCTACAGAACACAGTTGTATCATCCGCAAAAAGGACACATCTCAGTGAACTCGACACCCAACTTATATCATTTATATAGATTATAAACAACAAAGGACCCAGCACTGAGCCCTGCGGCACCCCACGTGACATCCCTGAGTTCAGAATTTGTATTATTGAATTGAACATACTGAAATTTGCCTTGTAAATAACTAGCTATCCATTCATATGCCAGACCTCTGATTCCATATTTCTGCAGTTTAATTAATAGTATTCCATGGTTAATTGTGTCAAACGCTTTCTGTAAATAAAAAAAAAAACACCTATTGTGTATTGTTTATTGTCAATTGCAGTTGCTATACTTTCCACAAAGTCCATCAAAGCATGTGATGTAGTTCGAGACCTTCTGAATCCATATTGTTCTTCACAAATGATGTTATGCTTCAGTAAATAATCATTTAATCTTTTAGCAAATATTTTTTCCAAAATTTTGGAAAATTGTGGCAGGAGTGATATAGGTCTATAATTAGAAAATGTGTGTTTGTCACCAGTTTTAAACAGAGGAATTACTTTGGCTATTTTCATTTGAGAAGGAAATTTACCAGTACTTAGTGACATATTGCACATATAATTGAACGGTTTTACTACACAATCAATAACTTTTTTTAATAAAGCCATATCCAAATTATTAAAATCAGTCGATTTCTTACTTTTTGAACCATGAACCAGATCAAGTATTTCCCTTTCATGAGTACCACCAATGAACATTGAAACAGATTTGTTAAACGTTGAATTATTTACCCAGAAGTTATTAGTTGATGAGTCAATTTTACTGGCAAGATTTTTACCCACATTAACGAAGTGTTCAGCAATAGATTCGTCGTTATCAATCGTGATGTAGTTGTTACTCTGAAAAAATGAAGGATAATCTCTAGTTACTCTATTCTTTTTTACTATTTCATTTAATATGTTCCATGTGTTTTTGATGTTATTTCTATTTTTGACAAGTAACTCATTATAATATATTTTTTTACTGAGTCTCATGATATTGATTAACTTATTCTTATGTTTTATACTTACTTTCAGCTTCCTTAGTTCGTAGTTTTATGAAATGTTTATATAGTACGTTTTTCTTTTTACATGCCCTCTGAAGCCCCTTAGTTATCCATGGTTTGTTGCTATATTGATTTCTATATATTTTGTCAACAAATGGACAGTGTTTATTATACAAACTGGAAAAAATGGAGATGAAAGCATCATATGACCTGTCAACATCATCAACAAAAACATCTGACCAATTCTGACTTGATAAATCCTCCCTTAAATTATCAATTGTTTCAGGTGTTACTTTTCTACTCATGAATTTGGTATTGCTTCGATACTTACAACAACCCTCCAATGCAAAGACTGAGAAAACTGGCAAGTGATCACTGATATCACTGACCAGTAGTCCCCCACTAAGATTACCGGATATAACGTTAGTTAAAATATTGTCAATGAGAGTTGTTGAGTCCATAGTTATTCTGCTAGGATGAATGATGGTTGGAAACAGTCCTAAACAATACAAGGTGTTTATAAATGAAGTGATTTGTGGATGATTGTGAGGGTTTAAAAATCTATATTGAAATCTCCACAGACAAATAAATGCTTATTTCTGTTGATTTTGTTGTACATGCCTAAGATAATGTCTTCAAAGGTGTCAATATTTGTCCCAGGAGTTCTGTAAATACAACTAACAACTATGTTTTTGGAGTTTATAGATGTAATTTCTATGGTAACACATTCCATGATGTTGTCCACTGTAAATTACATGTTGTTGATGAGTTTACAGTTATAATCTGACCTTACAAACAATGCAACGCCTCCGCCCCTTCTCGTCTGCCTATTAACCAGGAACAATTCATAACCATCAAGATATACCAGATCTTTATTATCCTCATTTAACAATGTTTCTGAAATTGCAATAACTGAAAAACGTTTTTTGGATGTTTTCAAACAATCATTAATAGTGGACAGATTACGAGAAAGACTTCTGCTGTTGAAATGTATAATTGAAAAATCTTCATCATTGATTTTATAATTTTTGAATTGTTCTTCTGTAAAATATTTGCACTGTCTTGAGCACCGCACTTTACACTGCTTTGACCTGCTATGCAGCCTTTTTACGATTTGCTGCTTGTTTGATTGCGGCGCTAGAGCGAAGGTTGATTGTATATTCATAATTTTTTTTTTATTATGAGATTGGTCAACTTTCATTTTTTTATTTCAGGAATTATTTATTATTCAAATCCAATTACATTTTTTCCACAAATCTGATTGGTTAATCGTGTGAGATTTCAGACTGTATAATATCGGGGTAACCATGGCAAAATATTTGAGCGTTTCACATTTGGATGTATTACTGCACGCCATGACCAGCCGCGCGCTACTACACAGATGTCAATAATGGCATTGTTGGCTGAGAGCGAGAGAAAGTCACGTACCGACAACGATGCCAAATTGGGTGAATTTAAGCTACCATACGAAAGTATTGATGTGGATTCTGATACAGAATTACCACTTCACTTTTGATGGATTACTCGGTAAAACTCAATTTGCAACCATATAACCAGAAGGAACGTCCACAAATCAGACACAACAGAGTTATTCCCTAATTGATTTTTGATTTTTAGTATTATCTATTTATTTAGGACATAATGCTACTGGTCCTGAGGACAGATTTTGTTTTCATGTGAAACATGTAAATGACAATAAAGGAAACTTGAACCTTTCTGGTAAATTTGTCTGCAGCAGGCAGTTGTAAGATACGACGCAGGAGACTAGTGGCAGAAGCCACTACATCACCCAGAACAACCCTGTAGGACTGCAACATTGCATGTTACATCAAGCCTAAGACTCCTTCAGAGTTGATAGAGGTGTCTTGGTGGCTTCCCTCACTAATCTACTCAGTATTGCAGAACTGCTTGATAAATTAACCACATAGCACCACACTTTTGCATTTCTTAATGATTGATATAAGTGTAGTTGCAGACACATTCATTGACTTGGTGATGCTCATGTATCCATCCCCTGACAAGTCTAAAAAAAGGGTTGACTGTAAAATTGCTGATTTGTATTTTATTATATTTTATATATTATGTTTTTTTTTTTTATTATTAACTTGATTAGTGGAGGGACTGTGTATAATAATGGCTGTAATTCATAAATGGCTAATGTGATATTTTTGTTGAATCCCTTGAATTAAAGATGAAAGTCTACACTACAGACACCTCTTGATTGATTCATTTGAACTCCATTGTGGTTGTGTACAGAGGTGAAATTACACTCTCAGATCTTCATGGGTTTTCAATCCGAAATAATGAGATTGACAATTAATTATGCATTTAATTCAAGTCAGAATGAAAAGTCTTCAGTGAAGCAAGTTTGTAGCTTTTCTTTTTTTGTCCCCCTGCTCTCCTTTCAGGTCTGTCGGCAGCAGCTGGCATCGGGGTGGACGACCTTCGCCGGCTGTGTATTCTCAGGATGAGTTTTGTTAAGGGCTGGGGGCCTGACTACCCACGGCAGAGCATCAAGGAGACGCCCTGCTGGATCGAGATCCATCTTCACAGAGCTCTGCAGTTGCTGGATGAGGTTCTGCACACGATGCCGATAGCTGACCCACAACCTCTGGACTGAGCAGTGCAGCACCTCGTGTCACACTGCAGCACACCGTGGCAGTGGGCGATGTTCCTCAGAGGATCTGCCTCTGATGAAGAGGCCTGACAATCTGACAGCCATTAAGGTGTGACACTCAAAACTGTTCTGTGAAATCCTTTCAGGTGTTTCAGAGTTTTTTTTTTTTTTGTTGTTGTTAATCAGGAACAACACTAAGATGAGCCGTTTGTTCATGACATAGTCTGTATTTCTTTTGTGTTGTTTTTGTTGACTGGAATGAGGAATTCTGGGGCGTAGATGATCACGTGTAATGATGCCTACAGAACACCACACCGTGTAAACTGGATTTTACAAAAATGACTTGCCGTCTCAGCCTCTCAGTCCTGACAAATTAGCAGAACCAAATCAGTGTGAAGGCTGTACAGCTGCTGGGTGAGATTCTGTACATCACAGGTCCTCACATCCGATATGGGACTACTCCTGTGAATGTCAGTTTTCAGCTGCCGTCACATCATTGACACGCTCGCTGTCACAGCTGCACCTGGAATAGTGAGATTATTGGAAGTTGGCAGGGCTCAGACCTGCTAGCATTTCTGTTCTGTCAGTCACGGACAGCGCTGTGGATGACTTGGTGCGGGCTGCACGAGGCTTTCAGTGCAACATGACATGCACTTTGCATACAAAACCCGGCTTTTGAACTGAAGTAGGGGCAAGTGGACTATGGACTCAGGGTATGTTAAACCATGGGTATGGGTCTGGAAACAGGTGACGGACCTCGGCTTGGTATGAATCCGTTTCTGCCCTTTTCTCACTGCCAAACCAAGAGTGAAACTGAGCCAAGATGCTTTTGTTGGGCGTGGCTGATTTTCAGCGCTTGAGGTTTTTTCAGTTTTACAGTCAATAATTGGAATTCTGGTCTTTAGACAAACCAAAGTGTATGTATATTTACTGTCATGAATGTGAGAACACAGCCAGGTATGTAAATATGCAGTAATCTTGGTCAAACTGTAATATTTGTGTCTTTTTTTTTGAAGCAGAATTTCCAATCACACAAGTTTGCCTCATTGCACTTGTGGGTCGGTGCCCACTTGTGTACTGCTTGATTTAAGTTTTGTATAGACATATTTTCTTGGGTCTTTGTTTTTTTTATGGAGTAAATTGTATTTTTAGCAGTTTTTCTGGTTTGAAATACTCTTAGTCTTGATGTTTATGATGCAACATGAATAAGACACTGAACAGGCTTTTATTTTTTTATGGAATTGTGTGCAGATGTTACATTGAGTATATTAAAATTAGCATAAAGACACATTTATAAAAAGTATTTTTGACCCATCTTTGGCGATATTTACACACCTGTACTGTGTATTTTGAATGGTTTTAATTACAGACTTTAAACATAGAACCAGCAGTTTGATGCCCATGTGGCTGAGCGACACTGTCCTTGAGTAAGATTCTGAACCCCAAAACGTCCACCTTGGGGCCCCTTAGATTGACTCCATATGGATATGAGGAAAATGCATAATTGTATGTTTTTGTTTTTCCTTTTGAAAGGCATGTAAGTATTTCTTTTTGTTTTTAAATGCATGTTTGCTGTTTACTTGACATTGACTCATGTACCTCATCTAAAAGTGAAGCCCATTGACTCCATTAATGTGCGATTCTTGTGAATTTGAGCAGAATAAGTACAAATAGCTCAGGGCAGATGTAGAAGATGTGCACACACATGCACACAAACATTCAGACTTCTACAGGAGGAATCTGCAGCACAAATGTATATCCGGTATATCTACTGTAAGTACAAAAAGTGTTGCATGGTGACCTAAGACAGAACTGTGATGTGGAAATGCTGCCGACTCCTCAGATTAGTCTGTCAGCGAGTTTTATGTTGGGTGGGTGATACATTTAATACGGGTTGTGTATTTTGTCAGTTTAAATATTTTGCATCTGCTTTCATATTTTCATTCTGCAGATGGACCAGACAAACTGATGGACAATTTGTGGAGTCTCTGATTCATAAATCTGAAAACTATGTGCATAGGGGTTTATAAATCTGGTGACAAACACTGGTACAGCTGTCAGGTTTTGTGTGCACACAGTAGTAGTCTTATAGTTGGACAGTGCATCCATAAAGTATTCACAGTGCTACACTTTTTCCACATTTTTTACAGCCTTATTCCAAAATGGAAGAAATTCATTTTTTCCCCTCACAATTCTACTCACAGCACCCCATAATGACATCATGAACAAAAGTTGTTTTTTTTTTTTCATTTAATTTTTGCAAATTTATTGGAAAAAAAAAAAACCTAAGCACATGTACAGTAGTGTTCAGAATAATAGTAGTGCTATGTGACTAAAAAGATTAATCCAGGTTTTGAGTATATTTCTTATTGTTACATGGGAAACAAGGTACCAGTAGATTCAGTAGATTCTCACAAATCCAACAAGACCAAGCATTCATGATATGCACACTCTTAAGGCTATGAAATTGGGCTATTAGTAAAGTAGAAAAGGGGGTGTTCACAATAATAGTAGTGTGGCATTCAGTCAGTGAGTTTGTCAGTTTTGTGGAACAAACAGGTGTGAATCAGGTGTCCCCTATTTAAGGATTAAGCCAGCACCTGTTGAACATGCTTTTCTTTTTGAAAGCCTGAGGAAAATGAGACGTTCAAGGCATTGTTCAGAAGAACAGCGTAGTTTGATTAAAAAGTTGATTGGAGAGGGGAAAACGTATATGCAGGTGCAAAAAATTATAGGCTGTTCATCTACAATGATCTCCAATGCTTTAAAATGGAAAAAAAAAACAGACGCGTGGAAGAAAACAACCATCAAAATGGATAGAACAATAACCAGAATGGCAAAGGCTCACCCATTGATCAACTCCAGGATGATCAAAGACAGTCTGGAGTTGCCTGTAAGTGCTGTGACAGAAGACGCCTGTGTGAAGCTAATTTATTTGCAAGAATCCCCCACTAAGTCCCTCTGTTAAATAAAAGACATGTGCAGAAGAGGTTACAATTTGCCAAAGAACACATCAACTGGCCTAAAGAGAAATGGAGGAATATTTTGTGGACTGATGAGAGTAAAATTGTTCTTTTTGGGTCCAAGGGCCGCAGACAGTTTGTGAAACGACTCCCAAACTCTGAATTCAAGCCACAGTGAAGCATGGTGGTGCAAGCATCATGATATGGGCATGTTTCTCCTACTATGGTGTTGGGCCTATATATCGCATACCAGGTATCATGGATCAGTTTGGATATGTCAAAATATTTGAAGAGGTCATGTTGCCTTATGCTGAAGAGGACATGCCCTTGAAATGGGTATTTCAAGGACATGCCCTTGAAATTTCAAGGACAGAGTGGTTAAGGTGTTGGGCTTGAGTCCAGAAGATCATGGGTTCAAATCCCCGCCTGACTGGAAAATCACTCAGGGCCCTTGGGCAAGGCCTTTAATCCCCTATTGCTCCCGGTGTGTAGTGAGCGCAGATGTGAAGAAATCATGAAAAACTGTGGTTATACAACTAAATACAAGTTTAGTGATTCACAGGATTGCTAAAAAAGCAGTTTGAACATAGTAGTTTTGAGTTTGTAGCATCAGCAGATGCTACTATTATTGTGAACACCCCCTTTTCTACTTTTTTTTTTTTTTTTTTTTTACTAATAGCCCAATTTCATAGCCTTAAGAGTGTGCATATCATGAAAGCTTGGTCTTGTTGGATTTGTGAGAATCTACTGAATCTACTGGTACCTTGTTTCCCATGTAACAATAAGAAATATACTCAAAACCTGGATTAATCTTTTTAGTCACATAGCACTACTATTATTCTGAACACTACTGTACATTAGTATTCACACCCTTTGCTCATTACTTTGTTGATGCACCTTTGGCAGCAATTACAGCCTCAAGTCTTCTTGAATATGATGCCACAAGCTTGGTGCACCTATCTTTGGACAGTTTTGCCCATTCCTCTTTGCAGCACCTCTCAAGCTCCATCAGGTTGGATGAGGAGCGCCAGTGTTCAGCCAATGACGTTCAATTGGACTCAGGTCTGGGCTCTGGCTGGGCCACTCAAGGACATTCACAGAGTTGTCCTGCTGAACGATGAACTGTCGGCCCAGTCCGAGGTCAAGAGCGCTCTGCAGCAGGTTTTCATCCAGGATGTCTCTGTACATTGCTGCGTTCATCTTTCGCTCAATCCTCCTGACTAGTTTCCCAGTTCCTACCACTGAAAAATATCCCCACAGCATGATGCTGCCACCACCATGCTTCACTGTAGGGATGGTGCCTGGTTTCCTCCAAACATGACTCCTGGCATTCACGCCAAGGAGTTCAATCTTTGTCTCATCAGATGAGAGAATTTTGTTTCTCATGGTCTGAGAGTCCTTCAGGTGCCTTTTTGGCAAACTCCAGATGGGTTGCCATGTGCCTTTCACTAAGGAGTGGCTTCCATCTGGCCACTCTACCATACAGGCCTGATTGGTGGATTGCTGTAAAGATGGTTGGCCTTCTGGAATGTTTTCCTCTTTCCACAGAGGAATCCTGGAGCTCTGATAGAGTGACCATTGGGTTCTTGGTCACCTCCCTGACTAAGGCCCTTCTCCCGTGGTTGCTCAACGTAGATGGGTGGCCAGCTCTATGATTCAACGCACATTGATGGAAATACCCTATATTTGGCCCTCATTCGTGGTATCGCTGTCACAAATATTGACATTGTGTCTCTTGCATCAGTGGTTTCAGATCACCCACTTAAGTTTGCAGTCTCGTTGCCTTGTTCACTGGAACAAGAAACTTATTTATCGTCACAGCAACACATCAACTACTCAACTACAATTGAACTTGGATCCAGACTGCCTGATGTCTTAGGGGCACTTTCAGAAAATGACCGTTCAGTAAATAGTCTTGTGGACAGCTTAAACTCAGCCCTCACGACCACATTTGACATGATCGCTCCACCTACATTAAAACCAGCGAAAAAAAACACTAGCCTTGGCTCAATAATTACGTACGTGGCCTCCAGTGATGCCGGTAACGCGTTACTCTAATCTGACCACTTTTTTTAGTAACGAGTAATCTAACGCGTTAATCTTTCCAAATCAGATTAAAGTTACTTCTCCAAGTCACTGTGTGTTACTATTATTTTTGCATTGTGGGTCGATAGCAGCATTAAACTTGATCCGTGGGAAGGAGGTCGGGGTTCGACTGAACTGCCCACTTTAAGCGAGCTGTGAGCTTTTCATCCACGGTTTTCTACAGCAGCTACAACTCGTCCTCACCTCTTAAAGCGCAGTGATAACAGCACACCTGCACTGAGATTTACAAAGACATTTTTATTCTTTTTTTTCTCCTTTATTTAGAATTCTGAGCTGAGCCGCTCCGTATCTGCTGCTAAAAACAGCTGATCCTCCGCGACGCGTCAACAACTAACACTATTTTCCACTCAGATGCACTTAAACTCTCTTTCTGAGGACCACATGATGTGAAAACGCAATAAAACTTTCTTACCTGTAAATCTGGTCATGTTTTCTGCATAAATAAATGTTATCCATTCTTTGTGTTCAGACGCCAAAGCAGGGGCGAATCCAGATTGAATGGGGGCGTGGGGCAAGGATGTGCCCCCCCACAACACACCTAGATTAAAGGTCCAGTTTTGAAACATTTTTTGTTTACTACAACTACTAATACTACTTATAATAATAATTTGGACAAGTAAAATGTTTAGAGAGAATTTAAATGTTAGAAAAATGTTAGAAAGAATTCAGTAGTTACATTTATAAACAATGTAGGTTAGAAATGGCAAGTTTTACTGTTACAGTGCTGTCAACAGTTAAATATGAGGTCAAGAAAGACGTCTTTATTTTACTTTTTATAAAACAAGTATTTATTTTCATTGAAGTCAAGAAAGGGTAACTATAAAGTGAGTTTTGGCAAAACAGGTATCATTGTCATGTTGAGGTGGCAGAGGGTTGTCGGCAGCTGGGAAAAGTAACTAAAAAAGTAACTAGTAATCTAACTTAGTTACTTTTCCAATTGAGTAATCAGTAAAGTAACTAAGTTACTTTTTCAAGGAGTAATCAGTAATTGGATTACTTTTTCAAAGTAACTGTGGCAACACCGGTGGCCTCAAGCATAAGTCTAGAGGTCTAGACCGAAGATGATGTAGTTCAAAACTAGAGGTGCATGCGTGATGCTATTCTAGTAGATTATAAACATGCACTATTGGGCTGGTAGTAGGCCTACAAAACAGGCCTACTACTATGATTTGATTAACAAAAATAAGCATAATTCAAAGTTCTTGTTCAACACTGTGGCAACACTTATTCACGGACAACCACCTGCAAGTCAATCCTCTGTGGCCCACTCTTGGGCCTACTGTGTTGGAAATTATTAATCTGTCGCTAACCTTGAGATCTGTTCCTAATGTTTTGAATCTGCAGTGATTAAACCAAAAATCTACTGAAATATTATAGGCCAATGTCAAATCTATCATTTTGTTCAAAAATTCTTGAAAAAGTGGTTTCACAGCAGCTGGTGGACCACCTTACTGAGAATAATCTCTTTGAGCCACTGCAGTCTGCATTTAGAAAATATCATTCCACAGACAGCTCTTACTGACGTTATAATCTTCTGTTTGCAATGGACTGAGACACCACGATGGGTCTTTTACTGTTAGATCACAGCTGGGCATTTTACGGCCCGCGGGCCGCATCTGGCCCTTTGGCTGACTTGGACCAGCCAGCAAATACCTGGAAATTAGAGAATTATTTACTATTCTATCAAGTTAGTGTTGCGGGTGACCTTCGTCCACCTCCCAAGCCGTTTGTGGCTGTGTGTGCGTGTCCTCTGGAGTATAGCAGAGCCTGGCACGGAGAAATCACCCCATACCGCACAGCCTTGTACTGCGCCATCGCGTAATAACGGAGCCTGGCATGGAGCCATCGCCCCACGCCACACAGCCTGGCACAGTGTGCCATCACGTACTGTATGCCACACAGCCTGGCATGGTGCATTCACGTGATCCATGAGGAACTATCCGTGGGAACAGCGACTGAGATGCCGGCTGGAGTCATGGATCCAGCGCCGGAGACAGTTTGGTTTTATACATACCTGCTTTCTGTCCCGTGATCATGAATGCTTCGTTTTCACACTCGTGCTCTTGATGTGCAGGCTTTTTGGTTATGGGCAAGGCATGATCATTGGTCCACCTTTTCCCAACGATTTGAGACTTTGTTTTTTTTTTGTTTTTTTTTTACTTTTTACTTTTTCTCCTGTTCAGCTGTCCTCATGTGCCATGTGGCCAGGCCTTTATGACTGACTTTTATTTTGAAGCCTGTTTTTTGTTTGTTTGGTTGTTTGGTTTTGTTTTGTGCTCGGAAATGATTAATCCAATCAACGTGTACCGCTCCTCAAAAATGTCCGCTCATGCCAAAAAGAGAGAGATGCTGAATGTGGAATTTTGATGACGTTTAATAAATCCAGGTACAGGTCCTCTCTCACTTCGCAACTCTATCTCAGACATTCAGCTTAACTTTGATACACTTGTTAAAGATCAACAGAGACTAGATTTCTCTCACTGAACAAGAAAAAGGAACTGAAAAACAAAAATTTGGTGGAAAATACAAATGTAGTCATGCAAAGACATAAGAACTAGTGAACTGGGACACTGTTCTCTTTTTTCTGCATAGTTGACATAGTAACTTGCCTTTAATATCTTGTTTGCAGTGACAATTGATGTGATGTCTTTAGAAAGCTAAGAACCTCCTTGTTCCAACAGCAAGTTTCAGTTTCAACAGTATATTAAACTCATAATGCATTTTGGGATCAATGTGACTGAAAATGATCACAAATGTAATGAGTCAGAAATGTTTCACATTTTGTTCTCTGTCTTGGAAAATTTGATTGAATAAATTAAATTTTTGTAAGGTAACCTCTTTTCTTGTCATTACCAGTCAGAACATGTAACAGTTTGTCACAACAATGCTATTTACTTCTTTTAGATAGGAATAAAATTATTATTGTGCAGACTTGAGTTTGGCCTTTTGGCCCAGCCCTCCACAATATTTTCTGTTTCTTATTTGGCCCTTTGCAAAAAATAATTGCCCAGCCCTGCTGTTAGAGCTTGGTGCTGCATTTGATACAGTTGATCATTGTATTCTACTTGATAGGCTGGAGAATTATTTGGGGATTTCTGGGACTGTTGTTGCATGGTTGACATCTTACCTAACCAATTGCTCTTGTTGTGTTCTATATAATAACACTACCTCTAACCTTGGTGACATGAAATACGGGGTTCCACAGAGGTCTGTCTTAGGCCCCCTGCTTTTCTCCATTTACAGTAATGTTCAGAATAATAGTAGTGCTATGTGATTAAAAAGATTAATCCAGGTTTTGAGTATATTTCTTATTGTTACATGGGAAACAAGGTACCAGTAGATTCTCACAAGTCCAACAAGACCAAGCATTCATGATATGCACACTCTTAAGGCTATGAAATTGGGCTATGAGTGATTCTTTAACTACAGGCACTATTGGCCTTGTAAGGGTGATTCTTAGACTACGGGCACTTATGTCCTTTGATCATATTGTATGAAAAAGGGGAAATTTCACACTTTTATAGTTATCTTTACAATGAAAGTGTTAAGAAATTTGTTCTAGTAGTCTATGATGACTTTTTCACCTTTTTTCAGCATCATTATATGCAAATATTGCCGTTTTGTGCTTGTCCCACACCCAGGCTTTTGATCTTCAATGATAAAAATGCATGGTAAAGAAACGTTTTTTCTAATGTTTTAAAATATCTCTGAATAAAATATCAGTAAAATAATCAAAACATAATTGGGGTATTCAATGTCATACAAGGGTGATTCTTTAACTACAGGTACTATTGGCCTTGTAAATGTAATTTCCACCACACCATTGCCTTACAATATAAAGCGCCTTGGGGCAACTGTTTGTTGTGATTTGGCGCTATATACATGTGCTCTGATGTCACTGTTTATCTCCATAGAAACTACCCAAACAATCTTTCATACAAACTGTTTAAAGGGACATTACAGTGTTGTGGTGGAAATTACGGCAATAGTGTGGGACAACTACAGTTTGTTTAAAAAAAATCACAATAGTTGTATGACATTGAATACCCCAATTATGTTTTGATTATTTTACTGATATTTTATTCAGAGATATTTTAAAACATTAGAAAAGACATTTCTTTACCATTCATTTTTATCATTGAAGATCAAAAGTCTGGGTGTGGGACAACCACAAAACGGCAATATTTGCATATAATGATGCTGAAAAAAGGTGAAAAAGTCATCATAGACTACTAGAACAAATTTCTTAACACACTTTCATTGTAAAGATAACTATAAAACTGTGAAATTTCCCCTTTTTTCTGTTTTTCATACAATATGATCAAAGGACATAATAAGTGCCCATAGTCTAAGAATCACCCTAGTACAAAAAAGTAGAAAAGGGGGTGTTCACAATAATAATAGCATCTGCTGTTGACGCTACAAACTCAAAACTATTATGTTCAAACTGCTTTTTTAGCAATCCTGTGAATCACTAAACTAGTATTTAGTTGTATAACCACAGTTTTTCATAATTTCTTCACATCTGCGAGGCATTAATTTTGTTTGTTTGGAACCAAGATTTTGCTAGTTTACAAGTACTAGTGTGCTTGGGGTCATTGTCTTGTTGAAACACCCATTTCAAGGGCATGTCCTCTTCAGCATAAGGCAACATGACCTCTTCAAGTATTTTGACATATCCAAACTGATCCATGATACCTGGTATGCGATATATAGGCCCAACACCATAGAAGGAGAAACATGCCCATATCAGGATGCTTGCACCACCATGCTTCACTGTCTTCACTGTGAACTGTGGCTTGAATTCAGAGATTGGGGGTCGTCTCACAAACTGTCTGTGGCCCTTGGACCCAAAAAGAACAGTTTTACTCTCATCAGTCCACAAAATATTCCTCCCTTTGTCTTTAGGCCAGTTGATGTGTTCTTTGGCAAATTGTAACCTCTTATGCACATGTCTTTTATTTAACAGAAGGACTTTGCGGGGGATTCTTGCAAATAAATTAGCTTCACACAGGCGTCTTCTAACTGTCACAGCACTTACAGGTAACTCCAGACTGTCTTTGATCATCCTGGAGCTGATCAATGGGTGAGCCTTTGCCATTCTGGTTATTCTGTGAGTGGATTATTAATCAGTGACATTAGTGATCATCTACCAGTTTTCATCGTTTATAATAGAAACCATCGGCGGAATCAGCCAGAGGAGAAAATAAAATACAGGCGAGTGCAGACAGAGGAAAACATGAACACACTAAAGAAGGATTTACAGGAGCAAAACTGGGAAAAGGTATACAGTGAAAGTGATGTTGATAGTGTATATGAAACTTTTTTACAAATATTTACATCATTATATTATAAAAATTGTCCAATTAAACAAGACTACAGAAAACAAAAAATCCAAGATCGACCATGGATGACGAAAGGGTTACGAAATGCATGTAATAAGAAAAATACACTGTATAGAGAATTCATAAAACTAAAGACTAAAGAGGCAGAAAATAGATATAAGAAATACAAAAATAGATTAACTAATATTATACGGGTATGTAGGAAGGAATATTATAGTAACATATTATATAATAACAAAAACAATATTAAAGGAATATGGGATATATTAAATAGCATTATCAAAAATGGTAATAAAAAACAGAGTTACCCTCAGTATTTCATTGATAATGTCAAGAAGGAAAATAAGGATGAGGTAGTCAACGGTTTTAATACATTTTTTTTGTAAATATTGGACCAAGCTTGTCAGAAAAAATTCCCAATTCCCAACCTGAGGATTGGGATAATAATCTCATAGAAAGAAATCCCTGTTCAATGTTCCTCACAGCAGTGGATGGAAAAGAAATTATAGACATTGTGAATAATTGTAAATATAAAACATCTACCGATTTAAATGAAATTGATATGGTGGTGGTAAAACAGGTCATTGAATGGATTGTAGAACCATTAACATACATCTGTAACTTATCATTTCAAACCGGTAAATTTCCCAATCAAATGAAAATAGCTAAGGTTGTGCCGCTGTATAAGACTGGGGATAGACACCACTTCACAAATTATAGACCTGTTTCTTTGCTTCCACAATTTTCCAAATTATTAGAAAAGTTATTCAATAATAGATTAGACAAATTCATAAATAAACATAAATTACTTACTGATAGTCAATATGGATTCACTTGCATTAATAGAATCAGTTGAGATTACAAACGCCATAGACCACAAATTACATTCAGTTGGAATATTTATAGACCTTAAAAAGGCTTTTGATACAATCAATCATGACATATTAATCAGTAAACTTGAACAGTATGGGATTAGGGGGTTGGTGTTGCACTGGGTGAGAAGCTACTTAAGTAACAGAAAACAGTTTGTGAAGTTGGGGGAATATACATCATCATGCTTGGACAATGCTTGTGGCGTCCCACAGGGGTCAGTATTGATCCAAAACTTTCTAATTTATATAAATGATATTGTCAATGTTTCCACAATATTAAAATTAGTATTATTTGCAGATGACACAAGCATTTTTTGTTCAGGGGGGATTTGCAGGAGTTACTGAGGAGGATCAGTATAGAAATGGGAAAATTGAAAATATGGTTTGACAGAAACAAATTATTAAACTTAAGTAAAACAAAATACATGTTATTTGGCTATTGTAATACAGACATACAGGTTCAGTTACAAGTCGAGGGGGTAGATATTGAAAGGGTACATGAAAATAAGTTTCTGGGGGTGATAATAGATGATAAGATAAACTGGAAGACTCATATAAAACATATACAAAGTAAACTGTCAAGAAGCATTTCAGTTCTAAACAAAGCGAAACATATTCTGGACCACAACTCACTCCGCATTCTTTACTGCTCACTGCTTTTACCATATTTACAGTACTGTGCAGAGGTATGGGGTAATACTTATAAAGGTACAACACAATCACTATCAGTAATGCAGAAAAGAGCTATAAGAATTATTCATAATACTGGCTATAGAGATCATACAAATCCACTATTTTTACAATCCAAATTCGTAAAATTCACAGACTTGGTTCATTTTCAAACAGTGCAAATCGTGTATAAAGCAATAAACAATTTACTTCCAGCAAATATTAAAAAATATGTTTTTTAACAGATCAGGGGATTGCAGTCTGAGGGGGAAATTTAATTTAAAGCATCAGTGGGCACGAACAACATTAAAAGGTTTCTGTATTTCTGTCTGTGGGGTGAGGATGTGGAACAGATTGGGAGTGGGGCTCAAGCAATGTCCAAGCATGAACCAGTTCAAACAGCAGTACAAAAATATGTTTTTTTCTAGGTATAGGGAGGAGGAAGGGTAATGAAGGTTAGGGTGTTTTTGTTTTTTGCTTCGGCTTGTAAATATATAGTATTTTGTATGTAAGTAGGTATGTGTAGGTGTATATTTATGTTTGTGTATATATGTGTGTATATGTGTATATATATATATATATATATATATATGTGTGTGTGTGTATGTATGTTGATATATATATATATATATATGTGTGTGTGTGTGTGTATGTATGTTGATATATATATATATATATATATATATATATATATATATATATATATATATATATCTCGGTTTAGGTGTGTAGGAATCTATGTGTATATGTGGCAAAGGGTATTACTGGTTGTGGGGAAGAAGGGGTAGGGATAAATAAGCCGATGCTTCACCCTACCCCTTTTCGGACATGTTGGGTACACAGTAGGAACTTTTTTGTTGTTGTCTTTACTGATCTATCTTGTAATTGTTGTTGTATCAAATGTTCGAAATAAACAGTTTTCATTCATTCATTCATTCATTCATTTTCATTCATATATACACTCAACAAAAATATAAACGCAACACTTTTGGTTTTGCTCCCATTTTGTATGAGATGAACTCAAAGATCTAAAACTTTTTCCACATGCACAATATCACCATTTCCCTCAAATATTGTTCACAAACCAGTCTAAATCTGTGATAGTGAGCACTTCTCCTTTGCTGAGATAATCCATCCATCCTCACAGGTGTGCCATATCAAGATGCTGATTAGACACCATGATTAGTGCACAGGTGTGCCTTAGACTGTCCACAATAAAAGGCCACTCTGAAAGGTGCAGTTTTGTTTTATTGGGGGGGGGGGATACCAGTCAGTATCTGGTGTGACCACCATTTTCCTCATGCAGTGCAACACATATACCCTGCAATTTTGCAAGCTTTCCCACTTAGAAATCATGGAGGGGTCTGAAATTTTCATCTTCGGTGCATGTCCACTGTGAGAGACATAATCTAAAAAAAATCTGGAAATCACAGTGTATGATTTTTTTTATATATAATTTATTTGCATGTTACTGCTGCAAATAAGTATTTCAACACCTGCCAGTCAGCAAAGATTCTGTCCCTCAAAGACCTGTTAGTCCGCCTATAAAAAGTCCACCTCCACTCCACTTATTATTCCAAATTACAAGCACCTATTTGATGTCGTTAGCTGTATAAAAACACCTGTCCACCCCACACAATCAGTAAGACGCCAACTACTAACATGGCCAAGACCAAAGAGCTGTCCAAAGACACCAGAGACAAAATTGTAGACCTCCACAAGGCTGGAAAGGGCTATGGGGCAATTGCCAAGCAGCTTGGTGAAAAAGGATCAACTGTTGGAGCAATTATTAGAAAATGGAAGAAGCTAAACATGACTGTCAGTCTCCCTTGGACTGGGGCTCCAAGATCCCACCTCGTGACGTATCAGTGATCCTAAGAAAGGTGAGGAATCAGCCCAGAATTGCATGGGAGGAGCTGGTCAATGACCTGAAGAGAGCTGGCACCACTGTTTCCAAGGTTACTGTGGGTAATACACTAAGACGTCATGGGTTAAAATCATGCATGGCATGGAAGGATCCCCTGGTTAAATGAGCACACGTCCAGGGCCATCTTAAGTTTGCCCATGAAAATTTGGATGATCCAGAGGAGTCATGGGAGAAAGTTATGTGGTCAGATGAGACCAAAATAGAACTTTTTGGTCTTTATTCCACTCACCGTGTTTGGAGGAAGAAGAATGCTGAGTACCATCCCAAAAACACCGTCCCTACTGTGAAGCATGGGGGTGGAAGCATCATGCTTTCGGGGTGTTTTTCTGCACATGGGACAGGACAACTGTACTGTATTAAGGAGAAGATGACCGGGGCCATGTATTGCGAGATTTTGGGGAACAACCTCCTTCCCTCAGTTAGAGCATTGAAGATGGGTCGTTGATGTGTCTTCCAACATGACAATGACCCGAAGCACACAGCCAGGATAACCAAGGAGTTCCTCCGTAAGAAGCATATCAAGGTTCTGGAGTGGCCTAGCCAGTCTCCAGGCCTAAACCCAGTAGAAAATCTTTGGAGAGAGGTCAAACTCCATGTTTCTCAGTGACAGCCTAGTAACCTGGCTGATCTAGAGAAGATCTGTGTGAAGAAATGGACCAAAATCCCTGCTGCAGTGTGTGCAAACCTGATGAAAAACTCCAGGAAACGTTTGACCTCTGGAATTGCAAACAAAGGCTACTGTACCAAATATTAACATTGATTTTCACAGGTGTTCAAATACTTATTTGCAGCAGTAACATACAAATAAATTATTAAAAAATCATACATAGTGATTTCCGGATTTTTGATTTTAGATTATGTCTCTCACAGTGGACATGCACCTAAGATGAAAATTTCAGACTCCTCCATGATTTCTAACAACACTCGCTTTGCTTCATTTTTCTTTTGTTAGTTTTTGGTTTTGTTTTCTTCCTTTTTGCACTCTTGCTTTGCAGGCTTTTCGGTGATGGGAAAGGTGCAGGATCTTTTGTGCACCTTTTCTCAGTAATTTGTAACTTTTTGACTTTTTATCCTTTATTCAGCTATCGCCGTGTGCCGTGTGTGGGACCAGGCCATGAGTATCCACTGTGTATTATGCCACTTGGTAGTATTCCTACATTCAGAGTACCAGTCTAAAGTTTGGAAACAGTTTCCCATTCACTTCAGTGGGAAAGTGTGTCCAAATGCTTGAACACATTCCAGCACAAACTTGTGTTCAAGTAAGATCACTTGTGCATTTACCACTTTGTAATATTACCATTACTTCTCACTTCACTTTAAAGGTATTTTGGTATTAAGGATACCCAGCAATGAAGTGTTGAAGGTGTTTTTTTTTTAACTAACTTAAGGTGTGTAACAGAAAGAGGTTGTCATTTTATTTTTCATTTCAAAGTTCTCCACTCATCTTCTATGGGGACAGGTTAATCCACTAAACCCCTAAAACATTTAGCGGAAGTTCCAGCTAAAAGCTAAACTGATAACTTTTATTATTTGTATTGACTCCAGTACACTGGCAGCTACTGACACAACAATGAGCCAGCACTTCTGTCGCAGATCAGTCTTCTGTCAGCAAAAGAGACCTGGTGACCAGAGAGAAAGGAAGGGGAGCAATATATATATATATATATATATATATATATATATATATATATATATATATATATATATATATATATAATATCCCTCATCTTCCCTTTACCATTCATTTTTATCATTGAAGATCAAAAGCCTGGGTGTGGGACAAGCACAAAACGGCAATATTTGCATATAATGATGCTGAAAAAAGGTGAAAAAGTCATCATAGACTACTAGAACAAATTTCTTAACACACTTTCATTGTAAAGATAACTATAAAAGTGTGAAATTTCCCCTTTTTTCCTGTTTTTCATACAATATGATCAAAGGACATAAGTGCCTGTAGTCTAAGAATCACCCTTACAAGGCCAATAGTGCCTGTAGTTAAAGAATCACCCACTAATAGCCCAATTTCATAGCCTTAAGAGTGTGCATATCGTGAATGCTTGGTCTTGTTGGATTTGTGAGAATCTACTGGTGCCTTGTTTCCCATGTAACAATAAGAAATATACTCAAACCCTGGATTAATCTTTTTAATCACATAGCACTACTATTATTCTGAACATTACTGTAAATGGAGAAAAGCAGGGGGCCTAAGACAGACCTCTGTGGAACCCCGTATTTCATGTCACCAAGGTTAGAGGTAGTGTTGTTATATAGAACACAACAAGAGCAATTGGTTAGGTAAGATGTCAACCATGCAACAACAGTCCCAGAAATCCCCAAATAATTCTCCAGCCTATCAAGTAGAATACAATGATCCACTGTATCAAATGCAGCACCAAGCTCTAACAGCAGGGCTGGGCAAAAATTCTGGGTGTGGGACAACCACAAAACGGCAATATTTGCATATAATGATGCTGAAAAAAGGTGAAAAAGTCATCATAGACTACTAAAACAAATTTCTTAACACACTTTCATTGTAAAGATAACTATAAAAGTGTGAAATTTCCCCTTTTTTCTGTTTTTCATACAATATGATCAAAGGACATAATAAGTGCCCGTAGTCTAAGAATCACCCATGTGTTATGTCTTCTCCAGACTGTCAGCTATTTGATAACATGACTCGTGTGTCGTGCACCTGGGGCACAGTGAATCAGTCTAGAAAGTGATTTACTAAGCCCCGGTATCAAGTAGATGACAAATATTACTTGTTGAAGCTTTTACATTTATTTTCCCATGAATTATTTCTAAATTTGTGTATATAAACAACTTTTTTCACGTTTGAACAGAAATTATGACAGTTGTATTTCTAATAGTCTCTAAAGGACTAAAGATACACACAATACATAGCTGGTTTGCTGGATTATAGTTTGTATATAAATATATGCTGATGCATATATTTAATAATTTTGAAGAAATCTTTATAATCATGTATTTTTTTCATTATATTCTAAGTTGATTCACTGTGCCCCATGAATTAGTGTCTGGGGCACAGTGAATCAAAATTTTTAAAATCAATTTTAAACACCTGTAAATTACACTTGGGGAGACATAAATAACACAGCCTTATAAACAATAACTTGCTGTATTAAATCCACAATAGAATGACCTAAACCTATGCATGATGTGTTTATGCTGTCACAAAACATTTCTGATCCACTATGCCCTGGTTTCCCCTACTCCTTCATGATGATGTGATGAATGGACGCTGACCCCGCATCCCAGGGAGCTGGACAACCCCCTGCCAATGCACTTTGTTTTGATGCTATTTTGGTTTTTCTGTTTCCTGTTTCTTCAGCTTTGTAAAAAACCTTGTAATTGTTAGAATGGCCTAAGTGGGTCACCCCTCTGAATCTAGCCAGCTTGAGGTTTCTTCCTCAACATCATGAGAGGGAGTTTTTCCTTACCACTGTCACCTTTGTGCTTGCTGTAGGAGTTGGTAAGGTTAGACCTTATGCGTGTGAAGCGCCTTGAGGCAGCTTTATTGTGATTTGGCACTGTATAAATGA
The DNA here is from genome assembly GCF_902500255.1 of Thalassophryne amazonica. Taxonomy (NCBI): domain Eukaryota; kingdom Metazoa; phylum Chordata; class Actinopteri; order Batrachoidiformes; family Batrachoididae; genus Thalassophryne; species Thalassophryne amazonica. The sequence continues at coordinate 65,740,608 of NC_047107.1, forward strand.
AATAAATTGAATATATCAAATCAACTGAATTTACCCCAGGTGGACCCAAGTAAGCTGTGGAAACATCTCAAGGATAATGTCATTTGTGTGTGTGTGTGAACCAAGATGCATCTGAGCTCAATTTTGAGCTTCATGGCAAAGCCTCTGAATATTTATGTACATGTGATTTCTTTAATAAATTTGCAAAAAAAAAAAAACTTTATTTACATTGTCATTATGTTGTACTGTGTGTAAACGTTTGAGGAAATAATTTCATCCATTTTGGAATAAGGCTGTAACATAAGAACGTGGGAAAGTGCAGCACTGAATATGGTGCACAAATAAGATGTACAAATTCTGAGATTTTTATGACTGCTGGGATAGGCTCCAACCCCCGTGACCCTTGACTGGATTAAGCGGAGGAACAAAAATAAGTGTTGCATTTATATTTTAGTTTGGCGTTGATGATTAATCACCCCCTGCTGGATTGGCCCATTAAAATGTAAATATCAGTGTCTATTGTTCATTGTTCTTAGGTAATATATGTAGCTTCTCTACAAATATTAGTCCTATCAATATTCGGTTTTGGCGCCGTTCATCCTTGACCCAAAATACACCTGTCAGCAGGTGCTTTTAATTTGACAAACAGAGATGTGGCAAGAGACATTAAAAGCACTACACTTATGGTACCTGGAGCATGACACTTAAGTCACTCATGGTAACAGCAACATAACACATAACTAAACTGACTAAACCAATTGAACTACAAACCCAATAAATCAGTAACACTAACAATATTGTTAAACTAAGATAAACCACAATAACATTTAAAACCCCGAAACCCTGAGCTCCCCTGGTGCATTGCAGCACAATGTCCATTTTTTACTGGTTCACAAAAATTGCTAATTTCTCCTATCAACTTTCCATTTTTGCAGTGTTCATCCTTGACCCAAAATACATAAGCATACCAAACGGAAAATGTCGGCTCCCCCCAGGTTTTGTGTGATCAAAGCCATACATACGCACAGAGGCCACTTGGCTAATATAGGTAAGCTGCACCACAGGGATTGTGCTTTGTTGTCAGTGTATTCAAATGTTTTTATTCCTGTAGGTCCGGTTCCTCAGTCTGCTGCGCTATGTGGCTTTTGTCTCCAGATGTACGTAGGTGAGTGAATTCTCTCTGTGCTCGTCATAGCTATGTATATGGATGCATCATGCACTTGTTTCCTGGTTTATGTCCTTGTGTTATTTACTGTGATTTACTGATATCTGTCTGAGGCACAGCACCTTGCCTCCTCTGGTGACCCATTCAGTTTAATGAATACTTCACAGCTTGTTGTCCAGATAGACTGGATTTTCTCCTGCTTCCTCAAGAAATGTGCTCTTTTAGCAATATCTGCATTTTTCGTTGTTTGGTGCTCATTCAGGTCAACATCAGATCCCTTCAAGCTTTCTCCCATTTCAGTAAAGCATTTTTTTCATTTTCCATTTGTAAAGTGAATTATGAAAGCAGGTTTTTAAGTTTTATTTCTCCCTCCGAGGAAGAGGATGACATGCATCAGTGTCTGTGATGCTTAATGGATTGCTGTGGAAAAAAGCAGCTTCAAGTTGGTCCATGGAGTTCATGTCGGGCTCTGTGGGCTCACCACCACCTCCTGCTGTCACTGTTCTGGTGTCAGACTGTGGTCTGGTCTCCAAACCGCTGATAATGTCATTCGTGTGTGTGTGTGTGTGTATTACTGCAGGTCTGCTGCACGGCCCTCCAGATTGGCAATCCTCTTCTTCTTGTTCAGTCTATTCAGCTACTTATCTTCATTAAGTGCGTGATCATTCTCTGCTGTTTGGAGACAGTTGTCACCTCCTCAGTAAGGAAATCAAGCACCCTCTTTATCTCCTCAATTTTTTGAATGGAGTATTTATTGTCATTGTAACATGTGCAACGAAATTAAAAATGCTAGACCAGTCATATAAACAAGACTCTAAAACTAAAAAAGTGTGTGTGTGTGTATATATATATATATATATATATAAATACCAACCATCAAACACTCAACCAAACATTCAGCATTAATTGCACAATCCCTTAGTTGGACGAGCAGCAGTATTACATTTTGGCATTTTTAAGTGTGGTTATTGCTGTGGGGTAAAAGCTTTCTCTGAATCTGTCTGTCCTTGTTTTGACTGATCTGTACCATCTGCCTCACGGTAACAGATCAAACAGGAAGTGACCATGGTATGAGATATCCTTTATAATATTCTTGGCTTTTTTGAGGCAGTGGAAATGGTGCAGTTATACCAGAGTGAGGAGAGGGCAGCCGATGATCTTCTGGGCCGTGTTGATGACCCTCTGGAGCACTTTCCTCTGAGCCACTGTGCAGCTGGTGTACCACACACACATATACAATATTTCAGAATGCTCTCTATGGAGCACTGGTAAAAGGACACCAGCAGTCTCTGTGTCATGTTTTTTCTGAGCACCCTCAGGAAGTGCAGTCTCTGCTGGGCCTTTTTCAGCAGCTCAGATGTGTTCACGCTCCAGGACACATTCTCCTCAATGTGAACTCCCAGGAAGCGGAAGTCTGCCACCCTCTCCACACAGTCCCCACTGCTAATCAATGGTGTAATGTCCATTTTTTTTCTTCCTGAAGTCTACAACCCCTGGCAAAAATTATGGAATCACCAGCCTCGGAGGATGTTCATTCAGTTGTTTAATTTTGTAGAAAAAAAGCAGATCACAGACATGACATAAAACTAAAGTCATTTCAAATGGCAACTTTCTGGCTTTAAGAAACACTATAAGAAATCAGGAAAAAAAATTGTGGCAGTCAGTAACGGTTACTTTTTAGACCAAGCAGAGGAAAAAAATATGGAATCACTCAATTCTGAGGAAAAAATTATGGAATCATGAAAAACAAAACGCTCCAACACATCACTAGTATTTTGTTGCACCACCTCTGGCTTTTATAACAGCTTGCAGTCTCTGAGGCATGGACTTAATGAGTGACAAACAGTACTCTTCATCAATCTGGCTCCAACTTTCTCTGATTGCTGTTGCCAGATCAGCTTTGCAGGTTGGAGCCTTGTCATGGACCATTTTCTTCAACTTCCACCAAAGATTTTCAATTGGATTAAGATCTGGACTATTTGCAGGCCATGACATTGACCCTATGTGTCTTTTTGCAAGGAATGTTTTCACAGTTTTTGCTCTATGGCAAGATGCATTATCATCTTGAAAAATATTTCATCATCCCCAAACATCCTTTCAATTGATGGGATAAGTGTCCAAAATATCAGGGTGATTCTTTAACTACAGGCACTATTGGCCTTGTAAATGTAATTTCCACCACACCATTGCTTTACAATATAAAGCGCCTTGGGGCAATTGTTTGTTGTGATTTGGCGCTATATACATGTGCTCTGATGTCACTGTTTATCTCCATAGAAACTACCCAAACAATCTTTCATACAAACTGTTTAAAGGGACATTACAGTGTTGTGGTGGAAATTACAGCAATAGTGTGGGACAACTACAGTTTGTTTAAAAAAAATCACAACAGTTGTATGACATTGAATACCCCAATTATGTTTTGATTATTTTACTGATATTTTATTCAGAGATATTTTAAAACATTAGAAAAAAACGTTTCTTTACCATGCATTTTTATCATTGAAGATCAAAAGTCTGGGTGTGGGACAACCACAAAACGGCAATATTTGCATATAATGATGCTGAAAAAAGGTGAAAAAGTCATCATAGACTACTAGAACAAATTTCTTAACACACTTTCATTGTAAAGATAACTATAAAAGTGTGAAATTTCCCCTTTTTTCTGATATGATCAAAGGACATAATAAGTGCCCATAGTCTAAGAATCACCCATCAATGTAAACTTGTGCATTTATTGATGATGTAATGACAGCCATCTCCCCAGTGCCTTTACCTGACATGCAGCCCCATATCATCAATGACTGTGGAAATTTACATGTTCTCTTCAGGCAGTCATCTTTATAAATCTCATTGGAACAGCACCAAACAAAAGTTCCAGCATCATCACCTTGCCCAATGCAGATTCGAGATTCATCACTGAATATGACTTTCATCCAGTCATCCACAGTCCACAATTGCTTTTCCTTAGCCCATTGTAACCTTGTTTTTTCTGTTAAAGGTGTTAATGATGGCTTTCGTTTAGCTTTTCTGTATGTAAATCCCATTTCCTTTAGGCGGTTTCTTACAGTTCGGTCACAGACTCCAGTTTCCTCCCATTCATTCCTCATTTGTTTTGTTGTGCATTTTCGATTTTTGAGACATATTAAGTTTTCTGTCTTGATGCTTTGATGTCTTCCTTGGTCTACCAGTATGTTTGCCTTTAACAACCTTCCCATGTTGTTTGTATTTGGAATACCCCAATTATGTTTTGATTATTTTACTGATATTTTATTCAGAGATATTTTAAAACATTAGAAAAAACGTTTCTTTACCATTCATTTTTATCATTGAAGATCAAAAGTCTGGGTGTGGGACAAGAACAAAACGGCAATATTTGCATATAATGATGCTGAAAAAAGGTGAAAAAGTCATCATAGACTACTAGAACAAATTTCTTAACACACTTTCATTGTAAAGATAACTATAAAAGTGTGAAATTTCCCTTTTTCTGTTTTTCATACAATATGATCAAAGGACATAATTGCCCGTAGTCTAAGAATCACCCACAACTGTTGTGATTTTTTTAAACAAAATGTAGTTGTCCCATACTATTGCCGTAATTTCCACCACAACACTGTAATGTCCCTTTAAACAGTTTGTATGAAAGATTGTTTGGGTAGTTTCTATGGAGATAAACAGTGACATCAGAGCACATGTATATAGCACCAAATCACAACAAACAGTTGCCCCAAGGCGCTTTATATTGTAAGGCAATGGTGTGGTGGAAATTACATTTACAAGGCCAATAGTGCCTGTAGTTAAAGAATCACCCCTGTATGTTTTCACTTTTTTGGCTGCAGTGATCATCCATGTATTTTTTTTTTTTTTTTTGAGGATCACCATAGGTTCGCAATCGGATTAAGATCTTGAGAATTTCCTGGCCGTGGATGCAAAATTTCATCGTGATCTCCAAGTCACGTTGCTTTCACTTTTGCCTTCTGGATTGGTGCACCATCATGCTTAAAAAGGCATAGTCTTCACCAGATTGTTCCTGGATCATTCTGAAAAGTTGCTCTTGGAGGACATTTTGTTCCCATTCTTTATTCATAGCAGTGTTTTTGGGCAGAACAGTGAGTAAGGCCACTCCTCGGATGAGAAGCAGCCCCACACCTGTAGAAGATTAGGGGTAATAAAAATAAATCTTTGTTCCTAGTGCAACAATTGGATCTTTCATGAGAACCATACTGACCTTGCCACTCCAGTTAACATTCATTTGCTACAAGGGTTGGAGTTATTTTCTACAGTAAAATAACTTAAATAATTGGGGAGGACAAGTACTGAAGTAAATAAATGTTACAACGCCAATTCTTGTAAAGTTAGGACGTTGTGTAAAATGTAAATAAAAACAGAATACGATTTGCAAATCCTCTTCAACATATATTCTATTGAATACACCACAAAGACAAGATATTTAATGTTCAAACTGATAAACTTCATTGTTTTTGTGCAAATATTTGCTCATTTTGAAATGGATGCCTGCAACACGTTTCAAGAAAGTTGGGACGGAGCAACAAAAGACTGGGAAAGTTGATTAATGCTCAAGGAACACCTAATTGGAAAAAGGTGAGTGGCAGGATTGGGTATAAAAGGAGCATCCCCAAAAGGCTCAGCCATTCACAAGCAAAGATGGGGCGAGGATCACCACTTTGTGAACAACTGCGTGAAAAAAAAAAAAAATAGTCCAACAGTTTAAGAACAATGTTTCTCAATGTTCAGTTGCAAGTAATTTAGGGATTCCATTATCTACAGTCCATAATATAATCAGAAGATTCAGAGAATCTGGAGAACTTTCTACACATAAGCGGCAAGGCTGAAAACCAACATTGATCCCTCAGGTGGCACTGCATTAAAAACTGACCACCTGGGCTCAGGAACACTTCAGAAAACCATTGTCAGTGAACACAGTTCGTCGCTACATCTACAAGTGCAAGTTAAAACTCTACCATGCAAAGCAAAAGCCATACATCAACAACATCCAGAAACGTCGCCGCCTTCTCTGGGCCCGAGCTCATTTGAAATGGACAGATGCAAAGTAGATGACACTGCATCATTCATCAATAGCTGCAGCGGCGTCTACGTCTCTGGGATAAGAGGCATCTGGGGTGATTATCAACAAGTCCAGAAGTCCAGAGTGTGTCATGGTACAGGGGTCGTGTCAGTGCCCTTGGCACAGAAAATTTATACTTCTGTGATAGCAACATTATACATGCCACCTTCAAGACATGTTTTCCAAGGACATCCATAAATTTTCCAAGAATGCGATGCAGAACTACATTTTGCACACATTACAAAAGGCTGCAAATGAGAGAATAGGGGAACTGGTGTGCCTGCAGTCCTGCCGTCTCCCCAGCAGAGACAGTGTGGAGAACTTTGAAATGAAGAGTGCAACGATTAATTAATACCTGAAACGTTTCACTTCTATCCTCAATGGCAGAACATGTGTTGTTTGGTGGAGGTGGGGCTACATTACTGCTTAATGCTTCAGCATCCAAACATTTCTTGGAATGTGTTGCAGGCCTGAAATGCAGGATTGGATGTTATTAATAAATAAAGTTGACCACAAAACTAAATATTTTGGGTTCATATTATCCGCAATTAAATAGAAGTCAAAGCAAACATAAGAATCACACTGCAGGGTCGGGTTTTTCTCCCCCCATATCCCAACCTTTTATGATTTAGTGTTGTAAATAAGACAAAATACGAGGTCTGTTAGAGAAAAGTATCTGACCTTATTTTTTTTTTTTTTCAAAAACCATATGGATTTGAATCACATGTGATTGCGTCAGACAAGCTTGAACCCTTGTGCGCATGCGTGAGCTTTTCCACGCCTGTCAGTTGCGTCATTCACCTGTGAGCAGGCTTTGACTGAGGAGTCGTCCAGCCCCCTCGGCGGATTTTCCATTGTCAGGAAATGGCGGAATGATTTGGACTTTTTTTTCCATCAGAATTTTTTCAGAAACTGTTAGAGACTGGCAGCTGGAAACCATTCGAAAAATTTATCTGGCTTTCGGTGAAAATTTTACGGGTTTCACAGAGAATATGGACTGTTACTACAGCTTTAAGGACGGCTTTAAGGACGCTCAGCACGCCGCGCTCCGTGCCGCCATCAAGAGCCACAAACCACCGGATCATTTCTAAACTGATGGCTCTGTGGATCCGAGACCGTCGTGTGCGCTTTCTCTGGTTATCACAAGAGCTGGACATCAGCCATTTTCCGGCAGATTTCACTTTTAACAAGAGATTTTGTCAGGGAAAGCCGAGCGGAGGCTTCGCGCGTCACGACCGATTTGCTGATGGAGCGAGACAAAGGAACACCTCCGTTTTGGTCTCACAGGATGGCTTTGAGATGGCGTTCAGACAGCTGTCGGTGGTTTTTCCATCGAGTGATTATCCGAGAAATTGTGGATGTGCCTGGACATGCCAGAACATGTCCTGTGAGGCTTTATCACTGCGTTGCATTGCGCCATGCGGCACCGCCGCGACGTGCGGAATTCCTCTGCACGTCTGTCTCAATGTGCCGAAAAAGTGCTGATGTCCACGTCTTTTCACAATTCCTGTGCTAGTCAGACGACGTCCCGGATAAAACACAGCGTCCAGTTTGGAAATGAATGGCACATTCCACTGTTACAGGAGTTTTTGTCATGGAAAGAGGAGCGGAGGCTTCGCGCGTCGCGGCGGTGCCGCATGGTGCAATGCAACGCCGTGATGAAGCCTCACGGGACATGTTCTGGCATGTCCAGGCACATCCACAATTTCTCGGATAATCACTCAATGGAAAACCACCGACAGCTGTCTGAACGCCATCTCAAAGCCATCCTGTGAGACCAAAACGGAGGTGTTCCTTTGTCTCGCTCCATCAGCAAATCGGTCGTGACGCGCGAAGCCTCTGCTCGGCTTTCCATGACAAAATCTCTTGTTAAAAGTGAAATCTGCCGGAAAATGGTTGATGTCCAGCTCTTGTGATAACCAGAGAAAGTGCACACGACGGTCCAGGCTCCACAGAGCCATTCGTTTAGAAATGATCCGGTGGTTTGTGGCTCTCGATGGCGGCACGGAGCGCGGCACCCCGAGCGTCCTTAAAGCCGTCCTTAAAGCTGTAGTAACAGTCCTTATTCTCTGTGAAGCCCGTAAAATTTTCACCGAAAGCCAGATAAATTTTTCGAATGGTTTCCAGCTGCCAGTCTAACAGTTTCTAAAAAAATTCTGATGGAAAAAAAAAAGCCCAAATCATTCCGCCATTTCCTGACAATGAAAATCCGCCGAGGGGGCTGGACCACTCCTCACTCAAAGCCTGCTCACAAGCGAATGACACAACCGACAGGCGTGGAAAAACTCACGCATGCGCACGAGGGTTCAAGCTTGTCTGACGCAATCACACGTGATTCAAATCCATATGGTTTTTGAAAAAAATAATAAGGTCGGATACTTTTCTAATAGACCTCGTAGTTCTTGCTAGTTGAAGGTTTAAAATTTAATGTTTAGCACCTTTAAATGAAGCACAACACTCTTGCGGCTTTAAATGAAACCATCTTTAATAAGTAACTTTAATATCAGAAAAATAAAACTCTTAAATTCTCTTTACAGCAAATATATAATATCAGTGCTTTGGCCACAATAACTTAAAAGGCCATTATCGCAAAATATAGTCTGCTTTTAAACTCCTGACTCAATGTGAAGAATTTATATGCCTTAAGACTTCCCCTACATATACATAACAAAGTGTAGTAAAATTAGCAAATACTTTGAACTGTTCATACAGCTTAACAATAAATGTTTTTATATAGAGATATGATACATTTTACAGTATACCATTCTTAATTTGGTGGTGTACAGACATGACAGGCAGCTCTAATCCTTGGCCTTTTTACAGTTGCAGTGTGATGTTTTATATTATGATGAAGACATGCTCGTGATGCACATTCCTTTTCCTTTAAGTTAAATGGCAGCTATCAACACTATTCTCATCAATACTGTAAACTAAACTAGACTACAAGCCAACAGCACCAACACGCTCCTGTAACATTTCTGGGTTTACAACTCATTCACTTAAATCACTTACAGAATAGTAAAAATAAAAAAATCTTATTGTAAACATTTTAATATAGATAAATGTATAATATTTTATATATATATATATATATATATATATATATATATATGAAATGTAACAATAAAAATAAGTTCTGTATATTTGTCAGTTATTAACAGCAATATAATACATACACAAAAATTCAATAGATTTGTGTCAAACTGGGGGCCAACAGTGTATTGCAGTCCCTCAGAAAAGTGAGCCAGAGATCGACTCTTCAGAGCCACGAACGTAAAATCTGAGGATGGATACAAGATCCGAGGGCGCAGAAGCAGACTGGGTTTTTTTTTTTTTTTTGCACAATTGGGACTTGTTTGGTTCCATTTCCTCAAGAGATCTCAATCATATTTTATAAGAGAAAGACACTGTTTATGAAGCAAAGCTGTAAAATTACTTTCAAATACTATTTGACCCCCAGTTACAACTGGAATGCAAGTGGAACTGTAGTCCAATGTCCACACAGTAAAACAGTATTGACCTTGTGCAGTGCACAGTCCAAGGTGACAGCATTCCTGCTTCTTCCCCTCTGAAATGTTGATCAACTCATTCATCCTGTCTAAAGACACTGATGTTTAAAGCTAAGATTTGAGATGGCTTCCACTGTGTTGTACCTTTGCTTTTCTTTCCAGTCCACAAAAAGCAGATATAAGCACATTTTGAAGGGTGTAAGAACTGAATCTTCTGAATCGGAGCAGTCAATAGTGTGATAAGATATGCAAAAGGCAAATGGGACACTTGACAGAGAATGAGATCAGGAAAAATGAGACCAAATGTGTACCATTTCAAAACAAACTAAAAAAAAACAAAAAAAAAAACATACTGGATTTTGACTCAAGTCTGACTGATATGCAGCAGGAAAAAGAAAAAAAATCTACAGGTTTTGAGCCTGTTTGAACTCTGGAATTAAAAGCAGAATGTTAAGTTATAAGCATATAATATGCTAAAATCATTTTTGCATAGGCCTAGTAGCTAGGACATTGAATTAAATAAATACAGAGTAAAGCCAGAGGTGACCACCTACTCAATTTTGCATCACAATGAAAAGTTTTTGACTGAACATCAACCAGGACATGGCATGGCTGTGAGACGATGGCCTCAGGTTGAAGCAATAACATTCAAGTCAAAGGATACTCTTTAAATGGCTGAAACGACCGCAGCCTGAATGTACAGTACAGAGAATTCTTCCAGGAGTCAGCCTACGGTTTCATACACTGTCAGCTCTAAGGTTTCTCAGATGAGGTTTTAGTGTCAATCAACAACTAGTAGAATTCTGTAACCTATTCAAGCGAATGCATTTCACAGGATGAGGAATGTTACTAAAAGCACAAGTTGTGCACATCTTTCTGCTTTCTGGCTAAAAAAAAACAAAACAGAATATGGGTTTCTCCACAGGGATGAGATTAAGATATAAAATAAAAATGTAAAATGTCATACAAAGTGAGGGAGAGTTAGAAAAGAGAGTAAATGGGAGTGTTTCACAAGAGAAATATATAAACGATCGCTGTAAAGAAATAGGGAAAAACAAATATCCAAGTTTAGGGGCATCTCTTCAGTTTGACAGTTTAATCTATTTTGAGCAAAGGTCTTACCTTGCAAAGTGTTGTTTTCAGTTAATTATAGGCTTTCCAAAAAGGCCACAAGTTTAAGACAGCAACACTATGCCCACTGAACCGGATGTTTCTATTGTTTTTAAATGGGAAGGGAATTAGGCACAGTTTTACAGTAAACAGTTTTTCAACTGGCAATGGAACGGGCAATGTGGCAATACTGAAGTGGCATAACATCCCAGTACTTCATAAGCCGGAATTGGTTCTGATTTGGGCAACAGAGACAAAAACTTCACTGTTGGAGTGATGCCAATGTACCAGTGGGTTCATCCCACTTGGCATTAAAACCCTCTGAGGGTGTCTGTGCGCACATGCGCATGAGTATTTGTACACGGGAGCATGTAAACATCATGCCATTTAAAAGAATGGATACGCTTTACGGGCTTGAATGTATATGGCAATAAAACTATCAGGGTTGTCAGCGATTTTTCCAGGAAAATGTTGCCTGTGTACATTATATCAAATTTACTGCAAGCACTTAAAGTCAATTAAATTCTCTTGCAATCATCTAGTCATGACAATACTGTTAGTTTGTTCATATTTATATACAGGGCTCAGCATGTATAAACATGCTCACTTCTTCCTAAACCAACTGCAAAGACAGATGCAAAGGGACGGGGCTACAAATTCAGCTCAGAAACAACTCTGGCAGCAAATTAAAAGAAAGGTTAAAAAAAAACAGACATAGAACAAAATATTGGCCCAAAAGCCAACAAAATGTATCCAACAATCATGTAAATTGACACAATTTAAAAATATAGTCAAAAACTAAATAGGTAACTCTGATGGAAAAATAAAATACGGCCCTACCCGATGCTACAAAGAAGGTTTCCAACCCTCCATTGATCAATCACTCAAGGAAGAAGACTTTACAATAAGCAGGCACATCAACGGGCTAAAAACTCACCTGTGCCCAAAATACAGATATTTCTTATTCAAATACTTTGTCAATCACACACCATCTGGGCCAAAACAAGAGTGAGGTTACACCAACACCTGATTTAGGATGTTTTTCACGCAAATTTGGGGTTTGGAAGTTTTAGAGAGCCTAGATCCTCATCCTGCATCAAGGTGTAAGCGTGATAAAAACAAACAAACAAACAAACAAAAAAACTTTAAATGTTTCGGAGCTGTATGGCCTGTGTGACTGGGGACTGGCACACAGGGCACGCTGCATCTGGACCCTGGCAAATCTGGGTGGCACAATCGAGACAGAAGTGGTTATGGCCACAGGGAACCAAGGCAGCAATCACCTGGTTATCCATACAGTGGATGCATATCTCCTGCCCTCTCCCCGCCGATTCAATCCAGGGCGGAAGGAAAAGGATGATTCAGGAGGGGAGGAAGAGGAGGTGGTGCTTTCACTGGAAGAGGAGAAGGCTGATGAGTAGGTGGGAAATCTGTGGGAATCAATGGCCCCGGCTGAACAAACACGCTCACGGTGAACGCGCTGGGCCTGAGGGTGTTCCAACGCTTCGGTCACAGAGAAAGTTGGAGAGAGCCGGGGAGTCCCAGGTTGACTGGTCTGCAAACACAAAGTGACACAACCTACTAGTTTAAAGAATTTACACACACACACACGTGCCTACAAAAAACACCATAAGAAGCTTTGTGCTGTGGTGTGAGTGTTAATTTTTGCTTCAGAACATAGCCAAAGTCAAACAGTCACAACACATTTATCATCCATAAAATGTTGACATTTTAGAGAAACATGTTCACCTCCTGACATTCCTCCCAGCCCAGTACCAATCAGGACCTTATCTTCTGAGATTTGATGGGATGAGATGCTTAATAGTAACATCAGAATGCAACTTTCTTTCTGTCAGCAAACTCTGCTGTGGACTAACAATGTTGCCTGGTAGTTTCAGTCTTCAGTGCAGATGCCAGTGTCAGTTTTTCCTCAAATTCAAATCTATCTTGAAATTAATAAATCATTTTGTTGTGAATAAGCAGTCAGTGTCAGTGGTGCAATTATAACAAATGAGAAACTGGTTGATTTTCATACGCAAGACAGTCAACACTTTGTGTGACAGGATGCTATCTAAAACATGAGAAAGAGTTGGCCTATGAGTGAGATCCAAAAGGCATACCCAGCATAGGTTGGGGCCTGCGGCTCCATAAGTACATTAACACATGAATAGCCTTAACATATTCAGAACATGTCATGAGCCCCCAATGCCACGGTCAAACCAAACTGTTCATCCAAACTGTGCACATCCGAAAAATGATGATCTCATGTATTGACAGCATTGTGAATGTTCCTTAGAAATCAAAGCTGACATTGGAATATTATGCTTTACTTTGCATTTGCGTTGGTCATTAGAGTACAAGTTGTCTGAAGTGCGGTTCATATTTCTCTCAAAACCCGACCCAGTTAATGTCTATTTCCATTCTAAACAAATCCCCAGCCAGTGAACAGGAAGAATTGCTGTTACATCCTGCATTTAAATTTTTTAAGTGAACAAAAACAAAGTCTGCATCATTTGAAACAGACATGTTGGCGGCACACAGAGAGTAGTAAAGTTTTTTAAATCTGAACTGCTGGCATTGTTTCTCTCAAAGTTAAAAATCACAGCTTGATAAAAACGTATCCACCTAAGACGTCTGGAAGTACTTTAATTCCTTATAGTAGAATTGTGTGTGAATAACTGCAATTTTTACATAAGTCCTTCTGTATTTGCTCTGGGTACGTTTCTCAGCTTGCCAACAAGCACAAATCACTGAAAGTCTTTTCTGTCATTATTTTATTAGTCACAACGATCCCAGCGTTCACCGCAGCTGTCTTCAATATTCTGCTCGCGATGAAAATAAACCCTGATAATGATCCAACAAGACAAAAAAGTATGTTAAATTACACTGAATTACTTGTGAATTCTGATGTTATTATCAGCAGGCCAAGATGGCAGCTTGGTACCACAGGACCCGCCAGTGCCTATTGTCTAAAATGCAACAGAGTGTCATCTCTCTATTCTCTTTGCCCTGGTGCAATCTTAGCATGAAAAAGCTGTGTTTTTTTTATTTAAACTTTTTTTAATGCATCATCAATTCTACTTAGTAGGGGTGAAGGCCAAATGGTTAGTGCGTTTGGTTTCAGTGCGAAAGGTTCCGGTTCAAACCTCACCCCTGCCACATTCCTCCATGTACTGTGAAATTGCGTCAGGAAGGGCATCCTTCATAAAACTTGCGCCAAATCAACATGCAGATCTACTTTAGATCTACTGTGGTGACCCCAAGTGAAAACGAGGGAGCAGCCGAACAGATTTGCTATCAATTCCACTTAGTGCACTATCGCAGTAGTAAAACTAGGACACAGTAATATGCAGGGTTCTCACTAAAATTTTTTACAGCATAGGGGAGAACTTGGTGTGACATGGCCACACGGCGTGCGCTGCAGGCGCAAGTATTGTAGGAGGGTCACGGGGCAATCTTCCCCCTGCCCTGCAGGAAACTTTTGAATTTATAACCCTCTTTTAGACAATTTCCTGCATTTTGATGGCCACATTTTGTGATGGAAAGCCCAGGTTGCTAGTGGGGGGGGGGGGGGGGGGGGACGACAAAAAATCCCAGTGTCCCAAATCACAACGTAGTGGTCCTCTACATTCAACTGCACTGGCGAGAACCCTATATTGACCGTTGTTTTAGTTGTTAATAATACATTTATTGTCGTCATCATCATCATCATTATGACTTTGCCCTGCGACAGACTGGTAGCCTGTCCAGAGTGTACACCACCTGTCGCCCAGTGACTACTGGGATAGGCTTCAGTCACCCTTGACTGCATTAGCAGTTTAGAATTGTAGATTTTATTATTATTATTGTTGTCATTATTATGTTGAAAAATGTCTTTTACTCTAAGGAGGGAGTATGTGCTCTTTCGTCTCCTCTGACCACACACCTGTACTGTCTTTATTACAGTTACCAGGACGACAACATAGGGCAAGGAGAAAACTGTTTTTTGATGTGGAAATTGCTACCCGATTTACTGGTAAGAGGGGAATGTAAGAAACAGACGGTATATTTAAAGTAAAGGAGAGTGTTTTAATTCCTAGTAATTTTAAAATATGCCACCATTTTTAAAATGTGCACCGCACCTCTGCTGAGACAGCAGTGCTGCCTGACTGCTGGCTGCAGCAGCACCACACATATGAAACAGTGAGAGGAAAGATCTGTCCATACAGTTAAACTGACCAAGGCTTATCACAAAAATCAAGAGAAATTTAACTGCCATTCCAGTTTGTGATCATATTATCACTCCGCCCGATTTCACAGTATTTCTCAACTCCTTGTACTATGATTCTCTACATCATATCTCTGCCTTCAACAGGCTGCAGATCCTCTGGAGCCCCCTCTTCCATATGAAGTCGCTTAGGGTGGTTGTCACGACAAAAAACAAAACAAAAAAAAAAAACTGAAATCTCGGGTTGCAGCAGGTGACAGCATCAGGATTGCAATAACGCACCCACAACAACAAGGTGCTCAGCTGAACCTAACTTAAACAAGGACTCTGGTTGGCTGTCGTGCAACACACTGGCCCGTGGAAGCACACTATCGAACCCCATTATTACAGAAAATTACTCGCTGACTTCTAGTAGTCCACAGGTCTCTAGATAATATAGAGGAGATATTTTTTTTTTCAATTTCAAATACATATTTGATTGTGTCAAGAGGCTATGGAGAAAAGATGAAGCACTACACAGTGAAATGAGTCTTTAAAGTTTGCCCAGAATACATAAGCAGCATTACACACCTGATTCTGACGAGCGTCAAAGGCCTGAAGAGTTGGGTGGTCCACAAAGGGGCTCCAGATCTGGGGCTGTGCAACAGGATGCGAGGCTTGAGCAGTTGAGATGGTTAAGGGATCAAATCCTGAGGAGAAACCTCCACCTCCTAAGGTGACCAGGTCATCAGTCCCTACAGGAAGAAGATTCTCACCAAACCAGAAACTCCCACTGCAGTTACTATTATTGTTGTTGGCATTGGCATTGAACGGGCCGCTCTGACTGAAATCTGCCGTTCGGTTACCATTCCCACTGCTGTAGAATGAGTCAGCAGAACTGGAGCCGCTACCAAGGGAGCTGGAGCTGTCATTCCGGTAGGTGGAAGACATTCGAACACTGGTGTTAATATTGCTGTTGATTCGCTGAGTACCGTTGATGCTCACTGGCAATAAGCTGCCACCACTTGGTGATGATGAACCCGCTTGAATCCACCCACCCTCCCGCAAGCTGACGGCTGCTGTCGTTCCCTCAAAGCTTACATCTGTTCCATTAAATTGAAAGTCATTGTTGTCTACACCAGGAGCCTCAATACCCCCACAAGATCCAGTGCGTAGGGCAATGTGTGCCTCGATCTCCTCCCTTGCCCGGTCTACATTCTCAGGCATACCGGTGACCTCGAACACTGGCTCTTTGTCACGACTTGGGGTCACGATGTAGGTGTGTGTCTGCTGCTGAATGCGTTTTATGGTTGCACCTGAAAGACACAATCAGACCAAAGTACTTCAAGTGCATATCACTAGTAAATAAAATGTCAAATGAGCTGACTATTCGAAATAAAAGAATTATGAAAATATTGATGTATTGCATTTTATTTTTGGTGCCATATGCCTTGAGAAATTAAATCAAATGTGGGGAATTTAGCCTGATTTCACCTGCTGCTTATAAACACTCAGAAATATGAACCTGTCAGAAAACTTGACTTTGATGACATCATGTCAGGCCATGCCTATCCCCAAATATTCCATTGAAATCAATGAGGGAAAATTGAATTTTTTACAGTGTGAAATCAGTGTTTTTGTGAACTTTGACAGTGAATGTCAAAACTGTTTGTGTTTTACGAGGATGCACTAAAACAACTAGTGTTGCTTATTAGGTGGACAGATTTTCCAAAGAAAAATTTTGAGGAGGAAAGTGAGAGATTTTATTGTTTTGTTTTTTGAGTGCCTCTGGATCTAATCACAGATTTTATTCTATCCATTCCTTTGGCCAGGAGAACTCTTAAAGTTTGTTGCCTCTCCCGAAAGCGTGGAACTGGACGTGTTTGTGGTTTGTTCCATTGCGTCATGCTAACCTAAGATGCTACATGTGGGACATCGGCAAGTCTCACTGAGGAAGCTGCTTCTGTGATCAGAGTCGGACAGAAATGCGGCAGCAACGAGCGGCCGCTGTTAACATGAGAGCCACGCCGTGGACCAGCTCCCAGCCTTTTGAGTTATTGGCCAACACCCCTATTTCACAGGCACAGTTCTATTACGATCCCCCACAATCCAGAAAAAGTGCAAAAATAAGATGAAATGAGTTACTTCAGCACACCTCCTATGAGGCTGGCTTGTAAAGTGCAGACCTGGCAACTGGCTGTCTTATAAAGCGCATACCTGGCAACCTGCTCAAAACAAAACCTGCTCCCAGCCACATTCTCAGGCAGAACCACAGCAGCTGCTGTTTTGCTTCAAATTTTTACCTTAATGGAACACAAGCAAACAAGTTTCAAGCTGTACTCACTAGGGTAGGGTAGGTAGAATGTCCAAGGACATTCCAGAAAGGGCCAAGAGGGTGCAGGTTTTCTTTGCAGCCACTGACTCCTGCAGGTGAATTTAATGATTTCACTTTGAGCAGATGGATGAGTTTGTCAGTGAAATTTTGGCCTTTTCTAAAATGTCTTTGGACACACTGCACTAGAACTACCCTGTTCAAAGATGTTTGAACATGACTAACGCTGTTAAGAACACCTTGAAGTGACGCATAATGATGGCATTGGTGTATCAGGAGGTGTTCCCTCCTGACAAAAAGATTTTTTTTTTTTTTTTTTTTTTGTAGGGTAAATAGAAAATTTGTGTCAATCTTAACATTATTTAATTAAAAAAAAAAAAAAATCAGACCTATTGGTAAACGATTGTTCCCATACCTAAAATGTCAATATCAAAACATATAAAGATTAAAATATCATCCATGTAAAGGTACATTTAATGAGATGTCACTGGGTTCTGGTAAATATAAGATGCTTCTTCCTCAGCACCTTGATCCCGCATCTGCATGGGGTTGAAGAGGTTGTGCTCCAAGACTGAGGAGACTGTGGGTTCTTTGTCTTACTCAAGGGGATATAGGGATCAAACCCACATGAACAACTGTGCCAATGCTACAATGTATGAATTGACCAGACAGAATCTTCCTGTAGTCTGTGTGTAAACATTACACAGACATCAAAAGCATTAGCTCGTAACACAACAGCTCAGCAAGTAAAGTTAGCATGTCACTGCAGGACAGCCTTTATGAATATTAAAGACTGTACCAACCAGCTGATGTTACAGTGAAACCAGCTCACACGATAATATTCACTTCACCCAGTTTAAGCCAATCTACAGTATATTTCCGTCATTTCTCCCTTTTCTATAAAGAATTCTGTAGGAATTGTCAAAACATTTCCAAAAAGCTTCATTACAAACTGACAGTCATGCTTGTGTGGGTGTTCAAGTGCTTTCACATATTTGCGTTCCTTTAAGAAAAGCAGCAGTTCTGTGAATGTTAAATGGACTGCATGTCTGTAATGCTGTTCCAAGCGCTTTACAATTATGCCTCGTATTCGCACACCATTGTCAGCGTGCTGCCATGCAAGACATACTACACACAGGCAGCAACTTTGGGACTAAAGACATTGCCACCTTAGTGAGTTCATTCACTGTGCATGTACAAAAAAAAAAAAAAAAAAACATTTCAGCTGTGGATGCTGGTCTATCTTTCTGCGTCCTGTGCTTGACACAGAAAAAAAAATTAAACATGCTTAATTTTTGGCGTCCATTTTGCGCTCCTCACGGTATTGTGGTGTCAGGTTGCATCAACTTGGCATTGTCATGACGCTGCATGACGCAACTCGAAGCAGGCCCGGTGTGAAAGGGGGTTTAAGGAGCTTGTAAGAGCTGTAATATCAGCATCTCCTTGAACTCCTGAAGCTGCCGTTATAACAAAAAACCCAGCTCATTAACACAGCACATGTGACCACCAAGAAGACAACATGCTCATATGTGGGTTTTCCTGACACACGTTGGTTCAAGATAAAAATGCAACACTGACATTTTGATCACTGATCCAGAGCAAACAAAAGGAACCATTAGTTGTAAAATTGTCCTCAATCAAATCTAGTACAATTTGGATCCAAAAATTAGAAAGCAATATGTACTAGTTCTGGCTTTAAAAAAAGAAGAAAAAAAGTGGGATATTGGCCTGAAACCCTTGTCCCCAGTTGCTCAATGACTGAGATGTCCTTCTTCAGAAGGTTCACATATGCACCTCATGGATAGGCATGATGAATCTGTGCCTGAATGACCAAGTGTACGGGCACATGACAGGTGGTTAGTTTTGAGAGTTATAAGCACTGCACATTGTATTTCACCTGTGCTATTGAGTGTTGATCCATCTGAAAAAGTGGCCTGTGTTTGGCAAAGGGAGGGGTCCTGGCAGATGAGGGGGAAGTGTGGAGACTATAAGGTTGATGACACTACCATGATGGCGAGCTGGCTTTGCGATACCCTGCCTGAGGTGGTATTTATCATGAAGTGCAGCAACACATTGGTTGTGTGATGGCATGTTGAAGTCTCCTCCGTGCTATGCATAAGTAGTGAAAATTTAGTGGCCCTGTTTTGTCTGACTTTGGAAAGTACCGTATTTTCCGGACTATAAGTCGCACTTTTTTACATGTTTTGGCCGGGGGTGCGACCTATACTCCGGTGCGACTTATAAATGAAAAATATACCGGTAGGATCTCAATTAATTTACTGTAACAAAACAATTTTACGTGACAGAGTCGATCTATGTTTTAAAATGGCCACCGGAAAAGGAAATGCAATGCATCATGGGCACTGTAGTATGACGGCCATCCTATAGTTCACGCTGGTCGCGATAACCAATCAGAGAACAGAACTTTGGATGCGTATTCCTCACCTCACCCACAGCGTGTGAAGCTGACGAACACGGTGCTTGCTGTTATTCCGGCATGGCGAACAGAACAGCTTCAACCCTTGGATATCAATGTGAGCAGAGTGTTTAAGTTGACGCTGAGAGCTGCGTGGGAGCATTGGGTGAGCGACGGCGGAGGATTAGCGTGTGCACTTGGAAGGAGCTGGCGTCGATGATTGTGAAAAGCGTTTGAAGCAGACGAACATGGTGTTTATTCCGGGACGGCTAACAAAACAGCTTCAACCCTTGGATATCAGTGTGAGCAGAGTTGACGCTGAGAGCTGCATGGGAGCACTGAGCGACGGCGGAGGATTAGCGTCTGCACTTGGAAGGAGCTTGGATCGAACACCGCTGGGTGGTCATGAGCTGCGCAGGTAGGTGCTGCATGGTTCGGCTCGCAATGTGGTCCGCAAAATACAAACATATCCGTAGGTAAAATGCAGCTCACGAGAGGGCACTCGAGGCTTGTGTAACTGTTCCTGCGACTTCTGACTACCATAGAAAAATAAAATTTTAACGTTACTGATAACATAACAAGACAACGGAGAAGGCCCGAAAAAATGCCACCAAAAAGAAAATCATACTCTGCAGATTACAAGTTGCGACTGGTGAAATATGCATCCGAAAACGGTAGCCGTCACAATATTATCATCTGAACTTTTCATGTTAACATACCTGTATGTCCATGGGACTTATAGTCCAGTGGACCTTATTTATGGTTTATTTTTCTTTATAATGGATAAAGTGGCTGGTGCGACTTATACTCCGGTGCGACTTATTTATGGTTTATTTTTCTTTATAATGGATAAAGTGGCTGGTGCGACTTATACTCCGGTGCGACTTATAGTCCAGAAAATACGGTAGGTCAAGGTGACTCATCATCAAACTCATCTAAGGTCTTCAATAATCTTCATGGGCTGCATATATGACACAAATTTGATGACCCTGCACCCAACTTATGGAAAGTTATTGTGAGGTTTTGTTGCTCTGTAACCTTAAAAATTAGATCAAGGTCACTCATCACTGGGCTCGTGAAAGATATTCAAGGTGCATATATGGTCCAGATTTGGTGTCCCTGTAGTCAACCAGTGTAACGTTAATGTGAGTATTGTTTTTAATGTTTTTTGTTTTTTTTTGCTCTATGAAGTTGAAAATTCAATCAAGGTCACTCATCAAAGTTGACAAAGATCTTCAAGGGGTGGATATATGATCCAAATTTGGCACCTCTTCACTCAATATTGTAATATCATTCACTCACTCAACCGCTTATCTGAGATCGGGTCGCGGGGGCAACAGCTCCAACAGGGGACCCCAGACTTTGCTCTCCTGTGCCACATTGACCACCTCTGACTGGGGGATCCTGAGGCATTCCCAGGCCAGTGTGGAGATATAATCTCTCCACCTAGTCCTGGGTCTTCCCTGGGGTCTCCTGCCAGGTGGACGTGCCTGGAACACCTCCCTAGGGAGGTGCCCAGGAGGCATCCTTACCAGATGCCCGAACCGCCTCAGCTGGCTCCTTTCAACACGAAGGAGCAGTGGCTCTACTCCGAGCTTCCCACGGATAATACTGCAATATTGTTGGATGTTTTGTGCAACTGTCTTAAAAAAAGAAAGAAAAAAAATTACTGTTTCGGTACTCTGGCAAAATAATTTCATTCAGGATAAATAAGTTAATCTTATTCTCAACCTGAAGGAAGTACTGAGAATACGCTGTTGGCCCAGACGGCCAGATGCATGCAAGCTTGGACGGACAGTATTTCTCTCTCCCCCGCTGGAGCAACGGGGGTCAAACGGACATTTTATTCTAAAACAAGGCTGAATCCCTTTCTGTGAAACCACCACGAAGTTAACAGTTAACATCTGAATTCACAATAAATTAAGTACCCACCTTTAGGACCAACGACCAGCCCAACAACACGATATGGCACTCGCACCTGCAGTGTGTAAAGAGATAAAACAATGTATTATGCAAATACATTTAAACAGGAAACTGTTACAAATGTAAACAGATTAAATCATTCTAATGGCAACAACAGTCAGTATATCTGCAACAAATGCTCCTCACAATGTGAGAATGCCAGTTTAATTGCTCGTCTAGAAAATGTCACTAACACATTTATCACATGACTGCTGACCTGAATGGTTGTCTGTCCAGGGAGAGCGTGAGTCCCAGGACCAGTTACAGCTGACAGAGGGCCTGCCTTGTTTCGCGAAGCTCTAATGAGAGAAAAGTGCTCAGCTGCAGACAAGATCTCTCTCTTAGCCATGGCCACATCTTCCTTGCGTCCCGTGACAACAAAGACAGGCTGCTCACCCCTCACTGGTGTCTTAATGTAGGTGTTGGTCTTGGCTCGGAGTGCCTTAATCTTACAGCCTGCCAGAGAAAGGCCACACAAAGAGGAAAAGAAAGGCACGGGTGAAGTCAGACATTACTCATTATTTAAAGGTGTAATCCCTTTAGATTGTTTTTAACCATTTATGCAATTCATAAAAAGGAATTTTCTGTGTAATTTTCACTGTAATTTTGTTCCTTATCCATATAAAACGATTTTGTATACCATATAAAGCATATTTAGTCTCTCATCTAGTCTCAGGCTCATCTAGTCTCACCTCTTGTTTAGTGTGAGCAATGAGTCTCGGTTTTTGACATGCACAGGTGGCTGATGCGGGGATGCACTGTGGAGAGGAGCAAATGAAGATCATCCTCCACTTTCTGTTTTTGGTTGCCCTAAAGTTTGTCTTCTCACTGATAGATTAACACACAAAAATTTTATCCATTTTACTCCTGGCATGTTAGCTAATAATGTTTTCTTTTTCCTTTTTCCCCTTCTTCTTTTGTTGGTCTGCCCCCCCCCCCCCCCCCCCCCGGGGGGGGGAGCACACCTCACAGTTTGAAAACCACTGATCAAGGATAAAGAAAGGTTTTGACCCATGTGGTTAAAAACACAGCAACATGCACAGAGATGGTTGTGGGAATGAAAACCTGCAGACTATTGGTCCTGTAACTCTGTTGTGGTGCTATAAAAAGTGCACGAAGCTGACCAAACTCAGAGTTAATATATTCTCCCAGTGTCTGTGTCCAGAAGTGGAAACTTTAAATTGACCGTAGGTGTGAGTCAGACCATTTGTTGACATGTGTCAGTCCTGCGATAGCATACCCTGCCACTTGCCGAGTGACCACCGGGATAGGCTCCAGATCACCTGTGACCATTAATTGAAATAAACAGGTATCAAAAAATGAATGTTCATAAGTAAAATTTTCCCTCTGCTTCATTAAGTGTTGGAAAAAGCTTTCAATGTCTTTAAACACGTACAGTCGTAAAATAGCAGCAGTGTGTTTACAAAAGGGGAATCTTCTTCTTCTTTGTCTTTCGGCTGTTCCCGTTAGGGGTCGCCACAGCAGATCAATCGTTTCCATCTCACCCTGTCCTCTGTATCTTCCTCTGTCACACCAACCACCTGCATGTCCTCTCTCAGCACATCCATGAACCTCCTCTTTGGTCTCCCTCTTCTCCTCCTGCCTGGTGGCTCCATCCTCAGCATCCTTCTCCCTATATACCCTGGGTCCCTCCTCTGCACATGTCCAAACCATCTCAATCTCGCCTCTCTGACTTTGTCTCCAAACCGTCCCACCTGAGCTGTCCCTCTTTCACTTTCACTTTATTTATTCAGTGTCTCCAAAGGAGCAACGAGCTGTACAGCAATGGGTATACAGAAAAGCACAGAAAAAAAAGAAAGAAAGAAAAGAAAAAACACACCAAACATTCAGTACACAAGGGGGACACAGTACAGACCTGATTAGATGGAAAAGGAACCGAGTTACCTAACACGATTTGCCATCAACCCTATGTATCTGCTTCTCTCCTCCGGTCAGCATTCAGAACAGAGATAGCCACAGGTACAAAGGAATGCTTATATCTGTTACTCCTCACTGTAGGAAACCTAAGCCTCGCTCCAGATGGCAAAAAACAAAATTCACCATGGAGAGGGTGGGCCAGATCAAATAAAATTCTCTGAGCCTTCCTCCTCACCTGTCTGGAAAACAAGTCAGACAGTGAGGTCTGCTGGGCCCCCAAAAGCTTGCTGCACAATTCTACATTTGTGAAGTGGCTTCCTTGCTTAATGCTGAGATTTCCGTCCAGCACATCATCGAAAAATTTAAACCGATTCAATACAAGATTTATAAAAATAGGGTCATTATTGTCCTGTCCACTTGAAAATATGACAACTTACGAAGACAAAACAGATGCTGCTGCCCTCTTATTGTACAGCAGGTCTGCATTGTCATTAAGTTCAACTTGCTATCGATCAGCGTTCCCAAGTATTTATAGTTTGTCCACATGCTCACCTGTTGGCCTTTGATTGTAGTGGTTTTGGGTGAGGACATCCGTTTCCGAAAGTCAATAACCATATCTTTTGTCTTGTCAACATTCAGCTGCAAGAAGGAGTCGTCACACCACTGAACCATATCTGCCACGACAGGGCCATGTTCCCTTTCATCACCATGCAGGAGACTGATTATAACAGAATCTCTGATATGTTCATTCCTTATCTTGTCCATTCTTGTCACTCCCAAAGAGAATCTCAACATCTTCAGCTCTGCCACCTCCAGCTCTGCCTCCTGTCTTTTTGTTAGTGCCACTGTCTCTAAACCATACAACATAGCTGGTCTCACTACTGTTTTGTAAACTTTTCCCTTCACTCTTGCTGATATTCTTCGGTCACAAATCACTCCTGCCACCTTTCTCCACCCACTCCACCCTGCCTGCACTCTCTTCTTTACCTCTCTACCACACTCTCCATTACTTTGAACAGTTGACCCCAAATATTTAAACTCATCTACTTTCACCACTTCTACTCCTTGTAACTGCACTATTCCACTGGGCTCCCTCTCATTCACACACATGTACTCAGTCTTGCTTCTACTGACTTTCATTCCTCTTCTCTCCAAAGCATATCTCTACCTCTCCAGGCTAGGCTCAACTTGCTCTCTACTCTCAATGCAGATCACAATGTCATCTGCAAACATCATAGTCCATGGGGACTCCTGTCTGATCTCATCTGTCAACCTGTCCATCACCACTGCAAACAAGAAAGGACTCAGAGCTGATCCTCGGTGTAATCCCACCTCCACCTTGAATGAGTCTGTCATTCCTACTGCGCATCTCACCGCTGTCACACTATTCTTGTACATGTCCTGCACTACCCTAACGTACTTCTCTGCCACTCCAGACTTCCTCATACAATGCCACAACTCTTCTCTTGGCACCCTATCATAAGCTTTTTCTAAGTCCACAAACACACAATGTAACTCTTTCTGTCCTTCTCTGTACTTTTCCAACAGTATTCTCAGAGCAAACATTGCATCTGTAGTGCTCTTTCTCGGCATGAAACCATATTGCTGCTCACAGATCTTCACCTGTTTTCTAAGCCTAGCTTCTACTACTCTTTCCCATAACTTCATGCTGTGGCTGCTCAGCTTTATGCCTCTGTAGTTACTGCAGCTCTGCACATCACCTTTGTTCTTGAAAATAGGAACCAGCACACTTTGTCTCCACTCCTCAGGCATCCTCTCACTTTCCAAGATTTTATTAAACAATCTGGTTAGAAACTCTACTGCCATCTCTCCTAGACATTTCCATGCCTCCATTGGAATGTCATCTGGACCAACTGCCTTTCCACTCTTCATCCTCTTCATAGCAGCCCTCACTTCGTCCTTGCTAATCTCTTTTACTTCCTGATTTACTCTCACCACATCATCCAGCCTTTTCTCTCGCTCATTTTCTTTATTCATCAGCTCTTCAAAATATTCCCTCCACCTTCTCAGCACACACTCCTCACTTGTCAGCACATTACCATGTGCATCTTTTACCACCCTAACCTGCTGCACATCCTTTCCAACTCTGTCCCTTTGTCTGGCCAATCGGTACAAGTCCTTTTCTCCTTCCTTACTATTCAACTTCTTGTACAGCTCGCAATATGCCTTTTCCTTTGCTTTTGCCACTTCTCTTCTCGCCTTACGCCGCATCTCCTTGTACTCCTGTCTACTTTCTTCATCTCTCCGACTATCCCAAAACTTTTTCGCCAACCTCTTTCTCCTTATGCTTTCCTGGACCTCTTCATTCCACCACCAAGTCTCCTTATCTTCCTTCCACTGTCCAGATGTCATACCCAGTACTGCCCTAGCTGTCTCCCTCACCACATCTGCAGTACTTTTCCAGTTGTCCAAAACTGCTTCCCCTCCAACTAGTGCTTCTCTCACCTGCTCACTAAATTTCACACAACAGTCTTCCTCCTTCAGCTTCCACCATCTGATACTTTGTTGAGCTCTCACTCTCTTCTTCTTCTTTACCTCTAAAGTCATCCTACAAACAACCATCCTATGCTGTCTAGTGACACTCTCTCCTGCTACCACCTTACAGTCTGTGATTTCTTTAGCTTGCATCTCCTATAAAGAATGTAGTCCACCTGTGTGCACCTTCCTCCACTCTTATATGTTACCCTGTGCTCCTCCCTTTTCTTAAAGTAGGTATTCACCACAGCCATTTCCATCCTTTTTGCAAAATCAACTACCATCTGTCCTTCCCCATTCCTATCCTTGATACCATATCTACCCATTACTTCCTCATCACCTCTGTTCCCTTCACCAACATGCCCATTGAAGTCTGCTCCTATCACCACTCTTTCATGCTTGGGCACACTCTCCACCACCTCATCTAACACTCCAGAAATCTTCTTTCTCCTTCATCTCACAACCTACCTGTGGGGCATATGCACTGATGATATTCATCATCACCCCTTCAATTTCCAACTTCACACTCATCACCCTGTCAGACACTCGCTTAACCTCCAACACACTTTTAACATAGTCTTCCTTTAAAATGACCCCAACACCATTTCTCTTCCTCTCCTCACCATGGTACAACAACTTGTACCCACCGCCGATGCTCCTGCTCTTACTTCCCTTCCACTTGGTCTCTTGCACACACAATATGTCTACCTTTCTCCTCTCCATCATATCAGCCAGCTCTCTCCCTTTACCAGTCATACTACCAACATTCAAAGTCCCCACTCTCATTTCCACCCTTCTAGTTTTCTTCTTCTCCCGCTGTTCATGGCAACGTTTTCCTCCTCTTCTTCGTTGTCATCTTCGCCCAGCAGTAGCCCAATTTCCACCGGCACCCTGTTGGGCAATAGCACCGGTGGCGGACGTTGTTAACCCGGGCCGCGACCGATCCGGTATGGGAATTCGATTCTGAGTCTGCATAGTTGGGTTGGCTTGTTTTACGCCGGATGCCCTTCCTGACGCAGCCCTCCTCATTTATCCGGGCTTGGGACCGGCGCTCAGAATGTACTGGCTGCACACCCCATGTGGCTGAGTTTGTTTACAAAAGGGGAATAAGGCTCCAAATACTTATAACAGCTTTTATTTTCCATTCACACCAATGCTATAGGAACACTACACAGTCTATCCCAAATCTAAACACGAAGAAAAAAATTTATCAAACTTGTTATTCCATCTCAAATCAACCAATGGCTCCAGCAGCACCATTTCTGATCAGGTTCAGTGCGCTATTAGGTCCCAAAAGAAGGTAGGAAACAGGTTTTTGGTAATATGTGTACGCATTTTCTTTCCTTCTTTCCTTGCTTTGGCTAGCCTTGCTAGTCTTTTTTGTGGTGTTTCTTTGTATTATGTTTATATGGTACATGCAGTGGTGGGCACAGATAACCAAAAAATTAACTTCGATAACAGATAATCAGATAACTGAAAAGTTATCTTTGATAAAGATAAACCGATGAACCACCCAAAAATGTATCAGAAGTTACAGATAACCGATAACCGATAAATTCCAGTATTGTCTCTGATACATTTGCAGCTGCTAACAAGCTGAATTTGAGTTTTAACACCACAATCGCTTTTGGAAGCATAAAAAGCGACATAAGACCCATATAATGAGTCAGCACTTCTATGTTTGAACATGCTGCCCCCTTTTGGAAGCTACCTGGCTACAGCACCCTGAAAGCAGCCACAAAGCCTAGCTCTCTACCAATCACGATGCTCTGGTCAGGCGGAGGTCTTGAAAAATAAAGGCATCCTGACTTATGGTTTTGTGTGAATACTGATAGAATAACTCCATTAATATCAATTCTGTCATTTGTACAAAGTTAAAATATAACATATCTTTTAATGTTGAATAATGCACTAATTCTGAGGTTTTGTAACAAAAACAGACAGATCGCGAAGGATTCTGGGTAAATGTGCCTCTGCTAAACACTGATTGGTTCAGTAATTCATTATGTAAACCAACACGTTAATGTGACGTGTGTCGTGTGTGGTGTTTAGAGATAAATGTGCTTTTGTAAAATATTCCATTTTTTATTTGTAAAAACAGGCATTTTTACAGAGCCCTGGAAGAGTCATTGCAAAATGTTTTGCATGTGGAGAGAATGTGCGCTCTTATTAGTGCCGTGCGCACGTTTTATGATGTATTGTCTTATCAATATTGTCTTGACACATAACTGTTGGCTTTACACTGTGCGAGTTTTGGCACTTTTTCAGATGATTTTTCATTTGTGTGAGAAATTTTTGGACCGAGTTTCAGGTTAATCGCGCGTCCTGCATCGTGTAGTGTACATGGAGTAACAAGCTGCGTTCAACATCTCACGAGCACCTCCTGATCGCCGATCGTATGGTCGAATGAAAATCAAACCAGTTTGATATTATTCAGGTCTGGCTGCTGAAGAGCTACAAGCATCCAACCTCTCGCACTGTGCCTGTGCAAACACCGCAGAGCTGTCTTGTAATGTTTTTTGTTGTTGTTGTTTTGTTTTTAAACTTAATTTGAAAAAAAAAAAAAAAAAAAAAAAAAAAAAAAAAAAAAAAAAAAAAAAAAAGCCATTTGCAAAGCCAAAAAGTTGATTTGACAACCATCTGATATAACCGGGGTCAAAATAAATAGAACACTGCCATCTACTGGTGCCCAGACGCTTACTACTTAGGGCGAATACTGCCATGAACACTACTGGCCAGTAGATGGCAGCAGAGGCCTTGAAACTTGCCAAAACAAAATTCCAGATAATCCGTTTCTGCTACATTTAAGATGCGTGGAATTTAACAAACGCAAATACAATAACGTCTATAAACCCAGAGAATATATTCACGAGAGTTTTAGGCACTAAAGTTTAATGCTGCTGTCCGTGGAGCCTGAACAGAGTGTCTGAAATGCATTTGTCCTGTCGTGAACGTACTGAAATTGCCCATAATGCACTGCTGGGCACAGCATGTGCTCACAAAACCTTAAAAGTTAGCACATTACTTTAAAACTAAAACATATATCTGATGTTTTCACTTTATAAAACTTCAGGCATGACAGTAATTTTAAATAACTTGTCCAAAATTAGTTTGGTTAAAATTTGAACCATAAGTTAAAAATGTATGCCTCTGGGTGACTTGGGTGATATTGCCAGCGTATCAGTATGGTGTTAAAGGAAATGATTTTTTTTTTTTTTGGTCACCAATTCTCCTTTGTCTGCAGAGGGTAGAGTGGTTTCTCCTGAAACTAGCTCACATCTGTTTGCAGAGGATAGAACAAATGGTAAATGGACTGCATTTATATAGCGCTTTTCCATCTGCATCAGACGCTCAAAGCGCTTTACAATTATGCCTCACATTCACCCCGATGTCAGGGTGCTGCCATACAAGGCGCTCACTACACACCGGGAGCAATAGGGGATTAAAGGCCTTGCCCAAGGGCCCTTAGTGATTTTTCAGTCAGGCGGGGATTTGAACCCATGAACAATACATCTCTTAAGAAACTTTCAACAGGTAGGTCTCAAGTGATTTTAAATTTTAAAAATGCTTGCTGCTGTTCAGCTTCGTTTGCTACGTTATCGGTCTAAAAGTTATCAGACAACAATTCATCGGAAGATAATTAGTCTGATAATGGTTTTTAAAGTTATCTAAAAAGATAATCCGATAATGAAAACATTATCTTCGATAATTATCTGTTATCGGATTATCGGAAGTGTGCCCACCACTGGGTACATGTGGATTTATATGTGGGACTATACATGTGCTGATGGATGAATGTACTTGATTATGTATGTATGTTTATATGTATTAATGCATATATCACGAGTATAAGTTAATTATGTTATTTACTTAAGGACAAGGGGTGGGAGTAAATAAGTTTTTCTTCTCACTCCTTTTCAAATATCCATTGATTATAGTTTTCTTTATATTTAATATTATTATTGTTATTTATTTTGTGCCTTGATATTAGAAATAAACATTTTAAATCAATCAATCAATCATTTTGCTTTTACACCCCATTATAAAAGGAACAGGTTTAGGCTTACATCTGATGGCCGTCATTCACATAGGTACTTCACAGGGCCACAATTCTTGAAATATAATAGCTAGAGGCATGAAATTCACAGGAGCATCTCATTTTTCACTGCTCGTTGCAAAACAATCATGTTTTTAATCCTAGCCTGAGTGAGAAAATTTTATGGAGGGTAGAATTCCTGAAAAAAACTGATATTTCGCCCATGTATTAAAAGGTCTCTGTATGCCATTTTAATCTAAAAAAACAAAAACAAAAAACTATAAAACAGTACTTCATTCTTTAGTATAGGTCTTTACTGTCATGTTTAAACCACTGTTGAGGTATTCAATTGTTTGTGTCCACAGGACATACTTTAATTAGGGGCAAATCTGAAACTGAATGAAATTCAACCAGTTTTCACCATGTCTGATAAATAGCACCACTCTGAAACTTTTTGCCAAGAATCTTTGTGTATTAGTTGTCAAAACTTCAAAATATTGGTGTTCTGTGTCCATACTGAAAATCCAGGCCAAAGTGAGACCAAAAAATGCCGTCTGCCATCATTTTAGCCAGTTTTAAGACAGAGAAAGTGCCACAGGCCCTTAGAGGTGACAGGTTTCTGTGTTGTTTATATGATAAGGTTGCAACATTCCATCTTGGCCTATATGGAAATGATTTAAAAATATTGCACTCATAACTGGGTTATAATCTGGACTTGTGTCACCATCCATATCTGACTCACATCTGTTTGACTAGGGCTGGGCGATATGACCTAAAATTTATATTGTGGTAAAAACTGAATCCTGGTATATATCCCGGTAACAGTATATACCACGATATAAACCTAAGTGTAAAAATTATAATGTTAAGTGTTTCTGAATGGGTCCCTTAGCAAAGGTAAATAAATAAATAAATGACAAAAACAAACAAACAAAAAAAACAGATATAATGTAATTCTGAGAACATTTATTGCGCAGATCTCAAAACTACTGCTACAATTTTCTAGAAAGTACATCTAAGATGTAAGTCTAGATTTGATGTTGTGGTGAAAGAATTACATTTATTTATTGTTGGGTCAGTGGCTGAAGGTTCATTGCTTGAACACTGGAAGGCGCACCCGCTCTGAATACATGAAGCGTTTTCAGGACAGTCACTGGCGCTTTTCCTCATCTTTTCCACCACCAAAAAAGTTAATAAAAATACTTAATTTACTCATATTTGAAGCCAGTCTGGGTAAATAGTTTTTACCTGGCTGACATTGTTTTTCTAATCTGGTTTAAAAAATCCTTGCGTTATTTAATGTGGCAAATGTTTGATTCAGGTCGCAACAGAGCGTCTGTCTCCGCCTGGACCGTCTGCTGAAATAAATTTAAAATAACAGCATTACAAATATCAGCAACAGAACTGCTAAGTGTGGAAGACATTCAGGAGTCTCACAAATTCACATAAACACTGTCATCTCAGTGAGAGTCACGCCTCAGCTCAGAGCACCACCCCCCCCACCCCCCGCAGCTGTGGGTCACACAAAGAAGAAGAATTTTCCTGGATTGAAAAACTCCAAGGGCATTATCGTGATGAGTCTGCGGCGTACAAATCTCTACCGTTGGCCAAAATTATACCGTGTAATGTAGGGTTGGGTATCAAGAACCGGTTCCTTTTGGGTATCGTTAAGAAATTATTCGACCCACCGATACCAATAACCTTTTTGCGTAATGATTCCCTTATCGGTCCTTCAGAGTGTCTGGTGTTTTGGGGGGTTTATGTTAAACCGACCTGTTATGGTCTTCAGAAACAGTTGATAGAAGTATTTTCTAACTTGAAAACAGGACTGATCCTAACGCGTTAGCATGTCTATGGCCTTTTCAATGTTAAAGATAGCATTAAGCTGTTCACGTCTCAGCACAGTTTGCATGCATTTGTTTTCTGCATAATGGCTCAATGTTTGTTGTAAAAGAGTCAAATTGTAATTTTTAAAATTATTTTTATTCATATAATCAATAATAATAACAATAATACATAATAGACAATAATACTCAATAATAAGAGACTAATAATGTTACAATACAATTTTAGAGAAAGAGACAAAAAGAACCTAATGAAACAAAACAACAGAAAAGATAAAACCATCTAAGAATGAAAATAAATACATATAGAAATAAATAAGCGTTTCCTGTGAACACCTAGTGACTAACACCTCCACTTCATCCCTGTTTTATTTAAGTTTAATGACAATTTGTTTCAGTCAAACCATATTTTTAATTTGTTAATTTTTTCAGTGATTTCCTCCAGAACTATCTGCCAAGCTAGAAAACTGCTGCATCCTGGTAAGAGCAGAATACTACTGGAATGAATTTGAATAAGGAAAGTTGGGTTTTTTCTCACCTAAATGGATGCTGCACTCACTGCAGTTTATTGTCTGGAACAGTCCCAGATTGCATTTCAGAGCTTCTAGAATTGAAACATTTTCGTGAGGGTGGTGTTGGGGGGTAATTTTGGGTTTCAGCTTTTTTTGTTTTTCACCACTTTCATCCCTGAATATGTCAATCGCGAGTCACTCCTCCGTTCTGTTCACACAGCTCCAAATGCTGTGCGGCTCTCTGCCGAGTCAAGTTAGAATGATAGAGTCCAGTCGGAATTAATAAATTTAAAGTGAAACGCCGTTTAAATCAAATGACACCTCTTTCCAAACATTGTAATACAAATAAACTGCAATCAATCAAATGTTTTTTCCTCCCAAAATGAGACATCCTGCACTGATGTGCAGCAGCCGGCTGAGCTCAGCTTAGAGGTGTGGAGAGACATTCATGCCAAAATGTCTGAAAGGAAATGCTTTTGACAAAAACTACATCTTTTTGACATAGAAAACCTGTAAGGCCTACTTTTAGTACACAAAAAATTCACAAGGGTATCGATAAGGGAATCTATATTGATAAAATCTTATCAATACCCATCCCTAGTGTAATGGTTAAACAGGATATACTGTGCAGCCCTATCTATATCAGACTCACATGACTCTAGAGCCAAGAAGTTGATTTGCTTTCTACATGAAGAATATTTCTGTCCAGGTATGACATACTGGCTTGTTTTGCTTGTGAGAAACTGCGAGGTAGCCATGTCAATAACTCACGCTGATCCTGTTAGTTTTTTGTGGGCACAAAAAAGATCACAGCAATTCCTTTGTAAGATGGGAAGATAAAAAGAGGATAACGTGGACCCGACCGACCTGACTTACAGATACAGCCAGTGGCGGGCACAGCAAACCAAAAAGTTAGTTTCAATAACCACTAATCAGCTAACTGAAAAGTTATCTTTTATAAAGCAAAACCGATAAACCACCCAAAAATTTATCAGAAGCTACAGCTAACCGATAACTTTCTAAATTGAGTTTTAACAACACAACCACAAACCCAAACAATGAATCACCACTTCTGTCTTTGTGCACTGTGCCCCCTGCTGGAAGCTCCTGTTTAGTACGTATTTTACTCTACCACAGCAAAAGGAGCCTGACCACCAGGTTGTCACAAAACAAGTCATTATTCCTTAACCGCATACAGCAGTTCCGCTGTGAGGCAGAGGTCTTGGAAAATAAAGCAGTTTTGACTTATGGTTATGATTTATAAATCAAATTATTCTGGAGAACTACATTAATGACAATTCTGTCATTTGTACAAAGTTAAAATATAACATATCTTTTCATTTACGTTTATACACACCTCTCTGCAGCTTCTCTCCCCCTGCCATCCCCTCATTACCCCATCCCCGTAGAGACGGTGCCTGCTCCCAGACCACCAATAACCAGCAAAAATCTATTTAAGCATAAAAATTCAAACAGTTAAATGTGGTCTATTAAACATTAGGTCTCTCTCTTCTAAGTCCCTGTTAGTAAATGATATAATAATTGATCAACATATTGATTTATTCTGCCTTACAGAAACCTGGTTACAGCAGGATGAATATGTTAGTTTAAATGAGTCAACACCCCCAAGTCACACTAACTGCCAGAATGCTCGTAGCACAGGCCGAGGCGGAGGATTAGCAGCAATCTTCCATTCCAGCTTATTAATTAATCAAAAACCCAGACAGAGTGTTGTATGGCTGGGGGGCCTGGCTGCCTTTTTGTTTCTGTCTTTTGTTTTTCCTTCCAGGTGGCTTGCATTTGGGACTGAGTGGCTGTGTTGCTGAGGTTATCAGGACCTCACCCTGATCACCTGCGGCTCGTCAGGACTCACAGCTGAGGTGCATGTATATGGATTGGAACATGGTGGCATTTAAGACTGGAGTATACAGTGTGTATTTGCCAGAGACTCGACCTTGTGACCAGACGGGTGAGATCGTCGTCTCGGGAGCCATCTCATCATCAGTGGATGCAGAGAACGTCCAGGGTTTGATGCACGGTCTGTGAAAGAGGAGGGGGTGAGGTCTCACGCTCGTCAGCACACTTCCTGAGGTACGTTAGATTTTGTGACTAACATTTATACAGTCAGTAAATGTGGTGTCCCTCACACCTTTATTATATTGAGCTGTATGTTAGTCATGTATCGGCTTCCACTGCAGTGGAGTTTTGTGAACTGGATGTTCCATGCCTGCAGGTTGGGAAGCTGATTAGTAATCAAGCCAGGAAGTGTTTGCTGTTTGTACACCTGTAAGTGTTCTCTCTGTGTGTAGAGTGTGGACTCACATAATGGTTCCTTCTTTCACAGACTCGGTTTGTTGCAGCCACCTGGGGGGTGTCGGCGGGGTCCTTGGATCCGAACAGCTTCTGGCTCTGGACCGTTAGCGCTGCTGGGAGCGCACCACGCCAGACCGCACTTTCTTTTGTTGTTTTTTGTATCACTGTTATGTATTAAATTCAGTTAGCCTTTGTACCGTGCTCTGCTTATTTCATACTGGGTCCTTCAAACGCTGGTCGGTTCTCCGAGCTGCGTCCGACACATAACACAGAGCTTTAATTCATTTGAAAGCTTGACTCTTAGTCTTGTCCATCCAAATTGGA
This sequence comes from Thalassophryne amazonica, assembly GCF_902500255.1. Classification (NCBI taxonomy): domain Eukaryota; kingdom Metazoa; phylum Chordata; class Actinopteri; order Batrachoidiformes; family Batrachoididae; genus Thalassophryne; species Thalassophryne amazonica. The sequence goes on from NC_047107.1 coordinate 65,775,759, forward strand.
AGTCCCAAAAACCAGTTTTATTTGTTGTTATCTATCGTCCTCCTGGTCGTTACTGTGAGTTTCTCTGTGAATTTTCAGACCTTTTGTCTGACTTAGTGCTTAGCTCAGATAACCCGTAAGTTGGAGAGGAAATGGCGTCTCACTAATTTAGAAGATCTTCACTTAGCCTGGAAAAAGAGTCTGTTGCTCTATAAAAAAGCCCTCCATAAAGCTAGGACATCTTACTACTCATCAATAATTGAAGAAAATAAGAACAACCCCAGGTTTCTTTTCAGCACTGTAGCCAGGCTGACAAAGAGTCAGAGCTCTATTGAGCCGAGTATTCCTTTAAGTTTAACTAGTAATGACTTCATGACTTTCTTTGCTAATAAAATTTGAACTATTAGAGAAAAAATTACTCATAACCATCCCAAAGACGTATCGTTATCTTTGGCTGCTTTCAGTGATGCCGGTATTTGGTTAGACTCTTTCTCTCAGATTGTTCTGTCTGAGTTATTTTCATTAGTTACTTCATCCAAACCATCAACATGTCTATTAGACCCCATTCCTACCGGGCTGCTCAAGGAAGCCCTACCATTATTTAATGCTTCGATCTTAAATATGATCAATCTATCTTTATTAGTTGGCTATGTACCACAGGCTTTTAAGGTGGCAGTAATTAAACCATTACTTAAAAAGCCATCACTTGACCCAGCTATCTTAGCTAATTATAGGCCAATCTCCAACCTTCCTTTTCTCTCAAAAATTATTGAAAGGGTAGTTGTAAAACAGCTAACTGATCATCTGCAGAGGAATGGTCTATTTGAAGAGTTTCAGTCAGGTTTTAGAATTCATCATAGTACAGAAACAGCATTAGTGAAGGTTACAAATTATCTTATGGCCTCAGACAGTGGACTCATCTCTGTGCTTGTTCTGTTAGACCTCAGTGCTGCTTTTGATACTGTTGACCATAAAATTTTATTACAGAGATTAGAGCATGCCATAGGTATTAAAGGCACTGCCCTGCGGTGGTTTGAATCATATTTATCTAATAGATTACAATTTGTTCATGTAAATGGGGAATCTTCTTCACAGACTAAGGTTAATTATGGAGTTCCACAAGGTTCTGTGCTAGGACCAATTTTATTCACTTTATACATGCTTCCCTTAGGCAGTATTATTAGACGGCATTGCTTAAATTTTCATTGTTACGCAGATGATACCCAGCTTTATCTATCCATGAAGCCAGAGGACACACACCAATTAGCTAAACTGCAGGATTGTCTTACAGACATAAAGACATGGATGACCTCTAATTTCCTGCATTTAAACTCAGATAAAACTGAATTTATTGTACTTGGCCCCACAAATCTTAGAAACATGGTGTCTAACCAGATCCTTACTCTGGATGGCATTACCCTGACCTCTAATAATACTGTGAGAAATCTTGGAGTCATTTTTGATCAGGATATGTCATTCAAAGCGCATATTAAACAAATATGTAGGACTGCTTTTTTGCATTTACGCAATATCTCTAAAATTAGAAAGGTCTTGTCTCAGAGTGATGCTGAAAAACAAATTCATGCATTTATTTCCTCTAGGCTGGACTATTGTAATTCATTATTATCAGGTTGTCCTAAAAGTTCCCTGAAAAGCCTTCAGTTAATTCAAAATGCTGCAGCTAGAGTACTGACGGGGACTAGAAGGAGAGAGCATATCTCACCCATATTGGCCTCTCTTCATTGGCTTCCTGTTAATTCTAGAATAGAATTTAAAATTCTTCTTCTTACTTATAAGGTTTTGAATAATCAGGTCCCATCTTATCTTAGGGACCTCATAGTACCATATCACCCCAATAGAGCGCTTCAGACTGCAGGCTTACTTGTAGTTCCTAGGGTTTGTAAGAGTAGAATGGGAGGCAGAGCCTTCAGCTTTCAGGCTCCTCTCCTGTGGAACCAGCTCCCAATTCGGATCAGGGAGACAGACACCCTCTCTACTTTTAAGATTAGGCTTAAAACTTTCCTTTTTGCTAAAGCTTATAGTTAGGGCTGGATCAGGTGACCCTGAACCATCCCTTAGTTATACTGCTATAGACTTAGCCTGCTGGGGGGTTCCCATGATGCACTGAGTGTTTCTTTCTCTTTTTGCTCTGTATGCACCACTCTGCATTTAATCATTAGTGATTGATCTCTGCTCCCCTCCACAGCATGTCTTTTTCCTGGTTCTCTCCCTCAGCCCCAACCAGTCCCAGCAGAAGACTGCCCCTCCCTGAGCCTGGTTCTGCTGGAGGTTTCTTCCTGTTAAAAGGGAGTTTTTCCTTCCCACTGTCGCCAAGTGCTTGCTCATAGGGGGTCGTTTTGACCGTTGGGGTTTTTCTGTATTTATTGTATGGCTTTTGCCTTACAATATAAAGCGCCTTGGGGCAACTGTTTGTTGTGATTTGGCGCTATATAAATAAAATTGATTTGATTTGATTTAAAATAATGCAATAATTCTGAAGTTTTGTAACAAACACACACAGATGCCAAAGGGATTATGGGTAAAATGAACCTCCACTAACACTGACTGGATGACTCATTCATTCTATGTAAAAACTAACACGTTAATGTGACGTGTGTGTTGGTTTACATATAAATGTGCTTTTGCAAAATGCCATTTTTTTCATATGTAAAAAAAGCCATTTGCAAAAGCCAAAAGTCAAGTTGTGATTAGACAACCATCTGATATAACAGGGGTCAAAATGCATAGAAGACTGCCATCTCCTGGCACAAGGGATGGGTATAGAAAAGATTTTATCTATTGATGCCACTATCGATCCTCCTTATTGATCCAGTTCCTTATCGATTCCCTTATCAATACCTCTTGTGAATTTTCTGTGTACTAAAAGTAGGCTTTACAGGTTTTCTATGTCAACAACATTTTATTGAGTCTTAAAGTAAATAAATATGAAATAGGTCACTGTATCCTTGATCTCTGGACATGAATAAAAATAAACAAAATCTGTAGATTTGTCAAAAGCATTTCCTTTCAGAGGCAATCACTGAAGACATTAACAAAATGAAAATGTGGTCATTAAACTTAAATAAAACAGGGATGACGTGGAGGTGTGAGAGTCACTAGGTGTTCACAGGAAACAGTTATTTATTTCTATGTCATGGGTTAAAGCAATAAATTTTCATCTGACTGAAATTTTTCCCTGGCAAAAATCAATGCCAGCAATTCCCTAAAATGTGGCGTAGTGGGGGCACACACTCTTTTTTCCTCAATAAATACAATATAAACTCATTATACAGTATACAAATCAATTTGTAATAGACGCTAATGACAGAGAGACAAAGCATAAAAAGAATGCAAAAGCTGAACATAAAGTTACATAAAAGGGTGGTGGGGGTGTAGTCTTGATCCTGGGCCGTCTGGGGGTGCTCCCCCAGAACATTTTTAAAAGACCAAGTCAAATTTAGTGTATTCTGGTGAATTTTAATGCATATGAAGCCCTCTGAAACGAAGAAAACTCACTTCAAACTGTGAAGTAAAAACACAGTATTGACTATGGGGGGTCTGGGGGATCTCCCCCAGAAATCTTTTATTAGAGCAAGTCAAAGTTTGCATATTCTGGTGAATTTTAATGGGTATGAAGCCCCCTGAAACAACAAAAACTCACTTCAAACTATGGGGAGTCTGGGGATGTTATATTCTCGTCAAAAATATACCTGGAGTAGTGTTTTGTTTTATTTTGCACATACATACATCACTGACACACCACAAAGAGATTTGCATCAGGTTTCACTTGATTCTGAGCATTTTTAGATGCCTTCAGCAACTATCTCAACAACTGACAACATATTCCAGCAAGAGTCCACAAAAAGTATTTTTGAGGCCTGATGAAAGTGTAATATGTGCTCCTTAATAAGATATTTTCTTGAAAAAAGACAAATGTGCAGTTTACTGCATTTTATTTTTTCTTGTGAAAAAACACAGCTTAGATGTGGTTTGACTGAAATAAATTGTCATTAAACTTAAATAAAACAGGGATGAAGTGGAGGTGTAAGAGTCACTAGGTGTTCAAGGGAAACATTTATTTATGTTAATTGTTAGTTGGTTTTACCTTTTCTGTTGTGTTTTGTTTTATCAGGTTCTTTTTGTCTTTTTCTCTAAAACTGTATTCAAGCATTATTATCACTTTACCGAGGCGTTGCTAGGCCGGTAGCATAGATTTACGTCGAAGCTACCTGGCTATACCCGCCCGCAGCAGCGAACGAGTATCGGCATACCTGCCCACTGTGCATAAACAAATTATGTCAAAGCGTGCGCAGCCCAAGAACTGTCCGCACAGGAAAAGATAAAAACGTGAGAAGTGTGTCTTGGTCCCAATATGGATATTCTGGATGATTTTATCATGGATAGTATGACAATGAACAGCAGCCAAAGCAGCCAGCTTGATAAAGGGCGCACTGGCGAATTTGGAGAGCAGGGCGTGCCAGCCAACACGGCAAAAGTTAAAGTGAGCCAACTTTTTATGTACGCATTTGCTGGGTGTCGTGCGTTTTGAAATGACATTAAATATTGTTAATGTGATTCCACGTGTTGTGTATCTCAGTAAGTGATAATAATGCAAAGAACATGTCGTGCGGTATGCATTTTCTGAGTCCCTCTGTCCATGCCGTCGCCCACAATGACAGATATTCTCCCTCATCTATCTGTCATTTTGGGTGACTGGGCATGGACGTCGGGCCTCTGAAAATGCATACCGACCTCCAAAAGCATGTTATTGTATTATTATTAGTTATTATTACTTTTGTTGCTGTTGCTATTATTATTAATATATAAATAAAAAAAAAATTACAATTCGTTATACATTTGAGTCTTTTACGACAACAAACGAGCCATTATCATACAGAAAACAAATGCATGCAAACTGTGCTGAGACACGAACAGCTTAATGCTAACTTTAACATTGACAATGCCATAGACATGCTAACGCGTTAACATCTGTCCCGTTTTCAAGTTATAAAATACATCTATCAACTGTTTCAGAAGACCATAACAGATCGGTTTAACATAAAAAGGTAAATACTACTCACAGACATATGCTCTTTAACGTTTTAGCGGGGCAAAATTAAGATAAAGCGAAATAAAACAACGAACCATCGAAGCAGTGAGTCGGATCAATGCTTCCATGGTTCAAAGCAAAGCCACACCGTGCTCTACTTGGGGAAGGTCTGCCAATATTCCCACAAAGACAGGGAGGAGAAGGACCATGGCTCATGGCAAGCAGTAAACAGAGCGGAGAGGAGTAAATATTCATACAGTCCCTTCCTCCACGGTGCGGCGCCATCCACACTGGCATTGCTGCTGCTTTGATTAGCGCAGAATGGGATGTTGCTTTGACAGTGAGAGTATCCTATTTCGGCCCCAAAACACGCATGACACCACGTGAGCGCACGTATGTGTGGTTAATTATTCCAAATGACGGAAATCCATCGAGGTGATGGAGAACTTTAACCCATGTTCTATGTTTATTTATTTATGTTCATTGTTAGTAGGTTTTACATTTTCTGTTGTGTTTTTAAATCAGGTTCTTTGTCTCTCTAAAATTGAATTATAGCATTATTAGATATTATTACTATTATTATTGTTGTTGCTATTATTATTAATATATAAACAAAAATAAATTTAAAAATATTACAATTTGCAATTTGTAATACATTTGACTCTTTTACGACAACAAACGCTTAATGCTAACTTTAACACTGAAAATGGCTTAGACATGCTAACGCGTTAGCATCTGTCCCGTTTTTAAGTTATAAAATACATCTATCAACTGTTTCAGAAGACCATAACAGGTCAGTTTAACATAAAAAGGTAAATATTACTCAGACATATGCTCTTTAGGGTTTTAGCGGGGAAAAATTAAGATAAAGCAAAATAAAACAAAGAATCAACGAAGCAGCAGGTCAGATCAATGCTTCATTGCTTCAAGCTTCAAAGAACAGCTGCACTGTAGAAACAGTTGATTACAGACCCTGCAGGGGTTCTGTAATCAATGTAGAGACATGATCATTTTCCAGACAAACACCCCCAAAAACAACGGCCGGTCTGAAGGACCAATAAGGGAATCGTTAAGCAAAAAGACTATTGATGGCGGTGGATCGAATCATTTCTTAACAATACCCGAAAAGAACCGGTTCTCGATACCCAACCCTAACGGCTGCCCAGACCCTAACCTATAATCCTTTGTGCACCACAGAGTTGCTGTGGTTTAAACAGCACAGAGAGAAAACACATGACGACAATTGTAAATTAACACGATACAACCAAAGTGTACATTTTTAGTCTTTTCATCAGCTGCAACAACTCTCTGACATGCAAAGGATTATAGAATATCTCAATACTTAGAGCAAATACTGCCATGAACACTACTGGCCAGTAGATGGCAGTAGAGACTGTGAAAACTTGCCAAAACAAATATTCCAAATAAATAATCCGTGTCTGCTCCGTTAAATCTGCATGGAATTTAATAAACACAAACCGAATGTCAGACACCATATATATATATATATATATATATATATATATATATATATATATATATATATATATATATATATATATGATTACTCTGGAACAAAGATGACAAACAGTGTTGTAAAGGACAATACCCAGGACATTATAGAGCAAACAGGAAGCGATTGCAGCTCACAGTGATTCCAACTGAAAATAATGCAGAAGCAACCTGAGCTTCTTTTGGCATTTTTACATAAAACAAACAATAACAATGTCTATAAACCCAGAGAATATATTCACAAGAGAGCTTTAGGCACAATATACAAAGGGTTTAATGCTGCTGTCCGTGTGGAGCCTGATCAGTGTCTCAAATGCATTTCTCCTGTCATGAACTTTTACAGTACCCAGAATGCACTGCGCACACACCATGTCCACACTAAAACCTTTAAAATTAGTGCAATACTTTAAAACTAAAACATATAGATGATATTTTCACTTTATAAAACTTCAGAGATGACGTTAATTTAAATAACTTGTCCAAAATTAGCTTGGTTAAAATTTTAACCCTAAGTTAAAATTGTATGCCTCTGGATGACTTGGGTGATATTGTCAGCGAGTTAATAGGGTGTCAAGAGAAATGATTTTTTCTGTTCTCATTTTGGTTCTCTTCTGTAACCAGCTTTCCTCTGACTGCAGAGGATGGAGTGGTTTCTCCTGAAACCAGCTCTCCTCTGTCTGTAGAGGACAGACATTTAACAGGTAGGCTCTAAAATCTCTGATATCAGACATTAAAAATGTTTATTCACTGTTAAAGCCTTATTTACTAAGCTTGCAATAATATGTTAGCGATCTAAAAATTACTGGACCAAAATTTATCGGAAGATAATTGATCCGATGATGGTTTTCAAAGTTATATGAAAAGCTAATGTAATAAACATTAACTTTGATAATTAGCGGATAGCGAATATGTGCCCATCACTGGATACAGTAGTAGGCAAGTTATCGGCAGCAAGCTTACACCTGGAGCTGCTATGCTATGCAAAGCAGAGCAGACTAGCAGCTGCTGCTACAGAACATCCTCCAGACTTCAAGTTCTTCTTGCAAGTTTTAAATCACATCATGCCACATGTGGACCTCGTCTTTGCCAAGCTACAAAAGAAAACCATTGATTCGCGCCATGCCAATGGCTGTATCCAGCAGTTCAAATTAACAGGACATCCAACTGATCAGGTTATTATTATTATTAATTTTTTTCTTATTAGTATTATTATGATTCACTTTCTGCCTTTATTATTAATCCTCTTTATTTTTGTAAAAACTTTCATCTGCAGAAATTCTCACCAATCGATGGTTGAACTAAGCAATGGGTAAATACTGCATTGGAAGAGCTTCCAACATTTTATTTTTAACATAAGAATGATGAAACCTTCAGAATTTATGCGGCATGACTATTATTTCAGGTTAAACATATAAGTTGAGACTGTCTTTTACCTAAAATGAAGGATCAAGGTTCTAAATTTACGTTTACCATGCAAAAACTCAATTGGGGTGTTCACCACACTTTCACCTTGCTGTCATAAGCCATTCCTAACTTTCAGAGTTTCCAGTGCACCATGTTGTTCAGCCTCAGCTTAAAATACTCCTACACTTTAGAAGAGTGTGGACAAGTTGTCACCCCACTTCAGCTGCTTGCTCTTCAGAGTCCATACTCCGAATACATGCAGCCATAATGCGACAATGCACATTACGTAAATTGACGCAATGATGTAATCGATTACATCAACGCCTCTCCCCAGTCTGAGACTTATGACAAGAAAAGCAACAGATGGGAAGCCATAACAAATGCCATCACCAATTATATAGCAAAGGAAATGTTGCCAATTCAGGAGGTGGAGAGAGATGGAAATATCTGAACTTGTGATTCATGTTTTTGCATTGTTTGTACTTGAATGCTTGAGTTTTAAGGAAATAAATTAGGGCTGGGGCAATATGTCAATGCAATCAATGCATCGTAAGGAAGTACGGTTGCACTTAGTCAGGACGTCACGGGAACACCAAAGAGCACACTGAAGTCAAAAATCCTCACCCGTGATTATCTAAAGTGTGGGAGGGATTGGTACACAAACCCTCCGTTCGGTACTGCTTTCAGAAACTTGAAAAATTAAGAAAATAAATTGACGCATTCTCACACTCTGCCACTGCATGTGTGCTGTGCCATTCCTCTGTCCCTCAGCAAGCCTGCCTGTGCGGGCTTGTGCAAGTGTGAGAGAAAGCTGCCCGCATATATATACTCAACAAAAATATAAACGCAACACTTTTGGTTTTGCTCCCATTTTGTATGAGATGAACTCAAAGATCTAAAACTTTTTCCACATACACAATATCACCATTTCCCTCAAATATTGTTCACAAACCAGTCTAAATCTGTGATAGTGAGCACTTCTCCTTTGCTGAGATAATCCATCCCACCTCACAGGTGTGCCATATCAAGATGCTGATTAGACACCATGATTAGTGCACAGGTGTGCCTTAGACTGCACACAATAAAAGGCCACTCTGAAAGGTGCAGTTTTATCATACAGCACAATGCCACAGATGTCGCAAGATTTGAGGGAGCGTGCAATTGGCATGCTGACAGCAGGAATGTCAAACAGAGCTGTTGCTCGTGTATTGAATGTTCATTTCTCTACCATAAGCCGTCTCCAAAGGCGTTTCAGAGAATTTGGCAGTACATCCAACCAGCCTCACAACCGCAGACCACGTGTAACCACACCAGCCCAGGACCTCCACATCCAGCATGTTCACCTCCAAGATCGTCTGAGACCAGCCACTCGCACAGCTGCTGAAACAATCGGTTTGCATAACCAAAGAATTTCTGCACAAACTGTCAGAAACCGTCTCAGGGAAGCTCATCTGCATGCTCGTCGTCCTCATCGGGGTCTCGACCTGACTCCAGTTCGTCGTCGTAACCGACTTGAGTGGGCAAATGCTCACATTCGCTGGCGTTTGGCACGTTGGAGAGGTGTTCTCTTCACGGATGAATCCCGGTTCACACTGTTCAGGGCAGATGGCAGACAGCGTGTGTGGTGTCGTGTGAGCAGTTTTCTGATGTTAATGTTGTGGATCGAGTGGCTCATGGTGGCGGTGGGGTTATGGTATGGGCAGGCATCTGTTATGGACGAAGAACACAGGTGCATTTTATTTATGGCATTTTGAATGCACAGAGATACCGTGACGAGATCCTGAGGCCCACTGTTGTGCCATACATCCAAGAACATCACCTCATGTTGCAGCAGGATAATGCACGGCCCCATGTTGCAAGGATCAATTCTTGGAAGCTGAAAATGTCCCAGTTCTTGCATGGCTGGCATACTCACCGGACATGTCACCCATTGAGCATGTTTGGGATGCGGAGTGGACCAACATTCCACAATTGACAACCTGATCAACTCTATGCGAAGGAGATGTGTTGCACTGCATGAGACAAATGGTGGTCACACCAGATACTGACTGGTATCCTCCCCCCCAATAAAACAAAACTGCACCTTTCAGAGTGGCCTTTTATTGTGGACAGTCTAAGGCACACCTGTGCACTTAATCATGGTGTCTAATCAGCATCTTGGTATGGCACACCTGTGAGGTGGGATGGATTATCTCAGCAAAGGAGAAGTGCTCACTATCACAGATTTAGACTGGTTTGTGAACAATATTTGAGGGAAATGGTGACATTGTGTATGTGGAAAAAGTTTTAGATCTTTGAGTTCATCTCATACAAAATGGGAGCAAAACCAAAAGTGTTGCATTTATATTTTTGTTGAGTGTATATATATATATATATATATATATATATATATATATATATATAGCCAAGTGGCCTCTGTGTGTGTGTATAGCTTCAATCACACAAAAACTGGGGAGAGCCAACATTTGCCATTTGGTATGTTTATGTATTTCAAGGATGAAAACTGCGAAAACGGAAAGTTGATATGACAAATATTTTTGGAGAAATCAGCGCAATTTTAGCTAACCAGTAAACAATGGACATTGTGCTGCAATGCACCATGGGAGTTTGAGGTTTTGAAGTTTTATACAGTAGTGTTCAGAATAATAGTAGTGCTATGTGACTAAAAAGATTAATCCAGGTTTTGAGTATATTTCTTATTGTTACATGAGAAACAAGGTACCAGTAGATTCTCACAAATCCAACAAGACCAAGCATTCATTATATGCACACTCCTAAGGCTATGAAATTGGGCTATTAGTAAAAAAAAGTAGAAAAGGGGGTGTTCACAATAATAGTAGCATCTGCTGTTGACGCTACAAACTCAAGACTATTATGTTCAAACTGCTTTTAAAGCAATCCTGTGAATCCCTAAACTAGCATTTAGTTGTATAACCACAGTTTTTCATGATTTCTTCACATCTGCGAGGCATTCATTTTGTTGGTTTGGAACCAAGATTTTGCTCGTTTACTAGTGTGCTTGGGGTCATTGTCTTGTTGAAACACCCATTTCAAGGGCATGTCCTCTTCAGCATAAGGCAACATGACCTCTTCAAGTATTCTGACATATCCAAACTGATCCATGATACCTGGAATGCAATATATAGGCCCAACACCATAGTAGGAGAAACATGCCCATATCATGATGCTTGCACCACCATGCTTCACTGTCTTCACTGTGAACTGTGGCTTGAATTCAGAGTTTGGGGGACGTCTCACAAACTGTCTGCGGCCCTTGGACCTAAAAAGAACAATTTTACTCTCATCAGTCCACAAAATATTCCTCCATTTCTCTTTAGGCCAGTTGATGTGTTCTTTGGCAAAGTGTAACCTCTTCTGCACATCTTTTATTTAACAGAGGGACTTTGCGGGGGATTCTTGCAAATAAATTAGCTTCACACAGGCATCTTCTAACTGTGATAGCACTTACATCATCCTGGAGCTGATCAATGGGTGATCCTTTGCCATTCTGATTATTCTTCTATCCATTTTGATGGTTGTTTTCGTTTTCTTCCACGCGTCTTTTTTTTTTTTTTTTTTTTTTTTTTTTTGGCCATTTTAAAGCATTGGAGATCACTGTAAATGAACAGCCTATAATTTTTTGCACCTGCGTATAGGTTTTCCCCTCTCCAATCAACTTTTTAATCAAACTATACTGTTCTTCTGAACAATGTCTTGAATGTCCCATTTTCCTCAGGCTTTCAAAGAGAGAAGCAAGTTCAACAGGTGCTGGCTTCATCCTTAAATAGGGGACACCTGATTCACACCTGTTTGTTCCACAAAATTGATGAACTCACTGACTGAATGCCACACTACTATTATTGTGAACACCCCCTTTTCTACTTTTTTTTTTAAACTAATAGCCCAATTTCATAGCCTTAAGAGTGTGCATATCATGAATGCTTGGTCTTGCTGGATTTGTGAGAATCTACTGAATCTACTGGTACCTAGTTTCCCATGTAACAATAAGAAATATACTCAAAACCTGGATTAATCTTTTTAGTCACATAGCACTACTATTATTCTGAACACTACTGTATGTTGTTATTGTGGTTCATGTTAGTTTAACAGTGTTGTTCATGTTTATTGTGATTTATTGTGTTTTTGTAGTTCAATTGGTTTAATCAGTTTAGTTAAGTTTTATGTTGCTCTTACAATGAGTGAGTTAAGTCTAATGATGGTTCCATGAGTGAAATGTGTGGTCTTTCTTTCTTTGTCAAATTAAAAGCACCTGCTTACAACAGCTGTGCATGGGTGAGTGTAACTTGGATCACAGACAAACTGGGGAGAGCTAACACTTGCCGTTTGGTATGCTGATGTACTTGGGTCAAGGATGAACGCAGCGAAAACGGAACGCTAACAGGACTAATATTTTCAGAGAAGCTACGGATATTAGCTAACAACACTGAACAATGGATGTTGCTAACTATTTTGTGGACTCGCACGCCATTCCAGCAGAGGGCTTTACGTCATCATTATATTAAAAGTATGAGTGCGGTAAGTGATTTTCTTTAGTAAGTTTAATGTAAGTACATAATATAATTGTAAATATGTTACAAAAAATACATAGATAACACAAACAAGTGAAAACACTTATTTCCATTGTGGTCCATTTAAAAATCAATTGACAAAATAGAAGTAAAAATAAAATAATAATAATAATAATAGTGTGTATGTGATAAGAATCGAAACAATTTATAAATACATTCAGACACCACATGAACATAAACAATTACATAATTATCAGGAAATAAAAGGGTTGAGTTCCTCTTCTAAAAGTTGTTGAGGTCTAAAGGGTTTTAAAAACATTCTGAAATCACACACCCCATTCCAACTCATTATTAGGGATGGGTATTGATAGATGCCATTATCAATTCCGTTTATTGATCCGATTCCTTATCGATTCCCTTATCGATGCCCCTTGTGAATTTTCTGTGTACTAAAAGTAGGCTTTACAGGTTTTCTATGTCAACAAAATTTTAAATTGGTCACTGGATCCTCGATCTCTGGACATAAATACGTAAAAATAAAATCTGTAGTTTTTGTCAAAAGCATTTCATTTCAGACATTTTTGCATGAATGTCACTCCATACCTCTGAGCTGAGCTCAGCCGGCTGCTGCACGTCAGCGCAGGACATCTCATTTTGGGAGAAAAAAAAAAAAAATGTTTTCAGCGATTGTAGTTTTTGTATTACAACGTTTGGAACGAGGTGTCAATTGATTTAAACAGCGTTTTGCTTTGAAGTTATTAATTCCGACTGGACTCTATCGTTCTAACTTGACTCGGCAGAGAGCCGCGCAGCGTTTGGAGCTGCGTGAACAGAACAGAGGACGATTCTCGTTTCTGTCTTGCAACAAGACAGGAGTCCCAGTTAGTGACTTTAATCCTCACAAAAGTGATTCACGATTGACATATTCAGGGATGAAAGTAGTGAAAAACAAACAAAAAAAAAAGCTGTAACCCAAAATTACCCCCAAAGACCACCCGCACGCAAATTTTGAATTCTTGAATATCTGAAATGCAACCTGGGGCTATTCCAGACAATAAACTGCAGTGAGTGCAGCATCCACTTTGGTGAGGAAAAAACCCAACTTTCCTTATTCAAATTCATTCCAGTAGTATTCTGCTCTTACTAGGATGCAGCAGTTTTCCAGCTTAGCAGATAGTTCTGGAGAAAATCACTGAAGAAATTAACAAATGGAAAATATGGTTTGACCAAAACAAATTGTCATTAAACTTAAATAAAACAGGGATGAAGTGGAGGTGTGAGAGTCACTAGGTGTTCACAGGAAACAGTAATTTATTTCTATATTTATTCATGTTCATTGTTAGTTGGTTTTATCTTTTCTGTTGTTTTGTTTTATCAGGTTCTTTTTGTCTCTTTCTCTAAAATTGTATTGTAGCATTATTAGTTATTATTACTATTATTGTTGTTGTTGCTATTATTATTAATATATAAATAAAAATAAATTTAAAAATATTACAGGGCTTGACAATAAGGCAATTTATGCACTGGCCCACAGAGCCAGTAGAATCTGAAAGTTACTGGCCCGGATGAAAATATCACTGGCCCATACTTTCACGCCTGTGCCGAACCGGGGGGTAACTGATAAGAATTTTTTAAATCAACACTCAGACATTAGAATTGGGTTTCCTTAATGTAAAAACACTTGAAAACAAACACAAAATTCTTATACTACATGATAAAAACCTTAAAGTGAGTAAACTTTGAAAAAAATGTCGGTAGGTAACTGATAGGAATTTTTTCAACACTCAGACATTAATACAAAAATAAATTTATTTCTTGACAAAATTAATATGTTAAATTTCATAAACCAAGTTCCCTTCCTAATGTTGTCACCGTGGGGTTTCCACAAGGGCATACTGATTAGACTTTTAAACTGGCGTATGAAATCATACCACATTGTCTACCAGGACATGGTATATTTATACTTACTTGTTAGCATATTCTGGCATGGCCCTACAAGTTCCACAGAAGACAACCTCACTCTCCTCATCACGCTCCAGCTATGGCCGTCTTTTCTTCCAGGAAGTTTGCCAAGTTTTCCTCACCCTTTTCTTCTCATATTCAGCATCAGCAGCCTTCCTCTTCTGTGCTTGTTTTGAGGGTGATAGCTGTTCTTTCCTTTGCTTTCCTGGTTTCTGCCCAGGGGCAGGAGGTTTCAAGAAATTCATAATATTCACTGCGCTCGATCTTGCTTAAGCGAAAATGACGCGTCGATGTTAAAGCGAAATTTGCGCCACATCATAAGATGCGCCTGCAGACGAAGTTTGTCTGCACTTCAGCAATGTTCCCAACATGTCCTGTCTCTGGTAGCAGCCTGTGAGCAGGACGTACGTCTCTTTTGTCCTTTATTTCACAACTATGACAAGAGTTTTTGGAGAAGCAGCAGCCCCACAGCAGCGGGAGCGGAGTTTCTTTTTCTTTTTTATTGTTTACATGTGCGCGCGTGAACGGGACAGTTGGTCCTCAAGTTGGGTCCTGCAGAGGCAGAAGGACCGCTGAAAGCAGCCATCATCCAGACGCAGCTCCTGCAGCAAATAATGATACTGCCTGAATTGGGAACGTCTCATGACGTTTGTCAGCTTTCCACAACAACTCGCTCCGTGTGATCAAGGTCCGTCATGTTAACTTGACTGACAACCGGAGCCGGCAAGCTGAATGGAAGCTCCTCCAATTTGATGACGCACCGGGGCGAATTTTCGCAGCAAAAGCAGAGCGACACACCGGGTGAAGGAGGTGCGTCCGTTGCCACGCGACCCCCGCGAATTTGTAGCATCTGATCGCGCCCGGTGTGAATGCGGCATTAGACTAATAAATCTGCCCAAAGCGATTTTAATTCTTACTGGCCCATACGGACCAGTGAAATATGAACTTCACTGGCCCGTGGTGGCCCGGAACATGTAAAAAAGGCCGCCGGGCCATCGGACCAGTGCTATTGTCGAGCCCAGTATTACAATTTGTAATACATTTGACTCTTTTACGAACGCTGAGCCATTAATTATGACATAGAAACAAATGCACACAAACGTGCTGAGATGCAAACAGCTTAATGCTAACTTTAACATTGAAAACACCATAGACATGCTAACGCGTTAGCATCGGTCCCATTTTTAAGTTATAAAATACATCAACTGTTTCAGAAGACCATAACAGGTCGGTTTAACATAAAAAAGGTAAATATTACACAGACATATGTTCTTTAGGGTTTCAGCGGGGGAAAATTAAGATGAAGCGAAGTAAAACAAAGAATCAACGAAACACCAGATCGAAGCATTGCTTCATTGGTTCAAGGTTCAACTCAAAGCCGCGCTGCAGAAACGGCTGATTAGACCCACTGCAGGGTCTGTAAACAATGTAGAGAAATGATCATTTTCCTGACAAACACCCCCAAAAACAACGGTCACTCTGAAGGACCGATGAGGGAATCGTTAGGCAAAAAGGCTACTGATGTCAGTGGATCGAATCATTTCTTAATGTTACCCGAAAGGAGCCGGTTCCCGATACCCATCCCTAATCATTATACAAGCTTTGCTTAATTTATTACCACCCTTGAAAAATATCAGCTAGCTATTTTATAAACACTACCCAATCTAGAGCCCGTGGATCCCCATGGGCAACACGCGACTATATGGCTTGCAAAAGTATTCAGCCCCTTGGTATTTCACACTTTTTAATTTGTTTCAAATACAAAAAGTAAAGCAGACTTCTCAATATAAACATTTCTAAAATTATCTTCCTAATGCCACGTTCACACCGGGCGCGATCAGACGCTACAAATTCGCGTGGGCCGCCAGGCGACGGACGCGCCTCCTTCGCCCGGTGTGTCGCTCTGCTTGGGAGGACTTTCGCTGCGAAAATTCGCCCCGGTGCGTCATCAAATAGGAGGAGCTTCCATTCCGCTCGCCGGCTCTGGTTGTCAGTCAAGCTAACATGGCGGACCTTGATCACACGGAGCGAGTTGTTGTGAAAAGCTCCCAATACAGAGAGTATCATTATTTGCTGCAGGAGCTGTGTCTGGGTGACGGCCGCTTTCAGCGGTCCTTCCACCTCTGCGGGACCCAGTTTGAGGATCAACTGTCCCGTTCGCGTGCGCACATGTAAACAATTAAAAAAAAAAAAAACTCTGCTGCTTGCTGGAGCTGACTCTTCCCCCAAAAAACTCTGTCATAATTGTGTTTAGAAACCAGTCACCATTTGTTTTATTATACATCTGTGTAGTTAATTAATAAAATAAAAAAAATAATAATAATAATTAATAATAAAAAAAAAGGAAAAAAAAAAGGAAAAAGCTCCGCTCCCCGCTGCTGCAAGTAGGGCTGCTGCTCGCTCCAAACACTCTGTCATAATTGTGTTTAGAAACCAGTCACCATTTGCTTTATACAGGTGTGTAGTTAATAAGTAAAATAATCTCCAGGACGATTCGCGCGCGCACGTAAAATAAAAATAAAAAGAAACTCCGCTCCCCGCTGCTGTGGTGCTGCTGTTCGCTCCAAAAACTCTGTCATGATTGTGAAATAAAGGACAAAAGAGACATAAGTCCTGCTCACAGGCTCCAGATACAGGACATGTTCACATCTTCAGTCAAACTCCAGACATCTCCACGTCACTACATATTCAGTCCCTGATTGGTCATCGCGGCACGACGAGACGAAAAAGTTCAGATTTTTGAACTTGGGGAGGAGGGCAGCGCGACGTGAGGCGACGCACTATCGCGCCACAAACGCGCAAAACGCTTAAAATCGCTTCACTCGCGTCACTTCACTCGCCTCCATCGCGTCGCGCTGAGCGGTTTGGCGACAAAACGCGTCCTTACATAGGGATTACATGGCAACCTGTGGCTGCAGTCGCTCGCGTCGCGCCCGGTGTGAACACGGCATTAGACTTAAACTGAAAGTAATTCTCTACAACTTGATATAAATTAATTAAAAATATAAAAGCCAAGATGATGGGTTACATAAGTAATCAGGCCCTTTGGTATAATACCTGCAAATAATCAATTTAATTGCCAGTTTTCTTCAGACAAGGGACGGATACATGAAAATTCAGTAAGGTATATCTTCTTTTATACATTCCAAATCTAAGGTAGAACTCTACTAGTGTATACTAAGGTACATCTAAATATCGATGAAAAAAAGAGCCACTTAGGTGCCTGGTCTTGAGAACCAGGGATGGTAGGTTGCAAAGCTTTTTTCATCCCATGGGAACTCTCTCCACCCATCTAAGCAGCTCAAGAATATGGACAGCATGTATACAAGTGATGTTTACACAATCGGGGTAGTAAACAACATATACAAGAAATACAGTTACTACATAATATTATAGGAGTTGACTCCTGAAACCTAAATGTTCATAAAGGAGAAGATTGTCGTATACATCTACCTAGTCTGTAGACTTGTTGTAAAACTAAATTATAACTAGTAGGCTAAGTTATAAATATGATTATGTTATTATAGAAACAGAAGCTATTATGTAATATGTTTTAGGTTTCTATATAAAGTTCACCCTACTAGCTTACTATAGGAAGACAAATTCCATACTCTACATGCTTTCTAATGGAAACCCCAAACTTAGATACTGTCTATTGATATCTATTAAAGAACCCATAAACAGAAGAACCATTAAAAATCTACACCATGTAAAATAAAGGGGCAAATCTCGAAAGTAGGCTAACTATAGCCAGATGAACTACCGTTAATTTGCCAACCATACCTTGCTAGCCATCAAAGTTAAACAAAGCCGATAACTGGCGTATAAAGCACAATAACGTTGTTTCACCCTACAATAACGGTCGTAACAACAAATATATATAACAACAATTGTAAACAAAACTGTGTATTAACTGGGGTGAGAGAAAAAAAAAATTCTAAATATGAATGCTTCATTTTAGACTACATTTATCAGCTGGGTTTGTAAAAGTTACCACTTTTTTCCAGCAGAGGGCGAAATGCTTTTCTTCAAGACTCGACCTGGCAATGCAAAGTCACAGCCGTCTGAGTGGGGGGGGGGAGAAAAAAAAAAAACTTAAATTGAAAGCGGAGAATGGCAGACATCATACTCCGTGGCCCGGGGATAAACCATCACATTTTGGATTTTTTTTTGCTTTTAAGGAAAAAGCAGAACTAGACATGCTGAACGCCATTTAAAAAATCTGTAATGCATGTTGTGTACTGCGGAAATACAACAAACCTCAATGCCCACCTAGCAAGGCACCATCCTGAAGTAAATGCAGAGCTTCCAGCCAAACGTCCTGCAGCAGCAAGCCAGTAGACACTGAAACGAGCATTTTCCAATCTACCCAGCAGTTCTGACAAAGCGAAACGCATCACAAAATCAATCACGGACTTTATTTGCAAAGACCTGCAGCCTTATAGTGTTGTGGAAAATACGAGTTTCAGGAACATGCTACACACGCTAGAGCCGAGGTACATGATACCTTCAAGAAAATATTTCTCTGAAACAAAAGGCTCACATTTGAGTTTTCAGGTGCTCTGTTTGTGAAATTTGTTTTTTTACTGCACTGATTGAGAAGAACAGTTAAGCTACAAAAGTAAATATTTTTGTTTGTGTATTATACATTTTATTTACTACTTTTGAAGTCTAGGGTTTTAAAGGAACACTTTTCAAATTCAATTTAATAAAGTTAAAGGCTCACATTTGAGTTTTCAGGTGCGCAGGTTCAGGTGCTGTTTGTGAATTTTTTTTTTTTTTTTTTACAGCACTGACTGAGCAGAACAGTTAAATAAGCTGCTAAATAAATATTAAAAACAGATTCACATGTGATCGATACATCGGGATGAATGTGAGGCATTATTTGTAAAGCGCTTTGAGCGTCTGATGCAGATGGAAAAGAACAATATAAAAGCAGTCCATTTACCATTACTGGCTCAAAAAATGACTTGAGTAAAAGTAAAAAAAACAATTTTATATAAGGAACATGAAAAGTGCTCATGAACGGGGGGCCAGCACCCACATTCCACCCCTGTAAAAACTAGGGGTGTAACGATTCATCTACTACATCGATGTACTGATTTATATTCTTATGCTCCAACTACATCGATCTGTGCTCGGCAAGTTGGCCTTCTGGATAACATATCGATCTAATATTGTTTTAAAAGATAATCAATCGACTGTATCGACACTAGGAAATAAGGCATTGGATTTAGGCACTGCAGATATATGGATTTGTTTTGTTAGCACTTTTCATGATGAAGACATTAAATGTTACTTGATTCAGTCTGCCTGTCTGTGACGTCATCCCCATGTGCCAGCAAACAACAAAACATAGCATGGTGGATGGCAGAGGAGAAGCCAGTGAGCGAAAAATTATCAAACCACCATTGTGGTCCAGTGTGTGAAAACACAATGGCTTTTGCAAAGACACAGATGTTCTAAGTAAGTCGCTTGCTGTTTGTAAGATATGTAAAGGTCACGTAAAATACCACGGCAACAGGACAAATCTCTCCAACCACCTACTAAGGTGCCATGGGATTTCACACAACGCTGAACAAGAAGCAATAACGACAGATGGCTGGACATCATGCTCAAATCAAGGGTATGTGACAATTACCTCATCACATTGATCCGGAGTGGAAAATGGAGACCTTTGTTCAGCAAGACAGAGTTTTAAATGAAGTCCATACTGGTAAAAATATCGGTGTGTTACTGTGTGAAGTCTGCACGGAGTGAAAAATCGGACAAAAATCCTGCCATTCTCACAGATAATGCCAGGAACATGATTGCAGCTGGTGCAGAAGCCCAGTTCAATCCACAGATTTCCTGGTTTGTACAACTATCCAGGTATTTATTTCACAGTCACACTGGTTAAATTTTTGGCTAATTACTGAATTGATTTCAAGTCACTGAATCATTTCAGATCATATCGTTCTAACTGAACCAACATCGTCCTTGAATCATATCGGCAATGATGAACGAATCGTTACACCCGCAGTCAGGGCTGTGAAATGAAAATTGTAAAATCCGAGGAAAATTTGCAGGAGGTCTGGGGGGTGCAGCTCCCCAGGAGCCGGGGTCTAGGGCCAGAAACGAAATTAAGTTTTCATCTACTGATACATTTTCAACATCTCCTGGAAGAACAAATCTCAAAATTAGTGCATTTGACCCTTCAATGATCATGTTGAAATAACAGAATATAACATGGAAGTAGAACCTGGTATGATTTTAATTGTAAACCAAATTATGCATTAACTCAGAACATTTAAACTACATGAAATTGATGAAGACTGAAAAGACTGTTAAACCATGTCAAAAACCACAGCTAAAGCTTGTAGAATATTTAAAAAATCATGGTAAAATATCAATAACATACCTTATAGTAAAAAAGCCACACGTGTAAATTCCTGTAAATCCACTCAAAGCCACATTAATGTAGACTTTTTTCCCCATGAAAAAAAGTCTTCATTAATAAAAACTAATTTACATTGTTGTGTAAATTCATGTAGCCTAAATTCATTCAAAGCCACAATGTCTTACCAGTTCGCTTTTCCCGTTTATCTTTCAGGTGTGTTCATGAAGTCAGCAACAATTCCACAGATTCTTGTCCTTATCAGGCTTTTTCAAACCGTCTTTCTCGCCATCTTTGCTCTGTCTGATGTCGCTCTGTGACACAGACATGCTGCAAAATTCTTCTCTTAAAAACTTGAAAGTTCTACGAGTGTGCGATGTCCACATGCTACATTTAGCTAAGCTTCGCACAGGAGCCACACCGTGTCACCGCAGCAACCAACCAGTCCCGCTTTCCGACAACTGTTGTAACAGCCAGGCTTTGAGTGGCATTTTTCCTCCGCGAATCTCCACGGATCCAAGGAATGATTTGTATCTGTAACACACAGATCAGTGTCCGCGGACTTAGAAAACTTGCATGATGACATTAAAAAAAAAAAGAACGCTTTGCGATAAGCATTTTAAAAACTCAGTAACAATCACGATTAAAGAGTACAACACTAACAACCCCCCCACCCAGCAGAGTTTTCACAGTCCTGCGCATTAAAAACATTTACTAGTTACATTTATTTTCCTCAACAAAGCCGGCCAAATTCCACATTAAATTTCTGCTTGACATCTGTTGAACAGATGACGACATTCACACAGGTCTACTGTGTCAGTTACAGGGTTGGGTATCGAGAACTGGTTCTTTTTGAGAATCATTAAGAAATGAGTCGATCCACCGACATCAATAACCTTTTTGCTTAACACTACGTTGATTGCAGACCCTGCAGCAGCTCTACTTGAAGCTTGAACCAACAAAGTAGGGCTAAAACGATTAGTCAAGTAACTCGAATAATTCGATTACAAAAAATATTCAAGGCAAATTCTGTGCTTCAAATCTCCATTTAACGTTGTAGTACATATGCCAGGCCTTGTGTGTGGCAGTGTAACATCCCCAGAAAAAAAAAAAACAGAAGACTAGAGCATGTGCATAAACCATGTGAAAGCTAATCAATGTAGCACCAAAAGCTGCAGCTTTCCAATGCAACAGAGTAAAATAAGTAAGCATTAAACAACAAGAAGCTGTGCATTATACGGTTTGAATGCACGACGCGGAGTGTTACTGTTTGAATGCATGGCTTCGAGTTGTTTAATCCGCTTATACCAAGGTCCCACACAGTGAGCTAACACACAAATATTTATTTAAGTTAACAGAACTTGATAAAAATGTGTGAGTATTTGGGACTATTTTATGTTTTGTGTCTGATGCGCTTACTGAGTCTGCGGGCTCGCGCCGCAGCGGGCCACTCACACCTCCCCTCCTCTCTGCTGTGTCGCACTGTGACAAACAGGTCAAGAAACTACGCTCGCTGTTTTGATGCGGAGCGCTCGGCCACCCGAAAGGACAGAACCGTTCTCTCCTTCTTTCCCGTCTTCAATCTTGTCCAGTTCGTCCGATGTTAAATCTTTACGCCGTTGCTTCTGCTGTTCTTCTCATTTGCTCTCCTCCTCTTTCCATTCCTCAAACATTTTTTTTTTTTTGGCCAACAATACAAGGTCTGTACATAAAGTATCATATTTTTTTTATTTTTATTTTTTTAACTATATGGATTTGATTCATATGTTTTCACGTCAGACAAGCTTGAACCCTTGTGCGCATGCGTGAGTTTTTCCACGCCTGTAGGTGACATCATTCGCCTGTGAGCACGCCTTGTGGAAGGAGTGGTCCCGCCCCGTCGTCGGATTTTCATTGTCTTTAAGGACCCCTTTAAGGGTCGCCGAGCGTCCAAACTTGTCCTCTGACACGCCGAAATGGAGGTGTTCCTTTGTCTCGCTTCCAAAGTGAATCGGTCGTGACGCTCGGTCGTGACGCGCGAAGCCTCCGCGCGGCTTTCCATGACAAAATCTCTTGTTAAAAGTGAAATCTGCCGGAAAATGGCTGATGTCCAGCTCTTGTGATAACCAGAGAAAGAGCACACGATGGTCTCGTATCCACAGAGCCATCAGCTCAGAAATGGTCCGGTGGCTTGTGCCGTGTCGTCGCAGCTCGGAGCGCGGCACGCTGAGCGTCCTTAAAGGGGTCCTTAAAGCTGTACTAACAGACCTTATTCTCTGTGAAGCCCGTAAAATTTTCACCGAAAGCCAGATAAATTTTTCAAATAGTTTCCAGGTGCCAGTCTCTAACAGCTTCTGAAAAAATTCTGATGGAAAAAAACCCCCAAATCATTCCACCATTTCCAGACAATGAAAATCCGACAACGGGGCGGGACCACTCCTTCCACAAGGCGTGCTCACAGGTGAATGACATCACCGACAGGCGTGGAAAAACTCACACATGCGCACAAGGGTTCAAGCATGTCTGACATAAAAACATACGAATCAAATCCATATAGTTTAAAAAAAATAAAAAGGTACGATACTTTATGGAAGACCTCGTATTAAAATTCACTTGGAAATCCATGTTTTATTGTGTTTCTGTCATTCACTTGTCAAAACACAGCTGATCTGCACCAACTGATTTGTGCGTTGCTATGGTGACAACCAGAGCGGAGTGATTATAACAGTGACTTAACTCACCGAACTACGTGTGCGTATACACAAAAATAATGCACGCCAGTTAGACATGGAATTCTCACTGACCATGGTATAAAGCCTTTTAAGACAAAGACGGTCCACGTTTATCATCTGAACTAACTTACTGCGCATTTAAAGCGAAGCAGTGTGTTTGTCAGTTTTTAAAAAACACTCAGTTTGATCCTCTACCTCAGGGGTGGCCAAGTTCGGTCCTCAAGAGCCACATTCCTGACACTCTTAGTTGTCTCCCTGCTCCAACACACCTGAATCCAATGAAAGGCTCATTAAAAGTCTGCTAACGAGTCTTTCATTGGATTCAGGTGTGTTGGAGCAGGGAGACAACCAAGAGTGTCAGGAATGTGGTTCTCGAGGACCGAACTTGGCCACCCCTGCTCTACCTGCTCTCCGCTCTACGTGGGGAGTGACTTTTGACCCAACAGCCGAGTACCCACAGTCAAAGTTTGCTGTTTGCCCGGCGGCCGGCTGCTGTCTCTCTCTGCCTGGTGTGAGGGCCACAACACTCCTCTCACACCGGGCGAGTCACAAGTATGTCCCCGGCCACACTGACAAACGGTCTCTGAAAGAAGATCCTCTCAGCAGAAGTCCACTCTTTATTCTGTGTTTTGCTCAGACTCGCACTGAGTGTCTCGTTTTTTAATTTTCACTTTTTGGGCAACACACAATGCTTCACAAACACGGTATCTTAAATAAAATGAAAAAAAAAAAAATTGACTGAGGCCTGCATGTTCAACCTCCAGCTGAAATGCATCTGCTGAATCGCAGGGGAAAAGAAAAAAAAAAAAAAAAAAACCCTCATTAACCCTCCTTGTAGGTTTTGCCTCCTTAACCCACAAGGAGGGTTAAGGAAGCAAAACACCTTCTTGATATCTTTATCATGAATATCAGAGATTCAGAGGAACACAATACAACAAGTTTCACTGAAATCCATAGGGGGCGCACCAAGATATGGCCAAATGAAAATCGCCAAATATGGCGTTATTAACATAAAGAGCGCCACCTATGCAAAAGCACCCTAACTAAGCCACCGCCATTTATGCAAATTTGAAAAGAACTTGTCCAAGTGTATCCAAATATGCATAAATGAGCAAGGCTTATTCAGGGCGCAGGCCCTGGGAGGGTCCCAAATGTAGCCCAAAATGCCAAAAGTTATGACTTGAAGCGCCACCTATAGGCAGCGCTCTCAGTTAGCCTTGAAAAATATAACGCTAAATGGGACAACTCCATCCATACATTCATATACCATAAGACCAATGATGCTTACTGAAGGTGCACAAAGATATTCAAAGGTCAAAATCCACATTTTGACTATGTCACTGTTTTGGCCCCTTTAACCCGTACCCTAAAAAAGGCAGTAATTTTCCCCCTGAAGGGATTTTTGGATAAAAAATAATAATTTTTGTCTGTTTGGACAATACATCTTCCCCTAAAAAAAACTTCAGTGGCCTACTGAAACATGATATATCACCACCCATTTGAAAATTAGATTTCGACACTCTGTCTGAAAGGAAATGCTTTTGACAAAAACTACAGATTTTATTTCTATTTATGTCCAGAGATCAAAGATCCACCATGTACAGTTTATGTCCAGAGATCAAGGATCTAGTGACCAATTTCATATTTACAGTGGGGAAAATAAGTATTTGACCCTGTCAGTTTTACAGGTTTTCCCACCTACAAAGAATGGAGAGGTCTGTAATTTTTATCGTAGGTACACTACAACTGTGAGAGACAGAATCTAAAAAAAAAAAAAAAAAATCCAGTTGTATGATTTTTTTTAAATAATTAATTTGCATTTTATTGCATAAAATAAGTATTTGACCCCCTACCAACCAGCAAGAATTCTGGCTCACACAGACCTGTTCATTTTTCTTTAAGAAGCGCTCTTATTCTGTACTCTTTACCTGTATTAATTGCACCTGTTTGAACTTGTTATCTGTATAAAAGACACCTGTTTACACAATCAATCACACTCAAACCTGTCCACCATAGCCAAGACCAAAGAGCTGTCTCAAAGACACCAGGGACAAAACTGGAAACCTGCACAAGGCTGGGATGGACTACAGGACAACAGGCAAGCAGCTTGGTAGAAGACAACTGTTATGATTATTTATTAGAAAGTGGAAGAAACACAAGATGACTGTCAATCTCCCTCGGTCTGGGATTCCATGCAAGATCTCACTTTGTGGGGTAAGGATGATCTACACAGGAGGACCTGGTCAATGACCTGAAGAGAGCTGGGACCACAGTCAAAGATTACATTTGTAACACATGATGCTGTCATGTTTTAAAATCCTGCAGAGCATCAAGGTCCCCCTGCTCAAGCCAGCACATGTCCAGGCCCGCTTGAAGTTCACCAGTGACCATCTGTATGATCCAGAGGAGGCATGGGAGAAGGTCATGTGGTCAGATGAGACCAAAATAGAGCTTTTTGGAATCAACTCCACTTACCATGTTTAGAGGATGAGAACAACCCCAAGAAAACCATCCCAACCGTGAAGCATGGGGGTGGAAGCATCATACTCTGGGGGTGCTCTTCTGCAAAGGGAACAGGACGACTGCACCGTATTGAAGGGAGGATGAATGGGGTCATGTATTGCGAGATTTTGGCAAACAACCTCCTTCCCTCAGTAAGAGCATTGAAGATGGGTCATGGCTGGGTCTTCCAGCATGACAATGACCCCAAACACACAGCCAGGGCAACTAAGGAGGGGCTCCGTAAGAAGCATTTCAAGGTCCTGGAGTGACCTGGCCAGTCTCCAGACCTGAACTCAATAGAAAATCTTTGGAGGGAGCTGAAACTCCAAACCTGAAAGATTTGGAGAACATCTGTATGGAGGAGAGGACCAAAATCCCTGTTGCAGTGTGTGAAAACTTGGTCAAGAACTACAGGAAACGTCTGACCTCTGTAATGGCAGACAAATGTTTCTGTACCAATTGTTAAGCTGTTTTTCTAAGGGGTCAAATACTTATTTTATGCAATAAAATGCAAATTAATTATTTAAAAATCATACAATGTAATTTACTGGATTTTTTTTTTTTTAGATTCTGTCTCTCACAGTTGATGTTACAGACCTCTACATTCTTTGTAGGTGGGAAAACCTGCAAAACTGACAGGGGGTTAAATACTTATTTTCCCCACTGTAGTTTAAGACTCAAAATGTTATTGACATAGAAAACCTGTAAAGCCCCCTTTAGTACACAGAAAATTCACAAGAGGTATTGCTAAGGGAACCGATAAAGAATCGGATCGATAAGCGGGATTGATATCAATAAAACCTTATCAATACCCATCCCTAGTCAGTTGTCAACCATAACATTAGTTACAGTGTTTTTACTTGATTTAACAAAATACGTCAGTGGGAACACCCATGTTTTATCATCAGCAGGATTGTATGCGTCGGAGTCACTACATTTGCCATGGAATTACATCAAAATATTTAGATTTTGTGTCAAATGAATAGTTACTTAGGGAGACTAAGATGAGGGGTATCACTTGGATTGCAATGACATTCTGGTTACGTGGTGCATTTCTCTGTATTATCCGGCACAAGGGTACCTCACTGTTGAGGACCCAAGTGTTTGGGGACAGACAAGTGAGATGGCCACTTCTCACCTGGCAGACAGATGGACACTTTCTAGAAGTGAGGAAGGATGTACCAGGTGTCTGGCTGGGTGACTGCCAACCCAAAACACAAGGAAATTCCATAGTGTGGTGGATGCAGCAATGTGTGGCCCCAGCACATGCTCAGACTTGACGTGACTCCCAAAATGCTTTACCAGTAATTAATTTTACTTAATAAACACAATTTATGATATAACACAGAAATTACTTTGTGATAACTAGATTTCAACACAGCATAAATTCCATCAATCTTATGAAAAACCAAAAGAGGACTCCACCTTTAAATGATGTTGTGGATGCAAAAATTGAACTTGGATACACATCATCCCATTTCTACAACTCATTAATAAAAGATCAAGCAAATCCACTTTCAGCATGCAGTCAGTAATGCATTTTAAAACTTAGATCGCTTATAAATTAAATATTCCTTTCAGCTGTGGCTCGTCCAGCATCATTACCAGAACCATTTCCTCTTATCCTCCACACTGCAGTGTGCGGACCCCCACACACACCCCCCATCCCCAAACTGGATCCAAACCAGACATAACACCCTCACAACGACATTATCCTATAGACTCTGTGGGTGGAGAGAGGCGCAAAAGTACAGTGGATGTCGTTTGTGTCTTTCTGAATTCTGAAACGATGTTCGTGGTTCAAATATAAAGCTGATGTGGCAAAGTAATGGTGCTCATGCTCTCCATCCACACAAAGCCCAGGGAGGTTTTAGCAAGCAACGGCTATGCTCTTACTCGTCTTTCCCCATAGAATGAGAACACAAACACCGGCATTGTGACTAAAATAACACACACTGGACTCTTTGATAAAACATGTGATGTAAACTTTAGTTCAGAAGGTTATTGGGTTGACCCAGTTAGGAGGGGCACACTGTGGTAGCTAACACATGAGCTAACTGTGCTAACTCGCATTAACGGTTATGCTAAACATATTGTTGAGGGTGAACTAAAACTACGGGTATTGTTTTTTTTTTTTTACTTTAACCGATTTACAGTCGTATTTCTTGTATACAATGTTATTTAACAGCAGTTAGCCAGGGTGAGTGCTGAAGGCAGCGTGAGCTCATTTGAGCGGATGACAACAATAAGATATCAGCTCGCCCTTTTTTAAACTAACTTTATTCTCACTACATGTCGCTTTAATTTAGAATCATTTGACATGATTTTTTCCCCCCTGTACTCGTGGCTTTTTGGTTTTGGTTTTGGCTTTGGTGTAAAATAAACCGTCCTCGGACTCACCCTGCCTGCCCACGATCTCGGCGACGTGCTCGGAGCTTGGCACGGCCACGCACTCGGTCGTGTTGACACTCTTTCGCCGAGTCAACAGCGAGGACCCGGCCTCATAACTCGGGTCTCCATACAAGCCCGACGGCAGCATTGTCATGTCGCTGGCCGCCGGCAGGGCGCCGCCACACACACCGGCATCGTCCTGCTCGTCGTCGGTGAACAACAAGACCGCCTCGACCGGCGGCGGTTCCATTCCAGGCGGCAACGCGGAACCAGCCGATCCCGACGACAGGCGCTGCTGGCGGTGGGCCTGTACTAGCAACGAGCCACCGGTGCGGTCGGCGTCGGCGTCTTGCTCCTGGTCTTCAGGCGCTGCGGTCTCTTCTCCCGAGGGCGGCCGATGGAGTGGCTTTAAGTTTAGTACCGTACCCAGGAGGCTGAAACGGGAGACCGGTGGCAATTGGTGGTGAAAGGGGAGGCTCTCGGTTGTTTGTTCGGGGCTCTGACTTTGGACGCCGTGGTGCTCGTCGAGGCCCATACCGGCGAAAGCATGCACTAGCGGCGGTGGGACCTCAGAGTCTCCCTCGTCTGCATCCAGCAAAGACGTGCTGCTAGGCATGGTGCCAACCTGTCGCAATGTTGTCGTGAATTACTATATTTTGCGAAGGAAAACTAATGACTCGAATCCGTTTTGGTTTACAAAAAATATAAAAGCCACGAGCGCCTCCTCGTTGAAATGTGGAGCTTTTGTTTTGTCCTGCAAGTTCTCCATACGGCGTTGCCAGATATTTCCGGAGAAACAAGCTTTTTCCGTAGTAAACAAGCCAGGGCAAAGCGACGACATAATAAAATTACTACTAGAACATTGCCTTTAAATGTTATTATAGGTATGCTCAAGAATAAATATGAGTATATAATGTAATACATATGTAATAATAATAATAATAATAATACGCAATCTTGCCTTTGGAAATCAAGCCAAAAACAAGCATCATTCACCACTTCTGCCACTTACTGGGGGTCTGGATGGTTGTAGCAGACTAAAGTCCCTCGCATGTTTGTGGCATTCAGAGGTGCATGTAGCACTCACAGTCCAACTCACCAGAGACGCGTCACACAGAGCCACATGGTTGCCGGTGTGGCTGACTGAACGGTCCCCCCTAAGAATCCCCCCGCCTTCACTGTGCATGCTTCATTTCAGAGCGTCAGCAGCAATTCACTGATTATCTCCTCGTTTCTGTTTCAAACTGCACTCCAGTCATCATCGATCTCGCCTTTGATGCAATCAGAACTGTTAGCGGTGTTAAAACTCAAAATCACCTTGTTAGGAGCTGAGAGTGTACTGGAGACAATACTGAAAGTTAGCGGTTAGCTGTAGCTTCCGATAAATTTTTTGGCGGTTTATCAGTTTAGCGTTATAAAAGATGACTTTTCAGTTAGCTGAGCGGTTATCGAAGCTAACTTTTTGGTTAGCTGTGCCCACCACTGATGTCATGCTCTATGTGACCCCCAACTTATAAACAAAACTTGAAGATAATGAAAAATCCTCCATTTGGTGCAACTGTCCCCTGACACAATTTCAATTTCCACATTATCTGTGCAACCTCTGCATTAACAGGAGTTTATACAAATTGCTGAAACGCACTTATAGTATACATACCTGGCAACAGAAGTCTATTTTTTTGTAAGGTTCAAGTCACGTGAGGATGGTTCTCGTTTCTGGTACATCTCATGCGCGTGGCCGCGTGCTTGTTGGGCGGATGAGTACCACACCGGTTTCCACCCGAGTCGGCCAAAAACACTGGACAGGTTTATGTTCGTTTGTTAAGGGATAGACAATTTACAAAATATCGAATATTTCAAAATAAAAATAAGTAAGTGAAACGAGACTGATCTACTTCCAGCTGAGTGAAGCAAAACAGTCCAGAGGAGGGCAGAAGAAACACAAGGCCAGACTGAACTGCGCCATCAGCTGGAAGACCTGAAGAGCATGCCAGCTGTCAAGCAATGATCCACACTGGAGTGGAAGTATTTGAAAAACAAAATGCCGACAAACAACACAGAAAAGAGAGAGGAAGGAGAGATAGCAATATCCTGATCGGCAGACTCTTCCTGCAACAACCACGTGCACCGTTTGTCAGAAACTGTGCATCAAGACTGTTCAGCCATTGCCAGGTCCACCTTCCTGTCCTGGAATCAATCAAGAGAAAATCTTCCTCACTGCCGAGGAATTGCCACAATGACGATGAAATGTACAGAACAAATTGTAGGTGGTCATGTCAAATTCATATCAGAATAGCTTTTATTTGCCAAGTAGTCACAGAATACAAGGAATTAGACTTCGGTTCAAACTGCACTCTCTCTGTAGGCATGTATAAATATACACTAAACACAATAATAATGTGCAAGAAGAGAAAAGAAAAAAAAAGGATGTGTGAGACATACAACAGATTGAAGTTAAACTGTACATGAGGTAGATGAATTAGTGAGTTTTTGTCTGGTTAAGTTGTTCATCAGTGTGATGGCCTGTGGAAAGAAACTGTTTCTGTATCTCCATGTTTTGACGTACAGAGCTCTGTAACATCAACCAGAGAGGAGGAGTTTAAACAGTGTGTGTCCAGGGTGTGAGGGGTCTGCAGAGATGTTACCAGCTCACCTCCATGTTCTGGACCGGTATAAGTCTGGATGGAGGGCAGGCTGGCTCTGATGATTTTTTCTGCAGACCTGACAGTTCGTTGAAGTCTGTGCCTGTCGTATTTGGAGGCAGAGGGAAACCAAACAGAGATGGAGATGCACAGGACAGACTGGATGATGGATGTGTAGAAGATGCTGAGCAGTTCCTGGGGCAGGTTGAACTTCCTGAGCTGTCTGAGGAAGTACATCCTCTGCTGTGCATTTTTCCTGATATAGTCTATGTGGGAGGTCCTGATTCCTCACCTTTCTTACCATCATTGATACGCCACGAGGTGGGATCTTGCATGGAGCCCCAGTCCGAGGGAGATTGACAGTCATGTTTAGCTTCTTCCATCTTCTAATATTTGCTCCAACAGTTGATCTTTTTTCACCAAGCTGCTTGGCAATTGCCCCGTAGCCCTTTGTGGAGGTCTACAATTTTATCTCTGGTGTCTTTGGACAGCTCTTTGGTCTTAGCCATGTTAGTAGTTGGAGTCTTACTGATTGTGTGGGGTGGACAGGTGTCTTTATGCACCTCAAATAGGTGCTTCTAATTTGGAATAATGAGTGGAGGTGGACTTTTTAGAGGCGGACTAACAGGTCTTTGAGGGCCAGAATTTCTGCTGATTGGCAGGTGTTGAAATACTTAAATACTTATTTGCAGCAGTAACATGCAAATAAATTATTAAAAAATCATACATTGTGAATTCCAGATTTTTATTTTTTTTTTTAGATTATGTCTCTCACAGTGGACATGCACCTAAGATAAAAATTTCAGACCCCTCCATGATTTCTAAGTGGGAGAACTTGCAAAATCACAGGGTGTTCAAATACTTATTTTCCTCACTGTATCTTTGGATAGTTTTACCCATTCCTCTTTGCAGCACCTCTCAAACTCAATCAGGTTGGATGGGGAGCGTAGGTGCACAGCCATTTTCAGATCTCTCCAGAGATGTTCAATTAGATTCAAATCTGGACTCTGGCTGGGCCACTCAAGGACATTCACAGAGTTGTCCTAAAGCCACTCCTTTGATATTTTGGCTGTGTGCTTAGGGTCATTGTCCTGCTGAAAGATGACCCGTTGCCCCAGTCTGAGGTCAAGAGGGCTCTGGAGCAGGTTTTCATCCAGGATGTCTCTGTACATTGCTGCATTCATCTTTCCCTCAGTCCTGACTAGTCTATCAGTTCCTCCCACTGAAAAACATCCCCACAACATGATGCTGCCACTACCATGTTTCACTCTAGGGACGGTGCCTAGTTTCCTCCAAACATGATGCCTGGCATTCACACCAAAGACATCAATCTTTGTCTGATCAGAGCAGAGAATTTTGTTTTTCATTGTCTGAGAGTCCTTCAGGTGCCTTTTGGCAAACTCCAGGTGGGCTGCCATGTGCTTTTTACTAAGGAGTGGCTTCTGTCTGGCCACTCTACCATACAAGTCTGATTGGTGTAATGCTGCAGAGATGGTTGTCCCTCTGGAAAATTCTCCTCTCTCCACAGAGGAATGCTGGAGCTCTGACAGAGTGACCATCAGGTTCTTGGTCACCTCCCTGATTAAGGCCTTCTCCCCCAATCACTCAATTTAGATGGACGGCCAACTCTAGGATGAGTCCTGGTGGATCTGAACTTCTTCCATTCTGAGATAATGGAGGCCACTGTGCTCACTGGGACCTTCAAAGCAGCAGAAATGTTTCTGTACTCTTCCCAGAATTGTGCCTCGAGAAAATCCTGTCTCAGAGGTCTACAGACAATTCCTTTGGCTTCATGTTTGGTTTGTGCTCTGACATGGACTGTGTCAACTGTGGGACCTTATATGAAGACAGGTGTGTGTCTTTCCAAATCATGTCCAATCAACTGAATTTACCCCAGGTGGACTCCAATTAAGATTAAGCTGTTGTGTGGGCTGCTGAAGAGGAGGTACTGCTGGCCCACCACCACCAGAGGGCGCCCTGCTTGGAGTGCGGGCTCCAAGCACGAGAGGGCGCCAGACCCAGAAGAAGTGACAGCTGTCACTCATCCTCTGCACCAGCTGTCACTCGTTATCATCACTACCATAAAAGCCGGACTGCAACTCCACCTCCCCGCCGAGAAATCAACTACCAGTACCAAGGTAATTTCTCTGCTGACTAACACTGTGTGTGTGTAATAACTTGAACCTCTATTGCAGCCGTTTTCCTGGAGTGTTGCCTTATCTGGAGGATTGGCGTTTGGTGTGACAGCGACGGCTTCGCCTCACACCCCATCACAGATAAGTGGTTGACCAGGAGCTGCACGAGTGTGTGTGATTTGGAGGTGGAGGTGCTCCCTCCCAACTGTGTTTGGACTGTAAATTACTGAGTGTGCGGACTCACACTCATACATCATCTTTCTGTTTTCTGCCAGCAGTACCAGGGTCGACAGCCGAAGACAGAGGCCACCTGGGGACTCGGGACTTGGCGGCTCCGGTGTTCTTCAGACCGTTGGTGGTGGAGGCCGTGTGGGACGCGGCTTCTCTCTCGTCGGGCGTCTTCTATCTTCGAGCCTGCCCACACGTCACCTGGTGTTTATTGACTGTGAAAATTACGACACATTTCGTTGTGTATTATCACAACATTAAATTGTTACCTTTTGGCTTACTCATTGTCCGTTCATTTGCGCCCCCTGTTGTGGGTCCGTGCTACGACACCTTCCCAACAGGATTTCTCGGCCATCGTCATGGACTCCGAGGGGCGTCAACTTCAGCTTGAACGGCCAATGGAAGAGCCAGGAGCGCAGGCGTCAGCGGGAGGCGGGTTGAGTGAGCTGCAGCAGATCTTAACCGCCTTCAAGGCCCGGTTAGAATTAGTGACCGAGCAGAGTGTCCTCCTTAATCGGACGGTGGAGGCTCTCAACGCCAGGGTGGAAGCGCGCGATCAGGGCGCTGCTGCAGCCACTCCTCTGGCTGGTCCTGGGCCTGTATCAGACGTTCCACTGGTCGTTCAACGAACCCCCCCACCGTCCCCTGAAGCATACATAAGCCCTCCGGAACCGTACGGGGGCTGTGTCGAGACGTGCGCGGACTTCCTCATGCAGTGTTCGCTCGTCTTTTCACAGCGCCCCGTCATGTACGCATCAGACGCTAGCCGGGTAGCTTATGTTATTAATCTGCTTCGAGGAGAGGCACGCGCATGGGCTACGGCGCTTTGGGAGCAGAATTCACAGCTCCTAACGTCTTATACTGGGTTTGTACGGGAATTCAAACAAGTGTTTGATCATCCCAACAGAGGCGAGACCGCTTCGAACGAACTGCTGTCGATGAGACAGGGGCATCGTAGCGCAGCCGAGTATGCAGTCGGCTTCCGCATCGCGGCAGCGAGGTCCGGCTGGAATAACGTTGCGCTCCGCGCCGCCTTTGTAAATGGACTGTCCCCGGTCCTTAAGGAGCACCTACTGGCCAAGGAGGAACCGTGGGAATTGGACGGGCTGATCGATTTGGTTATACGTTTAGACAACCGTTTAAATGAGCATCGTCGGGAGCAGGCCGGGAGGCATGACCGGGCACGAGTCGTCCCTCCCCCTTCCGGTTCCGATAAGATGACGTCGTCCCCACGCTTCACTGCCAGAAAGCTCCGTGTGGCTACAGCTCCCCCTGCTGAGGAGGCTAGGGACACGAGCAGGGCCAAATTAAAATCAAACATCAGACAAAGGAGGCTGGCCCGCGGGGAGTGTTTCGTCTGCGGCTCTTGCGAGCACATGCAGAGGGACTGCCCTAAAACGGTCAAACTACAACGCCCGTCCTTAGAAACTGGGCTAAGGGTGGGTCATAACACGCACGCGGGAAAACCCCGCAAATCTGCACGAATCCCAGTAACAATCCTTTGTGGGGATTTAACCCTTCATGCCCCAGCACTGATAGACACAGGGTCTGAAGGGAATCTGCTGGACAGCAGATGGGTAAAGGAAGTAGGGCTCCCTCTGGTGGCTCTGCCGGCACCATTGCAGGTGCGAGCACTAGATGGCACCCTGCTTCCATTAATCACACATCAGACACAACCAGTGACTTTGGTTGTGTCTGGGAATCACAGGGAGGAGATAGTGTTCCATGTAACACCTTCTACCTCCCGAGTGATTTTGGGCTTTCCATGGATGGTGAAGCACAATCCCCGGATTGATTGGCCGTCTGGGGTTGTGACGCAGTGGAGCGAAACCTGCCACCGGGAGTGCTTAGGATCCTCGGTTCCTCCCGGCACTATGGCTAATGAGGAGGTCAAAGTTCCCCCCAATCTATCGGCGGTGCCAAAGGAGTACCACGATCTTGCTGACGTTTTCAGCAAAGATCTGGCACTCACTCTTCCCCCGCACCGACCGTATGATTGTGCCATCGATTTGGTCCCGGGCGCTGAGTACCCGTCCAGCAGGCTGTACAACCTCTCACGTCCGGAACGCGAATCAATGGAGACCTACATCCGGGACTCCTTAGCTGCCGGGCTGATCCGGAACTCCACCTCCCCGATGGGTGCTGGTTTCTTTTTTGTGGGCAAGAAAGACGGCGGACTCCGTCCATGCATTGATTACAGAGGGCTGAACGAGATCACGGTTCGCAACCGATACCCGTTACCTCTGTTAGATTCAGTGTTCACGCCCCTGCATGGAGCCCAAATTTTCATAAAATTGGATCTTAGAAACGCGTACCATCTGGTTCGGATCCGGAAGGGAGACGAATGGAAGACGGCATTCAACACCCCGTTAGGTCATTTTGAGTACCTGGTCATGCCGTTCGGCCTCACTAACGCCCCCGCGACATTCCAAGCTTTGGTAAATGACGTCTTGCAGGACTTCCTGCATCGGTTCGTCTTCGTATATCTGGACGATATACTCATCTTTTCCCCGGACCCTGAGACCCATGTCCAGCATGTACGTCAGGTCCTACAGCGGTTGTTGGAGAACCGGCTGTTTGTGAAGGGTGAGAAGTGCGAGTTCCACCGCACTTCTTTGTCCTTCCTGGGGTTCATCATCTCCTCCAACTCCGTCGCCCCTGATCCGGCTAAGGTTGCGGCGGTGAGAGATTGGCCCCAACCAACAAGCCGCAGGAAACTACAGCAGTTCCTAGGCTTTGCAAATTTCTACAGGAGGTTCATTAAAGGTTACAGTCAGGTAGTTAGCCCCCTGACTGCCCTGACCTCCACCAAGGTCCCCTTCGCCTGGTCGGATCGGTGCGAAGCCGCGTTCCAGGAGTTGAAACGCCGGTTCTCGACTGCACCAGTTCTGGTGCAGCCTGATCCTGATCGCCAGTACATAGTAGAGGTGGACGCCTCTGACTCAGGGATAGGAGCCGTGCTGTCCCAGAGCGTGGAGGCTGATAAAGTCCTCCATCCTTGTGCCTTTTATTCCTGCAGGTTGACCCCAGCTGAACGGAACTATGACGTCGGCAATCGGGAACTTCTTGCGGTGAAGGAGGCTCTTGAAGAGTGGAGACACCTGCTGGAGGGGGCATCGTTGCCCTTCACGGTTTTCACTGACCATCGGAACCTGGAGTACATCCGGACCGCCAAGCGGCTGAACCCCAGGCAAGCCCGCTGGTCTCTGTTCTTCGGGCGCTTTGACTTCCAGATCACGTATCGCCCCGGGACCAAGAACCAAAAACCAGATGCATTGTCCCGGGTACACGAAGAAGAAGCCAAAGCGGGGCTGTCGAACCCCACCGAGACCATCATCCCCGAGTCCACTGTCGTGGCCACCCTCACCTGGGACGTGGAGAAGACCGTCCGGGAGGCCCTGACAAGGAGCCCGGACCCGGGGACTGGCCCCAAGAACAGACTGTACGTCCCACCAGAGGCAAGAGCTGCCGTATTGGACTTCTGTCACGGATCCAAGCTCTCCTGTCATCCCGGAGTGCGTAGGACCGTGGCAGTAGTCCAGCAGCGCTTCTGGTGGGCGTCCCTGGAAACCGACGTCCGGGACTACGTCCAGGCCTGTACCATCTGCGCCAGGGGCAAGGCAGACCATCGGAGGACGACGGGACTCCTCCAGCCCCTGCCGGTGCCTCATCGTCCCTGGTCTCACATCGGCCTGGACTTCATCACGGGCCTCCCGCCGTCCCAGGGCAACACCGTTATTCTCACGATAGTGGACCGGTTCTCCAAGGCGGCCCACTTCGTGGCCCTCCCAAAGCTCCCGACAGCCCAGGAGACGGCAGACCTTCTGGTCCACCACGTCATGCGGCTGCATGGGATACCATCGGACATTGTATCAGATCGTGGTCCCCAGTTCTCTTCGCAGGTGTGGAAGAGTTTCTGTAAGGAGCTGGGGGCCACCGTGAGTCTCTCGTCCGGGTACCACCCCCAGACCAACGGCCAGGCAGAGCGGGCTAACCAGGAGTTGGAACAGGCCCTTCGCTGCGTCACCTCCGCACACCCGGCGGCCTGGAGTCACCATCTGGCCTGGATCGAGTATGCCCATAACAGCCAAGTCTCGTCTGCTACCGGCCTCTCCCCTTTTGAGGCATGTTTGGGGTTCCAGCCCCCATTGTTCCCGCTGGTGGAGGGAGAGGTCGGTGTGCCCTCGGTCCAGGCCCACCTCAGGAGGTGCCGCCGGGTGTGGCGGACCGCCCGCTCTGCCCTGTTAAAAGCCCGGACGAGGGCCAAGACCCATGCGGACCGCCGACGTTCCCCGGCCCCAACATACCAGCCCGGGCAGGAGGTGTGGCTCTCGACCAAGGACATCCCTTTGTGTGTCGACTCCCCAAAACTAAAGGACAGATTCATCGGACCCTTTCGTATCCTCAAGATCATCAACCCGGCCGCAGTGAAGCTTCAACTCCCAGCTTCACTGCGGATTCACCCTGTCTTTCATGTTTCCCGTCTCAAACCACACCACACCTCGCCCCTCTGTACTCCGGGACCTACGCCGCCTCCTGCCCGGCTCATTGACGGGGAGCCTGCCTGGACAGTCCGCAGGCTCCTGGACGTCCGTCGTAAGGGCCGGGGTTTCCAATATCTGGTGGACTGGGAGGGGTATGGACCTGAAGAACGCTCCTGGGTGAAGAGGAGCTTCATCCTGGACCCGGCCCTCCTGGCCGAATTCTACACAAGACATCCGGACAAGCCTGGTCGGACGCCAGGAGGCGCCCGTTGAGGGGGGGGTCCTGTTGTGTGGGCCGTTGAAGAGGAGGTACTGCTGGCCCACCACCACCAGAGGGCGCCCTGCTTGGAGTGCGGGCTCCAAGCACGAGAGGGCGCCAGACCCAGAAGAAGTGACAGCTGTCACTCATCCTCTGCACCAGCTGTCACTCGTTATCATCACTACCATAAAAGCCGGACTGCAACTCCACCTCCCCGCCGAGAAATCGACTACCAGTACCAAGGTAATTTCTCTGCTGACTAACACTGTGTGTGTGTAATAACTTGAACCTCTATTGCAGCCGTTTTCCTGGAGTGTTGCCTTATCTGGAGGATTGGCGTTTGGTGTGACAGCGACGGCTTCGCCTCACACCCCATCACAGATAAGTGGTTGACCAGGAGCTGCACGAGTGTGTGTGATTTGGAGGTGGAGGTGCTCCCTCCCAACTGTGTTTGGACTGTAAATTACTGAGTGTGCGGACTCACACTCATACATCATCTTTCTGTTTTCTGCCAGCAGTACCAGGGTCGACAGCCAAAGACAGAGGCCACCTGGGGACTCGGGACTTGGCGGCTCCGGTGTTCTTCAGACCGTTGGTGGTGGAGGCCGTGTGGGACGCGGCTTCTCTCTCGTCGGGCGTCTTCTATCTTCGAGCCTGCCCACACGTCACCTGGTGTTTATTGACTGTGAAAATTACGACACATTTCGTTGTGTATTATCACAACATTAAATTGTTACCTTTTGGCTTACTCATTGTCCGTTCATTTGCGCCCCCTGTTGTGGGTCCGTGCTACGACACCTTCCCAACATAAGCTGTGGAAACATCTCAAGCGTGATCAGTAGAAACAGGATCCACCTGGTCAATTTTGAGCTTCATGGTAAAGGCTGTGAATACTTATGGAGATGTGAATGCTTAGTTTCTTTTTTATCTTTAATACTTTTGCAAAAATCTCAGTGTTTTTACTTTTTTTTACATTGTCATTATAGTGTAGTGTCTACCCTCAGTGAATTTTGAGGGAAAAATAATTTCATACACATTGGAAAAAGGCTGTAACATAACAAAATGTGGACAAAGTGAAGCATTGTGAATACTTTCCCAATGCACTGTACGTAGCTATTCAAAATATTTCAATCTGGATTCAGTTCACAACACAGTACTGAAAGAGCCCTTACCAATGACTTTACCTTCTTCTCAGAATATTCTAATCATGCTTGACCTCACTGCAGCTTTTGACACCATCAACCACTCTATTCTCCTCTCATTCCTGGAATCTTATCTCAGTACCACTGGCACTGGTCACTCCTGATTCAAGTCATATCTCACCAACAGACAACAATTTGTCAATATTAGTAACTGCATCTCCTGCATTGCTCCTTTGTCCCAAG
Organism: Thalassophryne amazonica; assembly: GCF_902500255.1. NCBI lineage: Eukaryota > Metazoa > Chordata > Actinopteri > Batrachoidiformes > Batrachoididae > Thalassophryne > Thalassophryne amazonica. The sequence goes on from NC_047107.1 coordinate 65,815,308, forward strand.
GCACCTTCCAGGGTTCAGTGCTTGGGCCTCTTCTGTTCATCCTCTCTATCCCTCCTCTAGGTAACATCATAAGCAAACACAGCCTCCATTTCCACTGTTAAACTGATGATCTCCAGATATACATCACAAAATCCATTACTACAACATCCCTCTCCATACCGACAGACTGCCTCCCTGAAATTAGATCCTCCCACTCAACTGGGATGAATCGGACATGGTCGTCACTGGTCCAGAATCCCTGACTAAAACCACCCACAAATCACCATTAATAACCTTCCTTGCTTCCATCGCTCCACCCCCAACCTTGGACATGAACCTCATCTTTGAACAGCATGTAAACCACATCACTAGAACTGCCTTTTGCCATCTCAAAAATATTGCTCATCTTTACTCTTTTCTCACTTTCTTTGCTGTTGAAACACTGATACACTCATTCATCACATCCAGAATTGACTTCTGGGTCATTCCATGTCAATTCAACGAGGGCCTCATGCACTTTGTCTCAGATTTTCTTCAAATTTTAATCAAATATTCCCAGACTATTCAAAACAAAAAACCTAAAGTTTGAGGCCTGTAGGCCAAGTCGTTTCTGAGATATGGCCAATTTAGTGTACATGGGGTCTGCCGTTTTTTTAGGCAAAAATTATGGCCGTCATTTCTGAAACCATGTTCAAGGTAGAATATCTCAGCAAATAATGGACTTAGAGGCCTGACATTTTCTGTGGCAGTTGTCATGGACACCCAGACTTGGACTATAGTCAAACAACAGACATTGACACTAAACTGTGAAGTTTATGTATGCTCATTGCTCAAACTATGGAAGATATTACATTGACTAATGGCATCCATGTTCCAAGCATCCATGTTTGAGACACTGAAGCATACCATTACACTCAAAGAAGTCTTTCCATTTCTTGGCTCCTTAATGCCAGCTATACTGGCTATGAAATATGTAAATTTGGCATATCTGTGGTAAATATTTGTTGTGGGAGAAACCTCTGAAATCTGAAAAAAACATTTTGTGGCCGAAATTTATTACAAGAAAAGCTCATGTGGGCAGTAAATAAAACTCTTCTAACTGATTCCATTTTGGAGGTATTGATATCTACTTTATGTGTTATAAATATGGCCTTCTTTATGAAACTCCTTCCTGGTTTATTTAAGCATCCAATTATGGCTAATTTGTGCCCTCGCGAATGTATTTCTAGTGCTGAAATGACAGTCTCATTTTAATTGTGTGCACACACTGCATTCATATGATTCATGGCACACCCCAGAATGCTTGCATATAGATCTGCCAGGGGGATTCCCCAAGGTTTCCACAGTTACTAGGCTTATATCCACCTGGATGATGAGTGTGATGTGCCTGTTCTGCAAAGCAGACATTCTCTTGTTGCATCATCTATGTCTGTGATGGGCTTGACCCCTTGTTTCCTACAAGAAACCATGAAATTGAAAAGTGTTATTCCAAAGCATTACATGACTCCGACAAGAGCAGGGGTGGTGGCCAAGTGGTTAATGCGCTTGGTTTTAGTTCAGAAGGCTCTGAGTTCAAATCCCACCCCTGCCACATTTCTCCATGTAATGTGGAGTTGCGTCAGGAAGGGCATCCGGCATAAAACCTGTGCCAATTCAACGTGCAGATCCACCTTGGATTTGCTGTGGCGACCCCGAGTGCAAACAAGGGAGCAGCCGAAGGGACTTACTTACATGACTGACAAGACTGATCAATACCAATAGAAAAACTGCATTCAGTGTTTATTGGTCTGTTTAAAGAAATTTGAAATGTATGTCATCAAAATATTCACCTGCAGAAAGAAGTGTGATGACATTCACTTTCATCAGACCAAAAAGAACAGGGAGGAAGATGTGCAGCCATTCTTACTCCAACCAGACTGACAGCAGCAGCTTTGAACATGTCCAGACATGCAGTACCCCATTCCCTGCATTGCTCATCATGCAGGTGGATCTAAGCCTAGTAACCGTGGCAGATCTATGTGCAAGCATTCTGGGGTGTGCCATGAATCATATGAATGCAATGTGTACACACAATTAAAATGAAATTGTCATTTCAGCACTAGAAATACATTTGCGAGTGCACAAATTAGCCATAATTGGATGCTTAAATTAACCTGGAAGGAGTTTCATAAAGAAGGCCATATTTATAACACAAAGTAGGTATCAATACCTTCAAAATGGAATCAGTTTGAAGAGTTTTATTTACTGCACACATGAGCTTTTCTTCTAATAAAATTCGACCACAAAATGTTTTTTTTCAGATTTCAGAGGTTTCTCCCACAATAACAGTTTACCACAGATATGCCAAATTTACATATTTCATAGCCAGTATAGCTGGCATTAAGGAGCCAAGAAATGGAAAGGCTTCTTTGAGTGTAATGGTATGCTTCAGTGTCTCAAACGTGGATGCTCGTAATGGTCAATGTAATATTTTCCATAGTTTGAGCATACATAAACTTCACAGTTTAGTGTCAATGTCTGTTGTTTAGTTTAGTTTAGTTTCTAGTCTGTTGTTTGACTATAGTCCAAGTCTGGGTGTCCATGACAACTGCCACAGAAAATTTCAGGCCTCTAAGTCCATTATTTGCTGAGATATTCTACTTTGAACATGGCTCCACTAAATTGGCCATATCTCAGAAACTACTTGGCCTACAGGCCTCAAACTTCCGATTTTTTTGTTCTGAATGGTCTGGGAATATTTGATTACAATTTAAAGAAAATGTGAGACAAAGTGCGTGGGGTGTTGTGTGGGCCGCCAGAAGAGGAGGTACTGCTGGCCCACCACCAGAGGGCGCCCTGCCTGAAGTGCGGGCTTCAGGCACGAGAGGGCGCTGCCGCCACGGACACAGCCGGGAGTGACAGCTGTTACTCATTATGTCCTGACAGCTGTCACTCATTCTTCATCATCCCACTCCATAAAACCCAGACGTCATCTCCACCTCATCGCCGAGATATCGTACTTCAGTGGAGGTAATATCCTCAGCCATTTGTGTTTACTTATAAGCTGTATATTGTGAGTGTTTGCAGGAGTACCGGTCCCTCTTCCTGTGGAGGCTGAGTGAGTGCAGGACGGCACTCTTTTCCTCTGAGGGATCACTGTAAATTCATCAGCATATTGAGTGAGAGGTGGAGGTGGCATTCCCACCGTTATTGTTACTGGGTGTACACACACCCACACTTGACTGTCTTTGTTCTTCGCCAGCAGTACCAGATCCGACAGTCGTGGACGGTGATCACCTGGGAATTCGGGACTTGGCGGCTCCAGTATTCACCAGGTTCGGTGGCGGCGGAAATCGTGTGGTTCCGGCTCTTCTCAGCCGGTCAGTCTTCTATCCTCGAGCCTGCCCACACGTCACCTTTGTGGATTGACTGTAATCATATTCTGAGATTGTCTGTGTATTCGTTGTGCACCTTCACAACATTAAATTGTTATATTTTGGCTCATCTATAGACCGTTCATTTGCGCCCCCTGTTGTGGGTCCGTGTCACTACAATTTCACAACATGAGGCCCCTCAAATATTTGCTGAATTGACATGGAATGACCCTTCTGTCTGTATGGTCCATCATCCAAAGTCCTCAGTAAACTTCAATATATTCAGATCTCTCCTGCCCCGTCTCCTCACTCATACCAGCTCCCATGACCACATTACCCTCTCAGAACTTCCACTGGCTCCCCATTCCACAATGCATCCAGTTTAAAGTCCTTCTGACCCACAAAGCCCTTCACAATCAGGCCTGTTCTCACCTCACTGTCCTGCTCCACCCCCACACTCCTTCCTGCAGCCTGATGCAATCCTTCTCCCTCCAGCTCTCAGGACGAAGCACTGAACCTCAGGCAACAGAGCTTTCTCCATCACCACCTCCTCCCTCTGGAACTCTCTATTAGTCTACTCACAAACATCTAAACATCGCACACAGAGATACGTGTTGGTTTACGTGTTGGCATCAGAATTTTGGCTCTCTGTTGGGACTGTTTACACAGAGACTGCTACCTGCTGCTTTGGACTTAACAGTCTTTTTCAAGACTTTTTTACTTTTTACTTTTTTACTGTGCTCCAACACCTAAGGAAGACCTCTAACGGTCAAAACATCGCGACGGAGCACTTTTATCAGCTAACTTTCATCAGCGTTGGCAAGCTAACTAGCTTGCTAACGCTTTCGTTTTTATTTTTTTTATTTTTTTTTTTCTCTTTTAGCACTGTTGTCGTGCGTTATCTGTGCTGCTCCACAGCGTGTTTAGTTGATTTTTATTTTATTTTAGCACCGTTGTCGTGCGTTCGCTGCTGAATCACCTTTAAATTATTTACACATTATTCACTTTGTGTGTTTTTAGGAATCCGCTAGGTTGCGTAGCTACTAGCTCTTAGCCGATTTAGCATGGCGGCTTCTCCTGTCTCTCCCGCACTTTTCTGCTCTGGGTGTGAAATGTTTAGTTATTCCTCGGCCTCCTTTAGCAGTAACGGTACTTGTAATAAGTGCAGCTTATTCGTAGCTTTGGAGGCCAGGCTGGGCGAATTGGAGACTCGGCTCCGCACCGTGGAAAATTCTACAGCTAGCCAGGCCCCTGTAGTCGGTGCGGACCAAGGTAGCTTAGCTGCCGCTAGTTCCCCCCTGGCAGATCCCGGGCAGTCGGGAAAGCAGGCTGACTGGGTGACTGTGAGGAGGAAGCGTAGCCCTAAACAGAAGCCCCGTGTACACCGCCAACCCGTTCACATCTCTAACCTTTTTTCCCCACTCGACGATACACTCGCCGAGGATCAAACTCTGGTTATTGGCGACTCTGTTTTGAGAAATGTGAAGTTAGCGACACCAGCAACCATTGTCAATTGTCTTCCGGGGGCCAGAGCAGGCGACATCGAAGGACATTTGAAATTGCTGGCTAAGGCTAAACGTAAATTTGGTAAGACTGTAATTCACGTCGGCAGTAATGACACTCGGTTACGCCAATTGGAGGTCACTAAAATTAACATTAAATCGGTGTGTAACTTTGCAAAAACAATGTTGGACTCTGTTGTTTTCTCTGGGCCCCTCCCCAATCAGACCGGGAGTGACATGTTTAGCCGCATGTTCTCCTTGAATTGCTGGCTGTCTGAGTGGTGTCCAAAAAATGAGGTGGGCTTCATTGATAATTGGCAAAGCTTCTGGGGAAAACCTGGTCTTGTTAGGAGAGACGGCATCCATCCCACTTTAGATGGAGCAGCTCTCATTTCTAGAAATCTGGCCAATTTTCTTGGATCCTCCAAACTGTGACTGTCCAGCGTTGGGACCAGGAGGCAGAGCTGTGGTCTTATACACCTCTCTGCAGCTTCTCTCCCCCTGCCATCCCCTCGTTGCCCCATCCCCGTAGAGACGGTGCCTGCTCCTAGACCACCAATAACCAGCAAAAATCTATTTAAGTATAAAAATTCAAAAAGAAAAAATAATATAGCACCTTCAATTGCACCACAGACTAAAACAGTTAAATGTGGTCTATTAAACATTAGGTCTCTCTCTTCTAAGTCCCTGTTGGTAAATGATATAATAATTGATCAACGTATTGATTTATTCTGCCTAACAGAAACCTGGTTACAGCAGGATGAATATGTTAGTTTAAATGAGTCAACACCCCCGAGTCACACTAACTGTCAGAATGCTCGTAGCACGGGCCGTGGCGGAGGATTAGCAGCAATCTTCCATTCCAGCTTATTAATTAATCAAAAACCTAGACAGAGCTTTAATTCATTTGAAAGCTTGACTCTTAGTCTTGTCCATCCAAATTGGAAGTCCCAAAAACCAGTTTTATTTGTTATTATCTATCGTCCACCTGGTCGTTACTGTGAGTTTCTCTGTGAATTTTCAGACCTTTTGTCTGACTTAGTGCTTAGCTCAGATAAGATAATTATAGTGGGCGATTTTAATATCCACACAGATGCTGAGAATGACAGCCTCAACACTGCATTTAATCTATTATTAGACTCTATCGGCTTTGCTCAAAAAGTAAATGAGTCCACCCACCACTTTAATCATATCTTAGATCTTGTTCTGACTTATGGTATGGAAATAGAAGACTTAACAGTATTCCCTGAAAACTCCCTTCTGTCTGATCATTTTTTAATAACATTTACATTTACCCTGATGGACTACCCTGCAGTGGGGAATAAGTTTCATTACACTAGAAGTCTTTCAGAAAGCGCTGTAACTAGGTTTAAGGATATGATTCCTTCGTTATGTTCTCTAATGTCATATACCAACACAGAGCAGAGTAGCTACCTAAACTCTGTAAGGGAGTTAGAGTATCTCGTCAATAGTTTTACATCCTCTTTGAAGACAACTTTGGATGCTGTAGCTCCTCTGAAAAAGAGAGCTTTAAATCAGAAGTGTCTGACTCCGTGGTATAACTCACAAACTCGTAGCTTAAAGCAGATAACCCGTAAGTTGGAGAGGAAATGGCGTCTCACTAATTTAGAAGATCTTCACTTAGCCTGGAAAAAGAGTTTGTTGCTCTATAAAAAAGCCCTCCGTAAAGCTAGGACATCTTTCTACTCATCACTAATTGAAGAAAATAAGTATAACCTCAGGTTTCTTTTCAGCACTGTAGCTAGGCTGACAAAGAGTCAGAGCTCTATTGAGCTGAGTATTCCATTAACTTTAACTAGTAATGACTTCATGACTTTCTTTGCTAACAAAATTTTGACTATTAGAGAAAAAATTACTCATAACCATCCCAAAGATGTATCGTTATCTTTGGCTGCTTTCAGTGATGCCGGTATTTGGTTAGACTCTTTCTCTCCGGTTGTTCTGTCTGAGTTATTTTCATTGGTTGCTTCGTCCAAACCATCGGCATGTTTATTGGACCCCATTCCTGCCAGGCTGCTCAAGGAAGTCCTACCATTATTTAATGCTTCAATCTTAAATATGATCAATCTATCTTTGTTAGTTGGTTATGTACCACAGGCCTTTAAGGTGGCAGTAATTAAACCATTACTTAAAAAGCCATCACTTGACCCAGCTATCTTAGCTAATTATAGGCCAATTTCCAACCTTCCTTTTCTCTCAAAGATTCTTGAGAGGGTAGTTGTAAAACAGCTAACTGATCACCTGCAGAGGAATGGTCTATTTGAAGAGTTTCAGTCAGGTTTTAGAATTCATCATAGTACAGAAACAGCATTAGTGAAGGTTACAAATGATCTTCTTATGGCTTCGGACAGTGGACTTATCTCTGTGCTTGTTCTGTTGGACCTCAGTGCTGCTTTTGATACTGTTGACCATAAAATTTTATTACAGAGATTAGAGCATGTCATAGGTATTAAAGGCACTGCGCTGCGGTGGTTTGAATCATATTTGTCTAATAGATTACAGTTTGTTCATGTAAATGGGGAATCTTCTTCACAGACTAAAGTTAATTATGGAGTTCCACAAGGTTCTGTGCTAGGACCAATTTTAGTCACTTTATACATGCTTCCCTTAGGCAGTATTATTAGACGGTATTGCTTAAATTTTCATTGTTACGCAGATGATACCCAGCTTTATCTATCCATGAAGCCAGAGGATACACACCAATTAGCTAAACTGCAGGATTGTCTTACAGACATAAAGACATGGATGACCTCTAATTTCCTGCTTTTAAACTCAGATAAAACTGAAGTTATTGTACTTGGCCCCACAAATCTTAGAAGCATGGTGTCTAACCAGATCGTTACTCTGGATGGCATTTCCCTGATCTCTAGTAATACTGTGAGAAATCTTGGAGTCATTTTTGATCAGGATATGTCATTCAAAGCGCATATTAAACAAATATGTAGGACTGCCTTTTTGCATTTACGCAATATCTCTAAAATCAGAAAGGTCTTGTCTCAGAGTGATGCTGAAAAACTAATTCATGCATTTATTTCCTCTAGGCTGGACTATTGTAATTCATTATTATCAGGTTGTCCTAAAAGTTCCCTAAAAAGCCTTCAGTTGGTTCAGAATGCTGCAGCTAGAATACTGACGGGGACTAGCAGGAGAGAGCATATCTCACCCGTGTTGGCCTCTCTTCATTGGCTTCCTGTTAATTCTAGAATAGAATTTAAAATTCTTCTTCTTACTTATAAGGTTTTGAATAATCAGGTCCCATCTTATCTTAGGGACCTCGTAGTACCATATTACCCCATTAGAGCGCTTCGTTCTCAGACTGCGGGCTTACTTGTAGTTCCTAGGGTTTGTAAGAGTAGAATGGGAGGCAGAGCCTTCAGCTTTCAGGCTCCTCTCCTGTGGAACCAGCTCCCAATTCAGATCAGGGAGACAGATACCCTCTCTACTTTTAAGATTAGGCTTAAAACTTTCCTTTTCGCTAAGGCTTATAGTTAGGGCTGGATCGGGTGACCCTGGACCATCCCTTGGTTATGCTGCTTTAGACGTAGATTGTGGGGGGGTTCCCATGATGCACTGTTTCTTTCTCTTTTTGCTCCGTATGCATCACTCTGCATTTAATCATTAGTGATCGATCTCTGCCCCCCTTCACGGCATGTCTTTTTCCTGGTTTTTTCCCTCAGCCCCAACCAGTCTCAGCAGAAGACTGCCCCTCCCTGAGCCTGGTTCTGCTGGAGGTTTCTTCCTGTTAAAAGGGAGTTTTTCCTTCCCACTGTTGCCAAGTGCTTGCTCATAGGGGGTCGTTTTGACCGTTGGGGTTTTTCATAATTATTGTATGGCCTTGCCTTGCAATATGGAGCGCCTTGGGGCAACTGTTTGTTGTGATTTGGCGCTATATAAGAAAAAAGTTGATTGATTGATTGATTGAAAAAACACCTGTTCAGATCTGCCTTCAATTTTTTTTTTAATGTGTTTTATTGTTTTAATGTGTTGTGGTTTAATGTCATGAGTCTCATAGATGATGTCATAAAGAGTGTATTAATCTCAGCAAATGTAGGCCTTTTGTTCAGGTTTCAGTTTAGGTGTTTGAAGGTTCTTTTTTGCAAGCAAGTCACAGACAAAAGAAGGGGTGTATCACGATGATGAGAGTGGAGTCTGAGTAGTTATGGCTAATATAACAATCACAGAGAAAATTCAGTTTGGGAATAAGTAAAGTGAACAGCTTGTTGGTCAACAAGATTTTTCCACAGCGGATTGCATCTATCTTATTCTTTCATGTAGTGTTTTGTTTACAATTGATTTCCTCTCTAAGGATATATACTGGGGATACCATACCATCTTAATCTTTAAAACTGAAGAGGTTGTGAAATACCTTGAACAGCAACAGTCCAGTTACTGTAAACTTCTAAATAACACCTACCTGGGTCAACTGAGTACCTTCATCAACAGATTTCTACACAATTTTTTTTTTATTTTTATGTCCACCAAGGATGTAATAAAATCATCGGCGTGTATTTATTTGTCTGTCTCTTAGCAAGATTACGTCAAAACAACTGCATGGATTTTGACAAAATTTTCACCAAAAATAGATATTAGACCATGGAAGACTCCATTAAATTATGGAGGTTATCTGGATCAGGACTGTGGATCATGTTTCACTTTACGAGGTCTGTTAGAAAAGCATCGGACCTTTTTATTTTTTTCAAAAACCATATGGATTTGAATCACGTGTGATTGCATCAGCCAAGCTTGAACCTTCATGCGCATGCATGAGTTTTTTCACGCCTATCGGTTGCTTCATTCGCCTGTGAGCAGGCTTTGTGTGAGCACTGGTCCACCCCTCCCATCGGATTTTTATTGCGAATAAAATGTCTGAACGATTTGGAGCTTTGCTGCATCAAATTTTTCCAGAAACTGTGAGAGACCTCCAGGTGGACACCATTCGGAAAATTCAGGTGGCTTTCAGGGACGATTTTATGGGGATTACACAGATTAAGGAGTGCTCCAGCCGGTCTAAAGACCGCCCACAGCTGCTGAGAGCACGCCATGCTCCGAGCGCCGATTGACAGGCTGAAACCCCACTAGAACAGCCAGATCATTTCCAACGTTAAGGCTTTGTTTATCCGGGACGTCGTCTGACTTCCACAAAAATGGCAGAAGACATGGACATCAGCACTTTCCACTGTTACAGGAGTTTTTGTCATGGAAAGAGAAGCGGAGAACATGTCCTGTGAGGCTTCATCACGGCGTTGCTTTGCGCCATGCGGTTCCACCGCGACGCGCGGAATTCCTCCGCTCCTCTTTCCATGACAAAAACTCCTGTAACAGTGGAATGTGCCGTTCATTTCCAAACTGGACGCTTTGTTGATCCGGGACGTGGTCTGACTGGCACAGGAATTGCGGAAGACGTGGACATCAGCACTTTTTCGGCACATTGAGACAGACAGGAATTCCGCACATCACGGTGGAGCCACATGGCGCAAAGCAACGCCGTGATGAAGCCTCACAGGACATGTTCTGGCATGTCCAGCTCATGCACAATTTCTCGGATAGTCACACGACTGAAAAGCCATCGAAAGCCGTCTGAAAGCCACCTGAAAGCCGTCCTGTGAGACCAACACGGAGGTGGTTTTGTCCCGCACCATGAACGGCTCCGTGGCGCATCCCTCCGCTTCTCTTTCCATGAAAAAAACTCCTGTAACAGTGGAATGTGCCGAAAAAGTGCTGATGTTCAAAAATCATATGGATTTGAATCATGTGTGATTGCATCAGCCAAACTTGAACCTTCGTGCGCATGCATGGGTTTTTCACGCCTGTCGGTTGCGTCATTCGCCTGTGAGCAGGCTTTGTGTGAGCAGTGGTCCACCCCATGGAAAGAGAAGCGGAGGGATGCGCCACGGAGCCGTTCATGGCGCGGGACAAAACCACCTCTGTGTTGGTCTCACAGGACGGCTTTCAGATGGCTTTCAGACGGCTTTCGGTGGCTTTTCAGTTCTGTGACTATCTGAGAAAATGTGTATGACCTGGAACATGTCCTGTGAGGCTTCATCACGGCGTTGCTTTGTGCCATGCGGCTCCGTCCCAATGCGCGAATTTCTCCGCACGTCTGTCTCAAATCCATATGGTTTTTGAAAAAATTAAAAAGGTCCAATACTTTTCTAACAGACCTCATATATACGCTTTGAATAATTTTGTCAAAACTACTTCGCAAATTTTCACCAAATTTGCACCACAGATAGATATTAGGCTAGAGCGTGGAAGACTCTGCTGAATACTGGAGGTGATCCAGATTCTGGGTCACCATTTCCATTTATATACATTTTGAAGGATTACTTCAAAACTACTTCACAGATTCTCACCATATTTGTACCACACATAGATATTATGGCATGGAAGACTCCAGTGAATTTTGGAGGTGATCCGGATCCCGATTCTGGATCAAGATTTCCCTTTATGTAGGCTTTGAAGGATTACTTCAAAACTGCCTCACAAATTCTCACCACATTTTCACCACACATAGATATTAAGGCATGGAAGGCTCCACTGAATTTTGGAGGTGATCTGGATCAGCGGACGTCAGAAATCTCGAATTGCTCTCATGTCATGGTCCGAGGTGGCTTGGCACAGAAGGCTGTAGTAGGCATATGCAGACTCTCAGACACAAGTGAAGGAGTAAATAAAAAGGCTTTATCTGGTAATCTGGCAACAGGTTTTGTACACAGGATAACAGTCAGCGTGGTGGCGGTAACAGGAAGGTACAAGCTGAGGCGAGGTCCAAAAAACAAGCAAAGATCAAACTCACAGCATCGAGGGGTTCACAAGGCTGAGCCAGAGGCAGAGTAAAAAAACAAGCAGAGTTCAGGGATACGGCAAGGTGGAGATCAGAAAACACAAGCAAGGTCAAAAACACAACAACTAAGCTAAAATATGGCCAGATTTTGTTGTCACTGTAATTCTGTTACCATAGAGTTGCCCAGGGCAGAACAGATTCTCCAAAGGTATAAGCTTCAATCTGTTCAACAGAAGAGATAATTATATTAGAACAGTTTCTCTTGAAAGCTGTTAATTCTCATTTACATTCATGTTATTTGTACATCACTAAATCACAACAGAAGTCACCTCAATGTGTTTCACAAGGGTAAGGTCTAACCTTATCCACACCCTGAGCAAGCATATAGGCTACAGTTGTAAGGAATTGTGGGCATTTGTTTGTTTTTTTGCAGTTGTAGGAAGAAACCTCAAGCAGACCAATGACAATCTGCTCTGACCATACAAATAAAAGTATCAAATAAACAAAGCACAACAAAGAATTGTCAAACGCAAGACAGAGAAGATGCAACTCAGCATCCAGGTACTTCTAACGTGTAGTGGCCATGGTGATTAATTAGTCCAAACATTCAAGTGGTAAAGGTCATGGACCCGTGAAGTGGGATCATTATTGCCCACCAAAAGTTCAGTTTCCAAAAAACAACAACAATGATCACAACTCCCCCAGTTTTCACATCAGTGCATAGCAGGCCATAGCCCTCAACCATCTCCTTGCCTCAGTCGCAGTCCAGTGAAGCCATGTTCAGTCTTTATTTGTCTTCTGGGCCCCAGGGAATTAGTGGGTGCACTCTACTTGTATGAAGTAACACTAATCTTATTGGATAGCAATGAAACAACTGCATAAGGGGAAGAATGATGCTGTCTTAGACACTCTATCCACTGCTGAAGTGCCTTTATGCTCAGCTTTGGCCTTAAGGCCCATATATTTCCAAGCCTTGACTTGGGTCTTGGATACCTTGGCAGTTCATAATCTTGGTCAAGAAAATTCAAGGCATTTTCAAATCATATGAATTTAGCAATTTTTCAAGTACATTTCAAGTTTGTTTAGTTGGCTTGGGTGATGACTGGCCTGAGTGGCCAGAGTATGCTTTGTCTGTTGGGGGGAATGAGGCCTATTGACTACCATATGTACAGCGCCTCCTGATGGCCTCCGTCACACCAATATAAATTCTAGACAAACATAACGGGTCTACAATGAACGCATGATTAACGGCATAACAAAGACTGCAAAGAGAAAGACTGCAGAGAGAACAGTTAGTAACTTGGCAGAAACGGCGGTCCAGAGGTCTGCCTTATTGCACACATCTTGTAAATTTGAAATTTTTGCAAATTATGGCCAAAGGTTTCTGCTATTTACATTCTCTGGTCATAAGCAATAACTTGCCTTGAATTATAGAAATTTGAATAAAAGGTACATCAATTGTTCACATTACAAATATACTTTTTCCTGAATATTGTCACTTGGACCCTCTTGATTCACAGAGAGATGTCAGGACATCTATCACATGTTCATGTAACCCCTGCTAAAATAAAGTTCCATCACAAAATATCTACAAGTCTTCACAGTTCTTGATTTTTGATACAGTTTTACCTCAGAAGTTAAAAAAAAAATGCATACATGTAAATTAATATTACAAAAAACCCCAAAATAAAGTGATTCATTGCATTTTTTTTTTATTTACATGATAGGTTTTCCACTTAAAACTGATCTTATGATTGGTTTTAAATGTCAATTACATGTGTTGTTATAACTTTATGGAGTAGGTGAACTTTTCATCTTGATAACCCCATAGCAGGGGAAAAACATGGGCACCCCTTGTCACCTTTGGCCCCCTGCCTTGTTTTTGTGGAGTTAGAAACTAGAATGTCAAAATTCCCCCTATCTCACAATGGTGAAGAATCCTTTAAAAAATTCCTGGATCCGGATCGTGATCCGGATCACCACTAAAATTTAATCACTTGTTCCTCTTGTCATTTCCAACCATTCCACAAAATTTCATCAAAATCCATTCAAATCTTTTTTATCCTGCTGACCAGCAGACAGACAAACGCGACCCAAAACATAACCTCCTTGGCGGAGGTAAAAATGTTGAAAACAAAAAATGGAACCAAAATGACGCCACGTTCTGAGTTGACGTTACTCTTCTCAAATTGGTTTTAGGCATTTTCAGGATATGTATGGCCTGATAAACACCTGATATCAAATTGTGCATAACTGTGTAGCAGTTTATTTAGCTCAAAATTCAAAAACTTGAAATACCTTTTAATGCAACATTCTTGGAATAGCTACTAAGCTACTGAGATGTGATAACTGAACAACGTTTTTTTTCGCAAATAGTCACCAGGGTCACAAGAAACGTGGGGAAGAAAATACGCAACACAACACAATATAAAAATAAATAAATGATTAAAATTTTACTAAAGCTCCGTACCAGAAGACGGCGGAATAACTTTTTTTCTTCTTCTTGAGTCGAACCGCCACCATCGAAGAAATAGTGGCACAACCACAGAGCGCGGTGGGTGTTGCCACGTCATCACCAAGTCGCTCTGGTCCGCTGATTCGCCCAATGGAAAATGTTGGGAGGCGGGTTGTAATAGAGTTAAGCCAATCCCGTTATACGAACATTTCATCGTCGTATCCGGGTAAAGAAATTTCGGTGAGTAGCTCATGTAAACTGGGATAAAAGGAACTGAACAATGTAAATTAAACGGTTTAGTTTAATGACAATGTCGGTGAAGTACTTGTATTTCAATAAGTTGGACTTCAATAGCCATACAAATGCATTTGCTTATTTTAAATTATCCGATAAAGTTTGCTAGGTAGCTGGAAGCTAACTGTACTGTAACTGTGATAGCTCATACCAATGTCCGGTTTGGCTTTGTCAGTATTTCTGCTCCCCCCCTTTTTTTTTTGTTTGCTGTCACGCTAACTGCAGATGGTTGTGTGCTCGTTTCTTTTGGTAGGTAAGGATCCCCCCCCCCCCTTGTTTGCTCTGAATCGCTTTTCGGACGTTCTCCAGGATGTGCGGGTCTTTCCGGGTACTGCTGCAGGTGCTGTGGGCCCAGCTGCTGTGCGGCTGGGTTCTGGGCTCCGAGCTCACCTTCGAGCTGCCTGATAACGCCAAACAATGTTTCTACGAGGACATTATCGTCGGCACCAAGTGTACGCTGGAATTTCAGGTGCGTGAACCAAGTTGAATTTTTATACAATTGAATATACACCACCCGTCTCATCCGCCGGGCGATCACAATTGTCAGTGATTCAAAAGCCTTCTGACCCACAAAATGACTGTCTTGCACTATTATGCCACTTCAGCACTTTGTTAAAAACAGGAAAACACTTCTGCTGTTATTACCTGACTGTACTTGACTACTGTGCCACTTGCACTCTTAGGTCAAGCAGAAATACACCAGCTGCCATTATTTGCCATGACTGTCCCTGCACTATTTCAATTTTTGCTGCCACTTATCACAGTGACAAGTGTACTCTTAGTTCTTGATTGTAAAAAATTGTCTTCATCTGCTATGCACCTTCTTACTTAATTATTGTTTACGTGAATGTTAGATAAGTTTGTCTTGTTGACTACCTTACTGTCAGAAAACAGTATGCAACCTTTGGATTTTTCATTTAAGATTTAAGTCTTTATTTATTTTGACACCACTATCATTTTATTTAGCCTGTGGATATTATTGCGATATTTGAACGCCTTAGCTCAATGTCTTCAAAAAGTTAATGTTTATCATGCTTCTCTGAGTTTTGTTACCAACTGTAAAGCCTTGACCCATCATTGTGAACTATAGTCTCGATAAAAAGGGCTTTTGTTTACTCGCTTCATCTACATGGAACATGTTGCAAAAGGACTGGAAATTAACTGAACTTATTTCATTGAGCACTTTGAAATCCAGACTGACAGCACTTGAGATGACTTATTTAAATTGCATCTGTTTTTCTTAATCGTTTATTTTAATTGTGTGAATTTAATTGTAACTTTTGCTGCCTGGAACTCCCTTGCAAAAGAGGTTTTTAATCTCAGTAGGACTTTCCGGGTTAAATAAAATAAAAATATAACAATTTACATTTTGCTGTGGTGGTCATATCGGTCACATTATTGACAAATGAGAGGACTCAGGCGGAATTAGCAGGTGTTGAGGTGACGCCACTGACTTTGACACACTGCTGCTTATTCGACAAATAGGGTCCAAACAGCAGATTTCTACTTCTGTTGTGTCATTTGATTTAAGTGGACCACAATGGAAATAAGTGGCTTCACTTTCTTGTGTCATCCATGTATTTTTAATGGATATACAATTATGTACTTACACTGAACTTACTAAATGATGCACAGACTCATATGCGTACACAGACGCCACTTCACTTTTAATATATAAATGATTTACCACCCCCTGCTGGAATGGCGTGTGAGTCCAGAATGTAATTAATCAATCTCCATTGTTCACTGTTGTTAGCTAATATCCCTAATTTCTCCAAAAATATCAGTGTCACAGACTAAGCTGTGACGCTTACGCAGTCAATAGCGTGTGGGCAGCAATTAGTTGGTAGTTAACAACTATGCTGCATGGACGCTGACTGTGTTTCACGGGTCATCCAGCTGTATGTATTGTTCTCATTTTCCTGGTTCATTATTGTCAGTAATCATCATTGCCATAACTTTTACCTAGTATTGTGACTAGGAGTGCGGGGAAAGGCCTACCGGCATCTCTTATGTTGCAAAGTGTTTGTTTTCACCGCGTTTCAAAACGTGTATTTTATACCGTTACTCATTACCAAAGTTCATCTGTTTTAGTGATCTTTAAAACACTGGTAAAACATTTCTGTAACAGTTTAAGCTTACTCACCAGGGTTGCTGGTATGCAGGCGTTTCCTTGTTTAGGGCAAACTGAGTGAATGGTCCATTCAGTGTAAATACCGGGGTTGGGCGGAGTGAACTATTTTAGACAGGGGTGTTTTATTTGGTTATGTTCATATTCCATTTTATTATGCTTAGAGGGGGTTTTGGTTAAAGGAAATGGTGTTGGGTGTTTATATATTTTGTGTGTATTTCTTTGGGTTATTTTGTGCTTATGTTATTGTTATTTAGTTGATTGATTTATTTCGTGAATGGAATTTACCTGTGGGAGGGGCTGTTACTCTGAAAAGGGCTCAGAGCCTCAGTTGTGGGGAGAACATCGGAGGGGAAGGTTGTGTTTTCAGTGAACGTGTATGTAAGTAGTGGCCCATAGTCTTTGATAGATATAGTCTGGAACTCTTGCTCATTTGTTTTTGATGTCCATCTTGGGATGCACTGTAAATAGCTGCATTTTTGGAAGAAGAAAAATAAAAGAAACGTTTTTAGTTGGGAAAACTGTCTCTTGGCCACTCCGTCGCCGGTCATCCTGCAACATGTGGTGTCAGAAGCGTGGGTAGCGGAGTGAGACGGAGAGAAGACCAATTAAAACAGCTGACAAGATGGCTACCAGGAAGAAGGCTACTGAAGGCAAGGAAGATGGAGCAATAGGGGGCGCCACTGAGACGGGAGTGTCTACTCCACAGCCTGCCACAATAGACATAGCCATCGATCGACTTGCCATGATGTTCCAGTCGTTTATGGAAGTGCAGCGTGCCAGAGATGAGCGAATGGAGAGAGATGCATCCAAGCAAGCCCAGGAGGTCAAGGTTCTGACGCATCAGGTGACGCAGCTGCAGCTGGACTTGAAGTCAGGCCAATCCACAACCCCGCCACCATCCCTGGACACTTTAACGCCTGAACCACCACCAGTGACCACTGTGACCACTGAGGGGCGTCTACCAAAAATGGCCAAGCTGGAAGAAGCTGATAATATTGAGCACTACTTGACTACTTTTGAAAGGCTAGCCATAGTTTGTGGCTGGAGCAGAGCAACCTGGGCCGTGCATCTCATCCCGTTGTTGACTGGGAAGGCCCGCAGTGCTTTCGTTGCCATGGACCCAAATGACACAACCGACTACGATCGTTTGAAGGAGGCAGTGTTGAAGAAATATGAGATCAATGCTGAGACGTATCGGCAGCAGTTCAGAGCCCTGGACATCAGTTCGACTGAGACGCCGCAGGAGCTGTATGTCCGACTGAAGGACCTGTTCTGTAAGTGGACCGGATATGAGAAGAGTAGTAAAGAGAACCTGATGGAGATGCTGGTACTGGAGCAGTATCTACGTGTTATATCCGGATGTGAGGACCTGGGTTAGGGAGCGTAACCCGAAGAGTGCAGCAGAAGCCGCAGTACTGGTGGAGAACTATGTGGCTGCACACAGAGGTTCCCGAGGCTACCGCTATGCTGGAGTGCTGGAGCAGAGCATTGGGGGTAAGTCTGTTGGGTTTGGGAGGGGAGTTGGTTCCGGTACGGCTAATAGTCATGGCCTTGGTAGAGCCCCGCTACCACCCCCCACAGACCGGGTTAGACCCCAGAGCATTTCCTGTTATAATTGTGGCCAGGAAGGTCATAAGAGCCCTGCTTGCCCCCTGAGGAAGTCAAAGTACAGCCATTTATGCTATGTTCCTCACCCCACCACTCCTTTAAATATTTTGGAGAGTAGAGATCCTGTTATCACCATTGAGTTAAATGGTAAATTTGTTAAATCATTGGTGGATACTGGATGTTCACAGACACTTGTGCAAGCTGACCTAATCCCCCTAGAGTTCCGCAATGGTAATGTAAAGCTGACCATCTCTTGTGTACATGGAGATAAAAGTGAGCATGATACAGCCGATGTGTATGTCAGAGTGCAGGGACAGACATACTTGTTAAGGGTAGGACTGGTGTCTAAGTTGCCATATCCTGTGTTGTTAGGCCAGGATCTTCCAGTGTTACTTGAGTTGGTGAATAGAACTGCTTTGTGTGGTGTTGTAACAAGAGCACAGGCTCGGGAGCAGCAAGTAGTGACAGAGTTGCCATATTATGGCGAAGAGGTTCCTGTTGAGTCCACACTGACTAAGCAGCAGAGGTGTGATAGGCGTAGACAGACGGTTGAAGACACGTTGAGTCAAAAAGACGTGTGGACAGAGAATATTGACCCCCCTGAATTGATAGATGGGGATTTTACTGGTAATCTGGCAGAGGAGCAGCGGGCAGACCCTACACTGACACAGAGTTTTAAGAGAGCAGAGGAAGGCGTAGGTTATGTCCCTATGTTAGGTAAGGAGGGCTATACTGTGCAAAATGAGCTACTGTATAGGCAGAGTGAGGATGGACTGCAATTGTTGATCCCAAAGAAGTACCGTAGGCAGGTACTGGAATTGGGTCACACTATACCTTGGGCTGGACACCTGGCCTTTTTGAAAACATTACAGAGAGTAAGCAAACGTTTTTATTGGCCAGGGTTGTTCTCTGATGTTAAAGAATTTTGCAAGTCTTGTCCTCAGTGTCAGTTGTCAGGAGGTTAAAAACCTTGCCCGTGCTCCATTGATCCCCTTACCTGTTATTGACACGCCGTTTGAGAGGATAGCTGTTGATGTGGTAGGCCTTCTTGAAAAGAGCAAGTCAGGGAATAGATTCATCCTGGTGATATGTGATTATGCCACAAGATACCCCGAAGCCTTCCCCCTGAGAGATGTTACAGCTAAGCGAGTTGCGACAGCTATGCTGCAGCTCTTCTCTAGAGTAGGGATACCCCGTGAAGTGCTTACCGATCAGGGCCCCAACTTTATGAGTAAAACCCTCAGGCAGGTTTATGATATCCTGGGCATTAGGCGTATCAGAACCACTCCTTACCATCCACAGACCGACGGACTTGTTGAACGGTTCAACCAGACCCTTCTCAACATGCTTCGGAAGTTTGTGGAAGATTCTGGCAAGGACTGGGACCAGTGGCTACCATACTTGCTCTTTGCTTATAGAGAAGTCCCCCAGGCGTCAAGAGGATTTTCCCCCTTCGAGCTCCTGTATGCACACCAGGTTCGAGGTCCCCTTGATGTGCTGAAAGAGACTTGGGAGGGTGAGATGTCCGCTGGTACGAACATCATCTCGTATGTGCTGAAGATGAGGGAGAAACTTGCTGCTGCATCTGCTCTGGTACGGGAGAATCTGCAGAAGGCGCAAGAGAGACAAAAGGCATGGTACGATCGTTCGGCCAGAGCACGCGGTTTTCAGGCTGGTGACAAGGTCCTGTTGCTGCTGCCTAGCTCCGAGAACAAGCTGTTGGCAAAGTGGCAGGGGCCATACACTGTTACCAGGAGGATGGGACCGGTGATGTACGAGATTCACATGCCAGATCATCGTAAGAAGCACCAAGTCTACCATGTGAACATGTTGAAGAAGTGGACTGAGCGTCAAGAGCAACAGCCGGAGGTGTCTGCTCTGTTTATCCGTGCCATTGAGGAAGAGGAGGAGCACAGTGAGCAGTACTTACCGTGCTGGGGCGAAGGCTCTACATTGGACTTGAGCCATTTGCCCAATGACCGTCAGCAGGAGTTGACCGCCATCTTACCCGAGGGTCTCTTCGTGGAGAGGCCGGGACGGACGGAGATGGTGGTGCACCGCATAACCCTGAAAGACCAGCGGCCGGTGAGACAGCCATGCTACCGGGTTCCAGAGAGCCTGCTGCCCGTGTTGAAGGATGAGTTGGACATGATGATGGAGCTGGGGGTGATCGAGCCTTCCTCCAGTGAGTGGAGCAGTCCCATCATCTTTGTTCCCAAGAAGGACGGCACTCTGAGGTTCTGCTTGGACTGTAGGAAGGTCAACACCCAGTCTGAGTTTGACGCTTACCCCATGCCGAGGGTTGATGATTTGGTCGAGCGTGTTGGCAAAGCCAAGTACTTGACCACCATTGACCTGTGCAAGGGGTATTGGCAAGTGCCGTTGGCTGAGGACAGCAGGAAGCTGACTGCCTTTAGGACACCTTTTGGCCATTACCAATTCACGGTGCTCCTTTTTGGGTTGCACGGAGCGCCTGCGACGTTCCAGAGGTTGGACAGGCTTCTCAGGGGGACTGAGGGCTTTGCCGCCGCCTACCTGGATGATATTTGTATATACAGCTCCACGTGGGAGGAGCATTTGCAACACCTGCAACTGGTCCTCTCCTTGGTGAAGGAGGCGGGCCTGACCATCCATCCTGGAAAGTGCATGCTGGCCAGGGAGGAGATGGCGTATCTTGGCTACATGTTGGGCCGGGGTGTCATTCGGCCTCAAGTTCGGAAAGTTGAGGCCATCAAGGCTGTTGAGCGCCCCACCACCAAGAAACAAGTGCGCTCTTTCTTGGGCTTGGTTGGGTGGTATAGACGTTTTATACCCAACTTCTCGGAGAGAGCGGTTCCACTGACTGAGCTCATACGTACTAGTCAGCCTAACAAGGTGGCATGGACTGAAGAGTGTGAGGCGGCATTTCAGGGTTTGAAGGACTCCTTGTGTAGGGAGCCGGTGCTGCTCAGCCCGGACTTCAGCAAGACTTTCACTGTTCAAACTCATGCCTCAGAGCGGGGCCTTGGTGCGGTGTTGCTGCAGGAGGAAGATGGACATTGGCGATCTGTGGCTTACATCAGCCGCAAACTGTTGCCGCGGGAGTGTAACTACTCCACGGTTGAGAAAGAATGCCTTGCTATTAAGTGGGCGTTGGACTGTTTTAAATACTATTTGTTGGGGAGGAAATTTATTTTAGAGACTGTCCATAGGGCATTGTCTTGGTTAGGGCGCATGAAGGATACTAACTCCAGGATCACTAGGTGGTTCCTGGCTGTACAGCCATTTGATTTTGAAGTGCGGTACAGGTCTGGGAGGTTGAATACTACTGCAGATTTCCTTTCTAGGGCGTCATGGGGGCATCCTTAGAAGGGGGGGGAAATGTCAGACTGAGCTGTGACGCTTACGCAGTCAATAGCGTGTGGGCAGCAATTAGTTGGTAGTTAACAACTATGCTACATGGACGCTGACTGTGTTTCACGGGTCATCCAGCTGTATGTATTGTTCTCATTTTCCTGGTTCATTATTTATTGTCAGTAACAGTGATGCCGGTAACGCGTTACTCTAATCTGACCACTTCTTTTAGTAACGAGTAATCTAACGCGTTAATCTTTCCAAGTCAGTAATCAGATTAAAGTTACTTCTCCATGTCACTGTGCGTTACTATTATTTTTCCATTGTGGGTCGATAGCAGCATTAAACTTGGTCTGTGGGCAGGAGGTCGGGGTTCGACTGAACGTCCCACTTTAAGCGAGCTGTGAGCTTTTCATCCACGGTTTTTTGCAGCTGCTCGACTCGTCCTCACCTCTTAAAGCACGATGATCAGCACACCTGCACTGAGCTTTACGAAGACATTTTTATACTTTTTTCCTCCTTTATTTATAATTCTGAGCTGAGCCGCTCCGTATCGTCTCGTTAAAAACAGCTGATCCTCCGCGACGCGTCAACAACTAACACTATTTTCCACTCAAATGCACCTAAACTCTCTTTCTGAGGACCACATGATGTGAAAACGCAATAAAACTTTCTTACCTGTAAATCTGGTCCTGTTTTCTGCATAAATAAATGTTATCCATTCTTTGTGCTCAAACGCCAAAGCAGGGGCGAATCCAGGTGGGATGGGGGCGTGGGGCAGGGATGTGCCCCCCCCACAACAGCCCTAGATTAAAGGTCCAGTTTTGAAGCCGTTTTTTACTACAACTACTAATATTGCTTAAAATAATAATAATTTCGACAAGTAAAATGTTTAGAGAGAATTTAAATGTTAGAATTTAATAGTTACATTTATAAACTATGTAGGTTTGAAATTGCAAGTTTTACTGTTACAGTGCTGTCAACAGTTAAATATGAGGTCAAGAAAGAGGTCTTTATTTTACTTTTTATAAAACAAGTATTTATTTTCATTGAAGTCAAGAAAGGGTGACTATAAAGTGAGTTTTGGCAAAACAGGTATCATTGTCATGTTGACGTGGGTTGTTGTCGGCAGCTGGGGAAAGTAACTAAAAAAGTAACTAGTAATCTAACTTAGTTACTTTTCCAATTGAGTAATCAGTAAAGTAACTAAGTTACTTTTTCAAGGAGTAATCAGTAATTGGATTACTTTTTCAAAGTAACTGTGGCAACACTGGTCAGTAATCATCATTGCCATAACTTTTACCTAGTATTGTGACTAGGAGTGCGGGGAAAGGCCTACCGGCATCTCTTATGTTGCAAAGTGTTTGTTTTCACCGCGTTTCAAAACGTGTATTTTATACCGTTACTCATTACCAAAGTTCATCTGTTTTAGTGATCTTTAAAACACTGGTAAAACATTTCTGTAACAGTTTAAGCTTACTCACCAGGGTTGCTGGTATGCAGGCGTTTCCTTGTTTAGGGCAAACTGAGTGAATGGTCCATTCAGTGTAAATACCGGGGTTGGGCGGAGTGAACTATTTTAGACAGGGGTGTTTTATTTGGTTATGTTCATATTCCATTTTATTATGCTTAGAGGGGGTTTTGGTTAAAGGAAATGGTGTTGGGTGTTTATATATTTTGTGTGTATTTCTTTGGGTTATTTTGTGCTTATGTTATTGTTATTTAGTTGATTGATTTATTTCGTGAATGGAATTTACCTGTGGGAGGGGCTGTTACTCTGAAAAGGGCTCAGAGCCTCAGTTGTGGGGAGAACATCGGAGGGGAAGGTTGTGTTTTCAGTGAACGTGTATGCAAGTAGTGGCCCAGAGTCTTTGATAGATATAGTCTGGCACTCTTGCTCATTTGTTTTTGATGTCCATCTTGGGATGCACTGTAAATATCTGCATTTTTGGAAGAAGAAAAATAAAAGAAACGTTTTTAGTTTGTGTTTTGAAAAACACAAGGTTCGGTCAGATCGGCACACAAATGATCACACAGACTGCATTTTGCTAGAATAAAAAGGCGTACATTTATTCCCCACAAAAGCAGTTACATCAAACACAAGTGGTTGCAGCGCATGAAATATCTCTTCTTCTCTTACCGTGACGCCTTTTAAGGTGGAGAGCCAACACCTTCGTGCACACACAGTCCACTTGGCTATTAATATATAGATTCACTGGCATAAATGCCTCAACAAAGATGTCCTGTAATCCACTCAATCTAAACTTTCCTCTGAATTAAATGGCACACATTCTAGGCTGTGCTTTTGGTCTGAGCCTGGATGTATCACATACGAGCTACTGTTCTGGCACTTCAGTTTGACAAATGCTAGCTATGTACTGGCTGTTTTGTCTTTAGAGCCATAACCCTGAAACAAATCCTGTAATTATAAAATTGTGCATTTGTTAGATGATCTTATCCAAAGTAGCTTACAAGTCAGGTAAAGAAAAATCAATAAAAGATCGTAAGTAACCCTCTCACCCCCCAAGACATATATAGAACGTGCCTCATCCGCAGGGCCGTCAATATGACAGGAGATCCCAACCACCCGTTAAACTGCTTCTTCATCCTGCTGCTGTCGGGGAGGAGACTGCAGAGTTTCCGAGCCAGGACCAGCTGACTAAGGGACCGTTTCACTCACTAGGCTGTCAGAGCACTCGACTCCCTCCCTGCTCTTCCCCATTTCCCCTGCTGACCCCCGCACACACAAACTGAGTCCTGACACCCCCAATACTGACTTCTTACTCCTGATACCCACCTCACAAACACTGAACATAGCTCCAAGGACTGCTTATGCACTACATGCACTTTAAATAAGTTTGAAGATCATCAACATTGAATCACTACTGCTCAGTTAGCACAAAACATACTGCTACCGCCACGTACCTCACTGACCACATTCTACTGTCTACCATATTTATATATTATTTTAAATTCTTACTGTTGTGATAGCCCTTGCACATAAGAGACTGTTCTTACTGTTTGGTTTTTTTTTATTGTTTTGTTTTTTACTCTGTGTTGTTCGAGAGACCGAGAGTAATGAAATTTCACTTCTCAATAAGTCTATGTATGCATTGCAGAACTGACAAAGCTGACTTCACTAACCCCTTACAAGTACATGTGTACTACTCCATGCAAAGTACACTGGCTAAAATAGGCAAACCAGTGTCTGTGGTGCTTCAGACATTTTTTTCTGTTTTCACAGGTGGTGACTGGTGGCCACTATGATGTAGACTGTCGTTTGGAGGACCCGGATGGCACAACACTTTACAAGGAAATGAAAAAGCAGTATGACAGCTTTACTTTCACAGCAGCCAAGAATGGAACATACAAGTTTTGCTTCAGTAATGAGTTTTCTACCTTCACGCACAAGACTGTTTATTTTGACTTCCAAGTTGGTGATGACCCCCCACTCTTTCCCAATGAGAACAGAGTCACTGCTCTCACCCAGGTGAGTTTTTAAGTTATATGTGGCTACGCTGTAACTAGGGCTAAGTATCACTTTAACATGTTCAATCCCAGGATATGATTTGGGTTTTGGTCAAGGTGCCAAAATGCAACCTAAATAATTGGTTTTAAATATAATTTTTATTTCCAGATGGAATCAGCCTGTGTATCTATCCATGAGGCCCTAAAGTCAGTCATCGACTACCAGACGCACTTCCGTCTTCGTGAAGCCCAGGGTCGCAGTCGGGCAGAGGATCTCAACACTCGGGTGGCATTCTGGTCCATCGGCGAGGCCATTATCCTCCTGGTAGTCAGCATCAGCCAGGTTGTTCTTCTCAGAAGTTTCTTCTCTGATAAGAAGACCACGACAACCCGTGTTGGATCATAACGTTCTTACACTTGGCTACCAGATTAATTGATTTCTTTATCCATATTTAAGCTCATATGCATCGAGTCAGTAAGAGTAACAGTGCTCAACCCAAAGTGGGTTATATGAAACTGCCAGCTTATGTGGTTGGACAGTCGTCCTGTTGCAGCGCTATTGTTCTTTAAAAACTTCTGCAAATGAGTAGTGTTGATGTGTTCAGGGGTGGGGGTAAAAGAAATGGGGTTTTGTTTTTTTTTTGTTTTTTTTCTCTCCTTTTAATTTTATCATTTGCACCCAGGTCTGCTGCCACTGCTTTGTTTCAGTGCTATCACTAATTTTAATACCAAATTGTACACGGCGCTTACCAACTGTGTCCATATATAAAATTTGGGAATGGCATTAGGGAGCACAGGATTTGTTTACTGCCTACATCGCACTGGGTGATTATAGATGAGGCAAAGGCTCCTCACAAAGTCTCACTTGATTATAGTTTTTATTTTTGTTTTAACCCTGTAGTGTGATTGTGTGACAATGATTAGACAGGTGCTTCCCAAACTGGAGCAGTGAACTTCTGTCTTGCTTACATGTCATGATTTTTGAACACAGTCTTGAGATAGGAAGATAGATTTATTCAGTCATGTGAAATTTGGGAGTTGGACTTTTGATCAGGAAAAGTAAAACTGGAGGTGGCTGTCAAGCAAATGTAAAAAACAAAAAATATATATAGAATTCCTATTTCCCCTGCTTTCCAAAAGATTGGGAAACCAATTGATGATCTATTTTGTCATTTAAATGAGTTATTGGAAGAGTACATAATGGAGTAACTCATTCTTTGTCCCTGTGAGCTGAGAACAGTTGTGCAGAGGTTTACTTTTGAATGATTTAATCATTGTATTATTCAAATAGACACTGACTGTAATACAAAGTCTGTCCTGTGTGACTGCACCCAAACCTTAAAACTGAAATCCAATCCTGTATTACCTGTAGTGTGCACCTAAGCAGGGTCAAGTTCGCGTTTACTTTATAGCTTATAGGATATTATTGCATTTTTGACTGTTTGGTGGGCATGGCATTGCAAAAAAAAGAATTATCTAAATTGACAGCATTTCATGTACTTTTGAAATGGGTTGAGGTTGAATGCCTGCTTGTCTGAATGTACCTACTTGTATGAAGTGACAACAGACACACTTAGTTTGCTTTTGTTTATCACAGGGACTGATGCAAAATTATATCACTTAAATACATTGTATCACGCCAGTTAATTTACTTGTGTGTATGTGTGTATATATATACACACACAAATGGAGACATTTACATTCTGGTTTGGAAAAGTGGGAATATTTTTTTCAGATTTTTGGATAGCTGATTTAAAAAAGTGGGGGGAAAAAAAAAACGCCAAAACAAGTTCCACTAATGGTTTGTACTTGACTATCATTTAAGTATTTCTCTTGCTTTTCAAGGAGTGGGGCAGCAGCAAAGATGGCTCAGAGCTATGAGTGTCTGTATGTACAACCATATGTACACAATTAGAATGTCATTGTTTGGCTTTTTGTTTTTTTTTGTTTTTTTACTTTGTGGACTGAAGAGGGGAGACCCAAAACAATAAATGGAGGTTTTTACCCCCCCCCCCCCCCCCCCCCATATATACATAGTTTTGTTTTTGTTTTACTTTTCTTTTAGTGTTGTGCTTTCCTTATGTTTAGTTATGCGATTTGTCTTGCTGTTGTATTGTTGGTCATCACTGTTGACCCCTGTACTGTGTATTATGAAACTTTTGGACACTGATATCGTTTGCCTCTGAGGCACTCTGGCTTGTTAAGTGAATGAACAGAATAAACTTTTTAAAGATGTGGTTTCCTTCCCTCAACACTTGGTTGTCAACTGCAAGGGTACTCAGAATGGAGAGGAGCACAAAAGTTATACATCATTGGAAAACTTAAGTCACATAGTTATATCACATAGAAACTATATTGGCCTGACCAAAAAAAACATTGTTCCACAAAATCCATTTTGCTTTTGAGATCTTTTTTTCTTTCCTCCTACAAATGTGACATGATAATGGAAACAATAAACAAAAAGGTAACATATATATATTACAGGCCTCCCTATGAGATTTAACGTTCTTCAAAATTTTCCCAAGTGCTTTTTTTTATTATTATTATTAAACAGCAATGACATTTCAACACAGCATTTCTAAACATCTCAGTTTTATTTTGGATTCTTTAATTATTTGCACACAATTATTTCACAAACACTATCAGCGTCAGACTTATTAGCCCCCCTGATGCTAATTGTC
This sequence comes from Thalassophryne amazonica, assembly GCF_902500255.1. NCBI lineage: Eukaryota > Metazoa > Chordata > Actinopteri > Batrachoidiformes > Batrachoididae > Thalassophryne > Thalassophryne amazonica. The sequence continues at coordinate 65,842,920 of NC_047107.1, forward strand.
AACTGTGACCTTTTTGCTAGATAACAGCCTGCAGCCATTTGTAGTTTTCAGAAAGTCCTGAGGAATCCCAACCCATTCTTTGGTGAATCTCTCAAGCTCTTCCACAGTTGATGGTCTTCAGGCATGGACCTTGGTCTTCAGTTCACCCCACAGATTTTCAGTGTGATTTGAGTCAGGCCTTTGTGCAGATCAATAGTTTTTCACCAGGAGTGATGCATGTTTTGAGTCCTTGTGTTGGAAGACAAAGGGATGACCCAGTGTTGCTGCTGACTGCATGAGGTTTTCTTTTGAAATATTCACATATCCTCTGTTCTTCATGATTCCTTCTACCTTGAGGAAATTCCCAGTTCCAGGTGCACGGAAGCATCCCGACAGCATAATACTCACTCTTTGGGTTATACGCCTCTCCCTTCTTCCTTCAGATATAAGCAACGTCTCTGTGACCAATGAGCTCGTTTCATCAGACATGCCTCCAGTATGCATAATCTTTCTCCAGGTTGTTCTTAGCATACTTCAGTCTGGCTTCAAGGTGTCTCTTCTCTAGAAGTGGAGTTATTCTTGATCTGTGACCTTGCAGTCCTTTCTTGTCCAGGGCTCTAGTGATTGTCTTCTATGAGGCTACAATTCTTGACTTGGCTGTTAGTCACTCACTAGTGTCTTGGCAGTTCTGGGATCTTTAGACACACCTCTCACTAATTTTATTTCCAGTCTTTCAAATCTTTTTCTTCCTACCTCTGCCAGGCTTGTTCTGTGCTATGTTGCTCTCTTTCAGTGTCTTGATGGTACTTCTCATTCCAGTTGTTAAACACTTACAAATGCTGTGAAAACTTTTGTATATCCTTTGCCTGCTGTGTGAACATCAGCAACACTTTTTTCAAATCTAAACTTATGATCCGAGGTGCCAAAATATGGCCATTGGGTATTACGAAGGCCTTGCGTCCATTCACCTGTCAGCATAAGTCCACTACTATTAATGCCAAGGTCTTCAAATTTACAGGGAACATTCTTGGGACACAGACCTTGGACACGTTCAAAGATGGCTAACCTTGACCTATTTATTTTAACAGGTCAAAAGGTCACATTCTGTTTCCTATTGTTATACTCATGGCTGAGGGGGTATTTTAGTTTATTTATTTATTTATTTCAATCAGCAAACTCATGAAATAACAGAAAATAAATGAATGAATAGATAAAATCAAACAAAAAAGGAAAATACATAATGAATATACTAAAAAAAAAACAACGTAGCTGAGTGAAAAAGGTCAAGGCTGAAGCTATCTAGCTTTTAAATACTGTAACCTATTTATACCATGTCAATATTAAAAATAAAATATTTCTGTCAGACTACGAACAGTAATACAAAAACAATCACAATTAATCACCGGTACTGGTACATGTCAGTTTCTTTTAGCATTTCAAATACTTTGGTGAACACTGTAACCACTTAAGATAGATTTTTTTTGTACATTCTTTTAAAATGTTTGATATTGGTGCTCTGTTTGAGCTCCAGCTCCAAACTTTCCACAAATCCACTCCACAGATTGATATGCACATCCTTCTCTTACGAGTTTGACTTCTATTCTTTTTGTAGTTCAATTCTCCGCTCAAATTACAGCCACCTTCTCTTTCCATAAATAGATTTTGTATATTTTTCGGCAGTAAATTGTTTCTGGCTTTGTACATGATTTGTGATGTTTTAAATTTGACCAACTCCATCAACTTCAAGGCGTTTGATTTTACAAATAGTGAGTTGTATGTTCTCTGTATCTCACTTTACTTATTATCCTTATTTTAGCATTGTGTTATATATTTTTCTTTTGTTTTTGGCATGATTCTATGACGTGACATATGTTACCCTGTAACATGATAACTAAGCATGACACATGGTGCAAACTATTCCTTTTTAAAACCCTATTAACTCAATCAATTTGCATCACTTTTTACCAAATAGCAACTTTAACATTTGACCCCTGTACAAACTGAAATTGACCTTTGTCACCATTCTTGCTATTTTTAACACCATGACTCCATAATATTCAGTCACAGATAGTCCAAACTATACCTTTTTGGAGTGTTTATGTTCAGACAAATGATGTGGTATAGCTTTCAATATGAATGGAACATTTTTAAATTTTGACCCCTGTGTAATTCTTCAATTGATCCCTACCTTGCTGCCTATTGAAAATTTAGGTGGCTAACATGCTTTTACAAAAGAGTAATGTTGAAGGAGTATGTGTGCCAATTTAGGTGCTTGTTTCCAGAAATGAACAACTGTTACAGTTATCTGCTCCACTAATCTGCTCCACTAGTTTTGGATGCTGTAGCTCCTCTAAAAAAGAGAGCTTTAAATCAGAAGTGCCTGACTCCGTGGTATAACTCACAAACTCGTAGCTTAAAGCAGATAACCCGTAAGTTGGAGAGGAAATGGCGTCTCACTAACTTAGAAGATCTTCACTTAGCCTGGAAAAAGAGTCTGTTGCTCTATAAAAAAGCCCTCCGTAAAGCTAGGACATCTTTCTACTCATCACTAATTGAAGAAAATAAGAACAACCCCAGGTTTCTTTTCAGCACTGTAGCCAGGCTGACAAAGAGTCAGAGCTCTATTGAGCTGAGTATTCCATTAACTTTAACTAGTAATGACTTCATGACTTTCTTTGCTAACAAAATTTTAACTATTAGAGAAAAAATTACTCATAACCATCCCAAAGACGTATCGTTATCTTTGGCTGCTTTCAGTGATGCCGGTATTTGGTTAGACTCTTTCTCTCCGATTGTTCTGTCTGAGTTATTTTCATTAGTTACTTCATCCAAACCATCAACATGTTTATTAGACCCCATTCCTACCAGGCTGCTCAAGGAAGCCCTACCATTATTTAATGCTTCGATCTTAAATATGATCAATCTATCTTTGTTAGTTGGCTATGTACCACAGGCTTTTAAGGTGGCAGTAATTAAACCATTACTTAAAAAGCCATCACTTGACCCAGCTATCTTAGCTAATTATAGGCCAATCTCCAACCTTCCTTTTCTCTCAAAAATTCTTGAAAGGGTAGTTGTAAAACAGCTAACTGATCATCTGCAGAGGAATGGTCTATTTGAAGAGTTTCAGTCAGGTTTTAGAATTCATCATAGTACAGAAACAGCATTAGTGAAGGTTACAAATGATCTTCTTATGGCCTCGGACAGTGGACTCATCTCTGTGCTTGTTCTGTTAGACCTCAGTGCTGCTTTTGATACTGTTGACCATAAAATTTTATTACAGAGATTAGAGCATGCCATAGGTATTAAAGGCACTGCGCTGCGGTGGTTTGAATCATATTTGTCTAATAGATTACAATTTGTTCATGTAAATGGGGAATCTTCTTCACAGACTAAAGTTAATTATGGAGTTCCACAAGGTTCTGTGCTAGGACCAATTTTATTCACTTTATACATGCTTCCCTTAGGCAGTATTATTAGACGGTATTGCTTAAATTTTCATTGTTACGCAGATGATACCCAGCTTTATCTATCCATGAAGCCAGAGGACACACACCAATTAGCTAAACTGCAGGATTGTCTTACAGACATAAAGACATGGATGACCTCTAATTTCCTGCTTTTAAACTCAGATAAAACTGAAGTTATTGTACTTGGCCCCACAAATCTTAGAAACATGGTGTCTAACCAGATCCTTACTGTGGATGGCATTACCCTGACCTCTAGTAATACTGTGAGAAATCTTGGAGTCATTTTTGATCAGGATATGTCATTCAAAGCGCATATTAAACAAATATGTAGGACTGCTTTTTTGCATTTATGCAATATCTCTAAAATCAGAAAGGTCTTGTCTCAGAGTGATGCTGAAAAACTAATTCATGCATTTATTTCCTCTAGGCTGGACTATTGTAATTCATTATTATCAGGTTGTCCTAAAAGTTCCCTAAAAAGCCTTCAGTTAATTCAAAATGCTGCAGCTAGAGTACTGACGGGGACTAGAAGGAGAGAGCATATCTCACCCATATTGGCCTCTCTTCATTGGCTTCCTGTTAATTCTAGAATAGAATTTAAAATTCTTCTTCTTACTTATAAGGTTTTGAATAATCAGGTCCCATCTTATCTTAGGGACCTCGTAGTACCATATCACCCCAATAGAGCGCTTCGCTCTCAGACTGCAGGCTTACTTGTAGTTCTAGGGTTTGTAAGAGTAGAATGGGAGGCAGAGCCTTCAGCTTTCAGGCTCCTCTCCTGTGGAACCAGCTCCCAATTCAGATCAGGGAGACAGACACCCTCTCTACTTTTAAGATTAGGCTTAAAACTTTCCTTTTTGCTAAAGCTTATAGTTAGGGCTGGATCAGGTGACCCTGAACCATCCCTTAGTTATGCTGCTATAGACGTAGACTGCTGGGGGGTTCCCATGATGCACTGTTTCTTTCTCTTTTTGCTCAGTATGCACCACTCTGCATTTAATCATTAGTGATCGATCTCTGCTCCCCTCCACAGCATGTCTTTTTCCTGGTTCTCTCCCTCAGCCCCAACCAGTCCCAGCAGAAGACTGCCCCTCCCTGAGCCTGGTTCTGCTGGAGGTTTCTTCCTGTTAAAAGGGAGTTTTTCCTTCCCACTGTAGCCAAGTGCTTGCTCACAGGGGGTCGTTTTGACCGTTGGGGTTTTACATAATTATTGTATGGCCTTGCCTTACAATATAAAGCGCCTTGGGGCAACTGTTTGTTGTGATTTGGCGCTATATAAAAAAATTGATTGATTGATTGATTAATCCTGCATAAGATTTCAGAGACCTGCTCGGGCAGCTCTCTCGCAAAAAGTGTGTTTCAGTCCGCTTTTTCATTTTCAGGGTGGAAGAAAATCCACCCTGAAAAAAAAAAAATATATATATATATATATATATATATATATATATATATATATATATATATATATATATATATATATATAGTAATCTTTATTGTTGCTATTTTTGCCATTTAAGTACTTCCTTTTCGGTAAAATATGTTTCCTTTGTGTTTTGACGAGAAAACACCAAGACACTGCTGGAAGCATTGTCATTCCATTGTCATCCTTTAGGGGGTGATAGATTTCTTCGCTCGACCTGAAGTTAAACACTCAGTCGCGTCAGATTCGAACTGCTTTGTGATTGGACAATCAAACCGTCAATCAACTCGGGCTGAAAAAACAAGCCTGAGCTGGCTTGTGGACTTGACACACAAACGGAGTCGTGATCGTCGGAGTCGTGGGTGGATAGCCTCCCCTACCGTCGTGCCAGAGAGGCTACAGAGAAGACAGATTTTTCTCAAACATGGAGATAACACCTATCAGTGGCTTGACGCTTGTAAGAGGAGAACTACACTAATATTCTACAAATTCCCCCTAATGTTTTTTTAATGATCTATTTTTGGCTTAGTAAGCGATGGAGCGTCGTTTTGCAGGCTAAGCTAGCTTCCATCGTAGTGCTACGGGTGGGGATATGTTCGATTTTGGCCCTCCTAAAGCGAATAAAAATAACGCTGATATAGTCGTTAAAGCGCGTTGTCAAACAGTGAGAAGCAGAGGGATCATGTCCGACTTAAGACAATTGGTTTGTGTTGAAATGTCAGTGGAAGAGCGTCCGCGGAAAGGGTGATAAAGAACCGTAAAGTAGTTAAAGCTAAGTGAGGCTAGTTGATTAGCCAAATTAAGGAAGTTGATTAGCCGTGTTGCTAACTCCGACAAATGTGTTGTTGAATCAGTTTGTGTCCTTAGTAGGTAAGATTAGATTTAAAGAGGCTGCTAGGGGTGCGTGTTTTTCAAAGCTGAAGTCGGTAGTGGAATTGGCATGGGTTTACTTGTTTACCGTTAGCCAGAGAGACGGGCATGTAAACAAAGAGCTCCAGCTGTCCCAAGCGGCATTTAGCAACAACTCGGCTGACATTTTTACCCCAGGTGCCCGCTTTTACCGAAACATCGAAACAAACTGCGATGGATTTAAAGACGGCTGTGTTCAACGCAGCCAGGGACGGTAAACTCCGGCTGCTTCAAAAATTGTTGGAGAACAAAGATGGACACGAGGTGATCAAGTTGATGGGCGAGAAAACAAACGGGGCCACGCCGCTCCTGATGGCTGCCAGGTACGGACACCTGGACCTGGTGGAGTACCTGCTGGAGTGCTGCAGCGCCCCCGTTGAGGTCGGCGGTTCGGTGAACTTTGACGGGGAGACCATCGAAGGAGCGCCGCCGCTGTGGGCTGCGTCAGCTGCCGGTCATCTGAAGGTGGTCCAGTCGCTGCTCGGCCACGGAGCCTCAGTCAACAGCACCACCCTGACCAACTCCACCCCACTGAGGGCAGCCTGTTTCGATGGACACCTGGATATTGTGAAATACCTGGTGGAACACAAGGCCGACCTGGAGGTGGCCAACAGGCACGGCCACACATGTCTGATGATCTCCTGCTACAAGGGACACAAGGAAATCGCTCACTACCTGCTAGAGAAAGGGGCTGATGTCAACAGGAAAAGTGTGAAAGGTGAGTGCCTGGCCACCTTTACACCAACCATAAACAATGTCCCAAAGATAAGAAACTGATCAGTTTATCAGCTGTTTTAAATTGTTCAGACTTGCTCTGTTACTGACAATAAACAGATTGTCATAAACCTTCCTGCCAAGAAGTCATTTGGACAAACATGAAAGGAAAACTGATCATGCTGTAAGCAGTTAATTCAAAGACTCATATCTCAGTCAAGTCCCAGACATGTTTGTTTAGTTCTTAAAATAAAAAGTAATTTCTACATGTTGATTTGGCATATATTTTACAACGAAGTGGCTACGGGTATGTACATCCGTATCTTCTGCGGGACTGCTAATGGTACGGACCGAGGTTTACTGAAGATACGGACAATGTACGGATGAGTTTTGAAGCCTTGCCGGATCTTTAGCCGCATATGGCACGGGTACGGACATATTTGCGCATTCTGACTGGTCGGTAAGACACCCTCCGTATCTTTAGAACGGTGTTCACTGAAGATACGGCCAATGTACAGATGAGTTTTGAAGCCTTGCCGGACCTTTAGCCGCATATGGTACGGGTACGGACATATTTGCACATTCTGATTGGTAGGTAACACACCCTCTGTACACGGAGATACGGTCTCTGTAGATATGGGTTCGTACCCGTAGCCACGGCCATTTTACAAAGGGTGGCTTTTGTGACACAGCACGAGATATACATGGAGAAATGGAGGGGCAGGTGGCATTGAGCCAGAAACCTTGTTGTGAGGTCAACATACAAACTGCGTGTGTCCCTGTCTAGTTCTAACAATAGCAAAAATAATAATAATAAAATACTGACCACAAAGCTTATAATGGACCTTGTGACCATCTTTGTCACTGTCAGTGCGAACTGCACATATTTCTTGACATTGCAGTAATACAATAAATATGGACATTTATTTATTTGACATTGCAACAGCTGGTCTGCTTTGTGTCAGCCTGATCCTGTCAGTTCTCAGAAGCTAAGCAGAGCAGGGTCTGGTTAGTACTTGGATGGGAGACCTCTTTGGAACACCAGTGGCTGTGTGTGTTTCTCCAGGTAAAAAAAAAACAAACAAACCTGGAGTTGCGTCAGGAAGGGCATCCGGCGTGAAACTTGTGCCAATTAACAATGCGGATATGGCTGTATCCGCTGTGGCAGGAGCAGCCGAATGAACAACAACATTTATTTGACATTGCAACATGAATGTCGTAAAGTAATCTACAGTATTTTGCTGTGTTACAGAGTGGAAATTGTTGTTCATCTTTTTAACATGATCAGTTACTAAATTCATTGTGTTCTGGGATATTCCCCTTCTCTCCAAACAATTTATTGAAATAATCTGCTGGTGATTGGTTTGTTTGATATGGACTATAGCACTTTGTGAACCAGTGTGACATTACATTCAATAACTGTGCATTGGTCAAATGTAAATATAATTAGCAGTGATTCCTGGAAATTCGGGTTTTTACTTCTGTGGCGAACGCTTCCGGGTTATTTTTGTTTTCCTGACCCGCATCGGATTTAGTCTATGGTCTTATTTCATGATGTTCATTTTTGTAAAATCATTTGGAAACGTGTGTGATGAGACGCTACAGTGGATATTAAGTGTCACATTTTCACATCCTGATCTGAGACTGAAGGATAAATGTAACATGCTGCCACTTGTCCACACAGCAGAAAATGAAAGACGCCGTTACAGATTTTACCGTGGACTCTGGGTTGTGTTGAAACTTCAAAAAGGATGAAACGTTTTGCTGCAGGGACACAATTCAAAGTTCATCAGGAATTAATTCAAATGGGTCTGGTTGAAGCAAAAAAAAACCCCCCAAAACTCTGCGTCCTTTTGCGTGACACGTAAATTGTCAGTATCCCAGAAATGCTGACATCTGCACTGGATGGAAAAATCATTGTATTGTGTTTCCCATTTGTATAAATGAATATGAACCAAATTTAAACCCAAAGACCCTGTCACAGCTTGATTTAGCCTGCATATGCTGACCGTATTAAAAACATTGGCATATGTGTAATGAATTAATGCAGCTGCCCAGTGTATGCCGACAGCCCTGTTTCAACCGAGTGGTTCGGGTTGGTACTGCACAGTGTGATGCGAGTCAGAAATAGAGTAATTTAACATTATTTTATTGTTGTTGTATCTCCGTGGACCATTTTAATCACGGCCAGAATGCCAGTGAGTCAACTGATGGCTGTGGTAAATGCTAATGTGAATGAATGACAGCAAGCGACTGGCGCTTTAAACGTTTAAAGGACATGTCGCATTGAAATCATAACAATTTAGATTTAGGCTGTTAATGACCATCCGATGATCCACCGGGGTTAAGTTGTGCATTTCCGTGACCGGTTTTAAAGTATACAGCATTCGCAGCAAACAGCTACGGAGATTTCCGAAAATAAAGTACTCATGTGTTTCCGACAGGTGACGTTGTTACTAGAAGCTTCCCAGCGTGCGCTTCAATGGAATGTATCTGTTAACGTTAACAGAGGCACAGATTAATTCAAAACAGGGCTCGAAATAGTACGTGCATGTGCTAGCTGTGTGCACGTGCATGTGCACGTATTATTCAAGCGGTACACGTAATTTTATACTCCACTAGCACTGGTGCAAATAACTTGATCCAAGTTTTATCAACTATAAGCACCAGTAGAATGAACCAATGAAGGAATAAATAAGGAAAAAAAACAGTTTCCAGTGTGTTGTCTTCATCTTCTCTGCGTTTTATGACTCACACACAGAGCGAGTTGCTGACGATTCGTTCGCGTGCGAAAAAAAAAAAACCTCTGCCCCTACTGTCGCTGCTGCTCTTCCCTCAAACTCAACCACACCGGACCTGCTTTGAGTTGATTCCTGTGGCATCCTGATGACACAGGAATATCTGCGTCAGGTGCGCGCAGCAGGGGGGCAGAGAGGAGGTGAGTACGCAGCCTGCAGATTCTCTGCACAGAGAAATAAAAGTGCATAGTTTGGCTGCAGCCGCACTGTGCACTTTGATTTCTCTTCTAGTTTATATTTGTTCTTGTGCTGAGCTGCAGGTCTGCGCTCTGAGTTCTGTCATAGTTTATCTTTGCGCCTTTGACCGCGAGATGCACACGTGCGCGCGAATGAACCGTCAGTGAGTAAATGTGGAGATGTCTGGAGTTATAGTTGATGTGGACGTGTCCTGTCTATGGCAATCAGTCTGTGAGCAGAACTTATGTCCTTTTTTGTCTTTTATTTAACACTGTGATGAGAGAGTTTTTTTTTTTTCTGTGCTCTTTTTTTTTGAGCATTTAGTTTTACTGCATTGTGTACACGGTATAAAACAATCCTGCCTGATTTATATTTCAGGAACAATGGAACACAGCAGGAGTCATACATTGGCGTCGGGTAACGTTGTCTTGTAAGGGTGTGGCTTCCAGTCACGTCGAGTAACGTCGCTTTGCTCTGACTTGCGCTGAAACCACTTAATTTCTGCATTGAGCACAGGACGCAAACAAAAATTAAACATGTTTCTGTGTAGGCTCTCAGTTGTCCAGGTGGTTTCCATAGTAGAGAAGCTTGAATCTTGACTGGACTGGGTTGCTTGACGTGAGGACGTTTCGCTTCAAGAGTCAAGACAGAAGTCAGACTACCAGAGCAAGAATTTTAGCTGAGGAAGCTTCTGTGATTTGAAGCGAAACGTCCTCACGTCAAGCAACCCAGTCCAGTCGAAGATTCAAGCTTCTCTACTATAAAAATTAAACATGTTTAATTTTTGGCGTCCAATTTTCTTCGTCCTTTGCGTCCCTCACGCTGTTCTGGCGTCCAGCTGCTTGTCTCGGCACAGAGTTGCTTCCACGCGGCGTCATCGACACATGACACAACTGGGAGCAGCTTTGGGGCTTTTCGGGCCCAGAGAGGAAGAGTCTGACACATCAGAGGAGGAGTTTTAAGGTTGATATGACTGACTTTTGGTTGTGCAAGTAACTTTTTTTTTTTTTTTTTTGTGGTGCAAGTATTTTTTTTTTGTTACTAGCACCAGTGCAATTAGGTTTAAAAATGTATTTCGACCCCTGCAAAAGGTTCCACAAGTGTGATGTCATGTTATGAAGACTTGTTTTTAAGTGATAACCGTTCATTTTGATGCAGTCACAGTAAAAGGAGCAGCTGTGAGAAGGATTTTTTTCTTTCTTTCACGTGTGGCAATTAGTCAAACACGCAGCCTGTTAAAAACGCTAAGTGTTGTAGATAATTGTGAAAAATCTAACATATATATATATATATATATATATATATATATATATATCATGTTGCCTGTACAAATGTCACGGAGACATTCCAAATCCAATAAGTGGCAATAAACAGCTGACATGCAGGTTAAAACAGTGTAAAAGTTCCTTATAGAGATTGACAGTTTTATGACATTTGAGAGAGTCTACAAGCTTAATACTGATTATATATTGTTCATATTCAGTCAGAAGTCTGTGTAAATTGGGGGTTAAAACAGCTGCTGCGCACACACACACACAAAGTAAAAAAAAAAATAAAAAAAAAGTACTTTTATTGAAAGAACACAAAGCAAAAGATGAAAAAAAAATAACATTCCACTCACCCCGATGTAAAGGTTTCCAAATAAGTCCACATTATGCACGCTGGCACGCGCATAATGTTCGATCGTAGGTCTGCCTTGTGGCACATTAGAGAGTCCATTATATCCTGAAAATAGCGTCTTCTGAGTTTTTCAAATATGCGACATACATCTGCATGTCCAGGCATGTCCGTGATCACAGCAGCAGTAAAACCAGCAGCATCACGTTACTTTAAGTTCCAAAATCCGACAGACTGGAAAAGTTAAGAGTTTTGGGGTGGAGTGTGTCATCTCCTCTGTAAATCCGAGCAACCCTACTTTATGTTTAACTCATGTGAAACAGTCATGTGAAACAAGTCTTTTTGCATGAGGACTGCAATCAATGGCCAGCATTCACGGACGTATTTCGACTTATGAGTAAATTACAAGAAACGTGTGCCAACAATCACATTGCTTACCTACAACTTATGTCCTGCATGTGTGGGATGGATGGGTTATACTCTGGCATATGTTGAAAATTTTCAGCATGCCCAAAATTTTTCGAGGAGCTCAGCGTTTTAGGACGTATATCAACGTGCGCTCCACTTATAAAAAAAACTTAGCCATAACTTATTAGATGTACGCCAGTATATTTCAATACGGTTGGCATGCGCTGGCTAAAACGTCAAGGTGTGACAGGGCAACAAATCAGTGTTCCTGAGAACTAAACGTTGTATTGGTGACTTAATGAACAGTAGGTGCAGCTTTTCTTGCATCAGTTTTTATTTTTGCTTATGTTGACACGATTGGTTGTTATAAAAGCGCAAATTGCTGAAGTCAAATCTTTAGATAAATGTAGAGAGAGAACAGTAACAGTCCAATGCAAATATCTGGTTTTATGAAATAGTAATAACATCTCCGTATTCGAATCCATCTTGCCAATATGGAAAAATATGGTTTTTATGACTAAAATGGGACTGAGAAATAGCTCTCATTTAGCTTATTAATTGCATCAAATTGCATGTAATATTTCAAAATGTTCTGGGGGAGGTCCCCCAGACTCCCCACTGGGTGCTGCAGCCTCAACGTCAAGAAAAAAACATTCAGTTTTGTTATTTATTTTTTTTCCCTCTCTCTTTCCCACTTTCCCACTCACATCACTGAGTTAGGGATGCCCTAATGTTTTTGATGCTGATTTTGGCATCAAGTGAATGTGGTATTTTTCAGGTATGGCCATTTCACATGAAATGTGTTTGTAGTTATGGCTATTTAGTATTTCTCCTGCATCATAATGTTTGCTCATGTTGTCTTACACAAAAGATGTGTAAAATGGATTAGGAATTTGAAAAATGATGTCTATAAAGCAAGAAACATCTGTGTGAGTGCGAGTATGTTTGTCAGATCAGCCTCAGCTTTTAAATATGGCTTGAGCATGGCACAATGAAGTGTATACTTTATTATGAAAATTTGGGGGAATAGTTTTTGAAACCTTTATTTTCATTACAGGGTTGACCCGCTCAGGAAATGCATTGTTTTAGAGCAATGTTTTATTGATTTTCAATAGAAAAGTACCTTTCTCAGTCAGACATTTCATACATGTATCTGGAATGGCAGGGAGCCATCTATTCAGTTTCTCGGGGGTCATGTATGCCCTCATTAGCCGCTTGTGTTGCGATAATTTAATTCGGGTGTTAATGGTTTGTGATTGAGCTTTTAAACAAACTGTTCTTTGATATCTTCCTTTATATCTAGACTCCATTCCCTCCTTTTGTCTTGACTAGACAAGCGCGAGACAAGTGCTGCATACAATATAGATATTTGCCGTTTCCCATGCATATGTTTTGACACAATATCCTCAAGGAGGGACAGCGGTGGCTCACATGTAACTGGGTGGTGCTTTTTGGAGATGAAGTGCCTCAATTGTAAGAATTTAAAAAGATGTTTTTTAGAAAGTGAATATTTTGAGCAGAGTTCACTAAATGTTAGCAAAGTGCCCTGAACATGTATAGCTCTGATTTTTTTTTTTTTTTTTTTTTTTTTTTGATTGGGAGATTGTGGGAGTATCGCTAATATGTCTGTGAGCTTTGAATCATATATCAATAGAATTTTTAAAGAGAGGATTTTTTTTAAGGTTTTAAAATCTGCTGACTATAAATACAGGTTTAATGGCAGCTTAGATATTGATGTCTGTTCAATATCAATCAATCAATCAATCAACTTTTTTCTTATATAGCGCCAAATCACAACAAACAGTTGCCCCAAGGCGCTCCATATTGTAAGGCAAGGCCATACAATAATTATGAAAAACCCCAACGGTCAAAACGACCCCCTATGAGCAAGCACTTGGCCACAGTGGGAAGGAAAAACTCCCTTTTAACAGGAAGAAACCTCCAGCAGAACCAGGCTCAGGGAGGGGCAGTCTTCTGCTGAGACTGGTTGGGGCTGAGGGAAAGAACCAGGAAAAAGACATGCCGTGAAGGGGGGCAGAGATCGATCACTAATGATTAAATGCAGAGTGATGCATACGGAGCAAAAAGAGAAAGAAACAGTGCATCATGGGAACCCCCCCACAGTCTACGTCTAAAGCAGCATAACCAAGGGATGGTCCAGGGTCACCCGATCCAGCCCTAACTATAAGCCTTAGCGAAAAGGAAAGTTTTAAGCCTAATCTTAAAAGTAGAGAGGGTATCTGTCTCCCTGATCTGAATTGGGAGCTGGTTCCACAGGAGAGGAGCCTGAAAGCTGAAGGCTCTGCCTCCCATTCTACTCTTACAAACCCTAGGAACTACAAGTAAGCCCGCAGTCTGAGAGCGAAGCGCTCTAATGGGGTAATATGGTACTACGAGGTCCCTAAGATAAGATGGGACCTGATTATTCAAAACCTTATAAGTAAGAAGAAGAATTTTAAATTCTATTCTAGAATTAACAGGAAGCCAATGAAGAGAGGCCAACACGGGTGAGATATGCTCTCTCCTGCTAGTCCCCGTCAGTACTCTAGCTGCAGCATTCTGAACCAACTGAAGGCTTTTTAGGGAACTTTTAGGACAACCTGATAATAATGAATTACAATAGTCCAGCCTAGAGGAAATAAGTGCATGAATTAGTTTTTCAGCATCACTCTGAGACAAGACCTTTCTGATTTTAGAGATTTAGAGATATTGCGTAAATGCAAAAAGGCAGTCCTACATATTTGTTTAATATGCGCTTTGAATGACATATCCTGATCAAAAATGACTCCAAGATTTCTCACAGTATTACTAGAGATCAGGGAAATGCCATCCAGAGTAACGATCTGGTTAGACACCATGCTTCTAAGATTTGTGGGGCCAAGTACAATAACTTCAGTTTTATCTGAGTTTAAAAGCAGGAAATTAGAGGTCATCCATGTCTTTATGTCTGTAAGACAATCCTGCAGTTTAGCTAATTGGTGTGTATCCTCTGGCTTCATGGATAGATAAAGCTGGGTATCATCTGCGTAACAATGAAAATTTAAGCAATACCGTCTAATAATACTGCCTAAGGGAAGCATGTATAAAGTGAATAAAATTGGTCCTAGCACAGAACCTTGTGGAACTCCATAATTAACTTTAGTCTGTGAAGAAGATTCCCCATTTACATGAACAAACTGTAATCTATTAGACAAATATGATTCAAACCACCGCAGCGCAGTGCCTTTAATACCTATGACATGCTCTAATCTCTGTAATAAAATTTTATGGTCAACAGTATCAAAAGCAGCACTGAGGTCCAACAGAACAAGCACAGAGATAAGTCCACTGTCCGAAGCCATAAGAAGATCATTTGTAACCTTCACTAATGCTGTTTCTGTACTATGATGAATTCTAAAACCTGACTGAAACTCTTCAAATAGACCATTCCTCTGCAGGTGATCAGTTAGCTGTTTTACAACTACCCTCTCAAGAATCTTTGAGAGAAAAGGAAGGTTGGAGATTGGCCTATAATTAGCTAAGATAGCTGGGTCAAGTGATGGCTTTTTAAGTAATGGTTTAATTACTGCCACCTTAAAGGCCTGTGGTACATAACCAAATACCGGCATCACTGAAAGCAGCCAAAGATAACGATACATCTTTGGGATGGTTATGAGTAATTTTTTCTCTAATAGTCAAAATTTTGTTAGCAAAGAAAGTCATGAAGTCATTACTAGTTAAAGTTAATGGAATACTCAGCTCAATAGAGCTCTGACTCTTTGTCAGCCTGGCTACAGTGCTGAAAAGAAACCTGGGGTTGTTCTTGTTTTCTTCAATTAGTGATGAGTAGAAAGATGTCCTAGCTTTACGGAGGGCTTTTTTATAGAGCAACAAACTCTTTTTCCAGGCTAAGTGAAGATCTTCTAAATTAGTGAGACGCCATTTCCTCTCCAACTTACGGGTTATCTGCTTTAAGCTACGGGTTTGTGAGTTATACCACGGAGTCAGACACTTCTGATTTAAAGCTCTCTTTTTCAGAGGAGCTACAGCATCCAAAGTTGTCTTCAATGAGGATGTAAAACTATTGACGAGATACTCTATCTCCCTTACAGAGTTTAGGTAGCTACTCTGCTCTGTGTTGGTATATGACATTAGAGAACATAAAGAAGGAATCATATCCTTAAACCTAGTTACAGCGCTTTCTGAAAGACTTCTAGTGTAATGAAACTTATTCCCCACTGCAGGGTAGTCCATCAGGGTAAATGTAAATGTTATTAAAAAATGATCAGACAGAAGGGAGTTTTCAGGGAATACTGTTAAGTCTTCTATTTCCATACCATAAGTCAGAACAAGATCTAAAATATGATTAAAGTGGTGGGTGGACTCATTTACTTTTTGAGCAAAGCCGATAGAGTCTAATAATAGATTAAATGCAGTGTTGAGGCTGTCATTCTCAGCATCTGTGTGGATGTTAAAATCGCCCACTATAATTATCTTATCTGAGCTAAGCACTAAGTCAGACAAAAGGTCTGAAAATTCACAGAGAAACTCACAGTAACGACCAGGTGGACGATAGATAATAACAAATAAAACTGGTTTTTGGGACTTCCAATTTGGATGGACAAGACTAAGAGACAAGCTTTCAAATGAATTAAAGCTCTGTCTAGGTTTTTGATTAATTAATAAGCTGGAATGGAAGATTGCTGCTAATCCTCCGACCCGGCCCGTGCTACGAGCATTCTGACAGTTAGTGTGACTCGGGGGTGTTGACTCATTTAAACTAACATATTCATCCTGCTGTAACCAGGTTTCTGTTAGGCAGAATAAATCAATACGTTGATCAATTATTATATCATTTACCAACAGGGACTTAGAAGAGAGAGACCTAATGTTTAATAGACCACATTTAACTGTTTTAGTCTGTGGTGCAATTGAAGGTGCTATATTATTTTTTCTTTTTGAAGTTTTATGCTTAAATAGATTTTTGCTGGTTATTGGTGGTCTGGGAGCAGGCACCGTCTCTACGGGGATGGGGTAATGAGGGGATGGCAGGGGGAGAGAAGCTGCAGAGAGGTGTATAAGACCACAGCTCTGCCTCCTGGTCCCAACGCTGGACAGTCACAGTTTGGAGGATCCAAGAAAATTGGCCAGATTTCTAGAAATGAGAGCTGCTCCATCTAAAGTGGGATGGATGCCGTCTCTCCTAACAAGACCAGGTTTTCCCCAGAAGCTTTGCCAATTATCAATGAAGCCCACCTCATTTTTTGGACACCACTCAGACAGCCAGCAATTCAAGGAGAACATGCGGCTAAACATGTCACTCCCGGTCTGATTGGGGAGGGGCCCAGAGAAAACAACAGAGTCCGACATTGTTTTTGCAAAGTTACTCACCGATTTAATGTTAATTTTAGTGACCTCCGATTGGCGCAACTGAGTGTCATTACTGCCGACATGAATTACAATCTTACCAAATTTACGCTTAGCCTTAGCCAGCAATTTCAAATGTCCTTCGATGTCGCCTGCTCTGGCCCCCGGAAGACAATTGACAATGGTTGCTGGTGTCGCTAACTTCACATTTCTCAAAACAGAGTCGCCAATAACCAGAGTTTGATCCTCAGCGAGTGTATCGTCGAGTGGGGAAAAACGGTTAGAGATGCGAACGGGTTGACGGTGTACACAGGGCTTCTGTTTAGGGCTACGCTTCCTCCTCACAGTCACCCAGTCAGCCTGCTTTCCCGACTGCACGGGATCTGCCAGGGGGGAACTAACGGAGGCTAAACTACCTTGGTCCGCACCGACTACAGGGGCCTGGCTAGCTGTAGAATTTTCCACGGTGCGGAGCCGAGTCTCCAATTCGCCCAGTCTGGCCTCCAAAGCTATGAATAAGCTACACTTATTACAAGTACCGTTACTGCTAAAGGAGGCCGAGGAATAACTAAACATTTCACACCCAGAGCAGAAAAGTACGGGAGAGACAGGAGAAGCCGCCATGCTAAATCGGCTAAGAGCTAGTAGCTACGCAACCTAGCGGATTCCTAAAAACACACAAAGTGAATAATGTGTAAATAATTTAGAGGTGATTCAGCAGAAGGAGTGCCGCATATGAACCCATGCGGAGAAGGTTGTGTGACGAAATTGAACATAGTGCTGCGCAGCTGAGCAGCACAGTAGTACCACTGTAAACTGAGCATTTGTAATCCGCCCCTATCATATGGCATGTACAATAAACTGAATCTGAGTCTAGATCAGGGGTGGCCAAGTTCGGTCCTCGAAAGAAAGACTCCTTAGACTTGTTAGCAGACTTTTAATGAGCCTTTCATTGGATTCACGTGTGTTGGAGCAGGGAGACGACTAAGAGTGTCAGGAATTGGCTCTCGAGGACCAAACTTGGCCACCCCTGGTCTAGATATTCTGTTGTTCCAGATGAACCTGCAAAATACGCTGTTAATTTCTTTAAAAAAGGATTTTGGCAATGACATTGGAAGTGATTGAAACAGGTATAGAAATTTGGGCATGATAGACATCTTGATTAAGTTGATCCAGCCGATTGTTGATATTGGCATGGTTGTCCAGCTTTCAGGCGAGTCTCGTACCTCTCTCATCGATGGGTCATAGTTTGCTTCAACAATTGTTAATTTGGGGAGTAATCTTAATTCCAAGATAGGTAAAGCCCTCCCGCGCATTAATGAAAGGTGTACTTATAACTGGATTCATTTTTTCATCTTTGTTAAAAAAAAAAGTATAGAAGATTTTGTATTATTAATACAGTATCCAGAAAACTGGACAAATTTATTAATTAAATGTAATACTGTATGGATACTGTTTGATAAGTTTGACAAAAAGAGGATAACATCATCTGCGTACAATATCTCGTGTTCATAGTCTCAGATAGTTATACGTGACAAATTGCTCTCAGCTCTAATGGTCATAGCTAAAGGCTCAATGGCCAAAATGAATAATAATGGAGAAAGAGGGCAGCCTTGACGGGTTGACCTCTCCAACATTAACAGGCTTGATAAGTTATTTGTCATTACTCGAGCTATAGGGTTGGTATACGGTTATTCTATCTATTTCAAAAAATTTCCCCCAAATCCATATCTTGGTAACAAATTAAACAGATGAGGCCATTCATTTCTGTCGAACGCTTGTCTAGCATCTAGCGATAACAACGCTGTATCCCTGGCATTGTTTTGGGAGTGAATTACGCTGAGAACCCTTCTAATATTATGAAAGCCATGATGACCCTGTACGAACCCATTCTGATCACTACATACCAAAAAAAGGAATGTATGGATCTAGGGTTTTAGCAAGAACTTTACACAATATTTTGGTGTCAACTCCCAGGAGACCAATAGACCTGTATGAGTCTGGTTTTAAGATAAGGATTATAGTCACAAGTCTTAAGGTTGGTGGTAAGGTTAAATGACTTGTTAAACATACTCAAAAGTGGTGTCAATAACTGTTTCTGGAAGGTTTTATAAACCTCTATTGGCAGGCCATCAGGCCCCTGAGTTAATACTTTTAATGCCCCTCAGTAGCTCTTCCATTGTTATGTCTTCATCCAGATCCTCTTTAACCTTTTGTGTGACTGTATTAAACTGAAGACAGGTAAGAGAGGCATCTCTGTAAGCGGAAGTAGGGGAGCATTCTGACCTGTACAAAGATTAGTAAAATTCCTTAAATGCATTATTAATATCTCTTGAGGGTCGTCCAGTATCTCTCCTGATTGCGTAACTATGCCATTAATTGCCCTTTCAGACCATATTTGCCAGCCTTTTCTTCCTGATCGTAAAAGGCCTGGTTCAACCACAGTAAACTTTTGGCTGCTTTATCAGATGTTAATTTATTGTATTGTGTTCTTAAAAGTAGCAACTGTTTTTGTTTTTCAGGATTATCTTTATTTATATCTATTTCCAATATTTTATTTGTTTCTCTAAATGATTAATTTCTACTTTTTGTTTCTTGTTTTTAGTGCTTGTGAAACTGATAATTTCCCCTCTAATATATCCCTTGAAGGCTTCCCATCTAATGCATGCGTTAGTTTGATTAGTACGGACCTGAAAGTAAATATCAATCTTTTCTTCTATATGTTTAACACATTCTGGGTTTTGAAGCCATCTCATTTGCAGACGGCAATAAGGGTGAGACTGTTGAAGCTTCTTCAAATACATGGTCATGGAAATGGGGAAAGGTCACTAATAACTATACAGTCATACCAACAGTTCTGAATTTTAGACACCAGTTCTTTTGATACTAAAAAATAATCAGTGTGAGATCTGGACTTCTGTACTCCTGAGTAGCATGAGTATTTCAATTCATCTGGATTAAGTTTTCTCCATATTTCTACTAAGTTTAGGTCTGTGATATATTGTAAATTTTTTTTCCTGGATTGTTTTTTACAGGGATCAGATTTCATAGAGCGAGCTAACAGCGGGTTTAAGGTGCAGTTAAAATCCCCACCGATAACATTTAGGCCGTACAGTGAAGACAAAGTCAGGAAGAAATCCTCAAAAAATTTTGGATCGTCCTCATTAGGACCATACATGCTGACCAAATTCAATGAGAGAGATAACATCCTGCCCTGAGCGATTACGAACCTTCCTTGGAGGTCCTGAATAGTGTTAATGAGTTGAAAAGGAATTGTTTTGTGGATAAGAATTAATACCCCCTGAGCATAATTGTTAAATGTAGTGTGTATAACTTGACCAGGCCATCTACATTGTACTTGTTTAATTTCAGTGACCATAATATGAATTTCCTGAAGAAAAATTATTTTGGAGTGCAAAATTTTAAGTCTATTCATTACTTATTTCAATTTAGTTAACTTATTAAGTCCCCTGACATTCCACCTTGTAAATCTTAAATTAGGCCATTTTGAACTTTCATGTTGCTTTACATATGATATTTTGAGACCGATGAGCATGTTGAGTGTGACAGAAGATGAGCAAATAAAAAGGATGAAAGTAATAGAAAACTAAACCAGACATAAAAACACTTAACCTTTAAGAACCTGCCTGCCCCTTCCCTTATTCAAACTAAACATAAGGGCAAATACCCATCCACACTCGTGAGGTGGCTTAACTGTAGGCACGTCACATTGACAGCCCACGTGGGGCCTCCCAACTCCGTGTCCCTACCTGAAACTTTCAACACTTAACGTCCTAGACTAATGGATATGAAGCATAATATTATTAATGCTTCTTGATTAACCGTCTCAGTAATCTATGACAAATAAAACAAGTATATAGGTGTAAGCTGAAGGAAGAAGACTGTTGTGTGAAATTTAGCACGCAGGTGAGAGAAGCACTGCTTGGAGGGGAAGCAGTTTTGGACAACTGGAAAAGTACTGCAGATGTGGTGAGGGAACAACTAGGACAGTACTGGGTATGACATCTGGACATTGGTCTAGATGATTTTCCAGTGGAGGCATGGAAATGTCTAGGAGAGATGGCAGTAGAGTTTCTAACCAGATTGTTTAATAAAATCTTGGAAAGTGAGAGGATGTCTGAGGAGTGGAGACGAAGTGTGCTGGTTCCTATTTTCAAGAACAAGGGTGATGTGCAGAGCTGCAGTAACTACAGAGGCATAAAGTTGATCAGCCACAGCATGAAGTTATGGGAAAGAGTAGTAGAAGCTAGGCTTAGAAAACAGGTGAAGATCTGTGAGCAGCAATATGGTTTCATGCCGAGAAAGAGCACTACAGATGCAATGTTTGCTCTGAGAATACTGTTGGAAAAGTACAGAGAAGGCCAGAAAGAGTTACATTGTGTGTTTGTGGACTTAGAAAAAGCTTATGACAGGGTGCCAAGAGAAGAGCTGTGGTATTGTATGAGGAAGTCTGGAGTGGCAGAGAAGTATGTTAGGGTAGTGCAGGACATGTACAATAATAGTGTGACAGCGGTGAGATGCGCAGTCAGAATGACAGACCCATTCAAGGTGGAGGTGGGATTACACCAAGGATCAGCTCTGAGTCCTTTCTTGTTTGCAGTGGTGATGGACAGGTTGACGGATGAGATCAGACAGGAGTCCCCATGGACTATGATGTTTGCAGATGACATTGTGATCTGCATTGAGAGTAGAGAGCAAGTTGAGCCTAGCCTGGAGAGGTAGAGATATGCTCTGGGGAGAAGGGGAATGAAAGTCAGTAGAAGCAAGACTGAGTACATGTGTGTGAATGGGAGGGAGCCCAGTGGAATAGTGCAGTTACAAGGAGTAGAAGTGGTGAAAGTATGAGTTTAAATATTTGGGGTCAACTGTTCAAAGTAATGGAGAGTGTGGTAGAGAGGTGAAGAAGAGTGTGCAGGCAGGGTGGAGCAGGTGGAGAAAGGTGGCAGGAGTGATTTGTGACTGAAGAATATCAGCAAGAGTGAAGGGGAAAGTTTACAAGACAGTAGTGAGACCAGCTATGTTGTACGATTTAGAGACAGTGACACTAATAAAAAGACAGGAGGCAGAGCTGTAGGTGGCAGAGCTGAAAATGTTGAGATTCTCTTTGGGAGTGACAAGAATGGACAAGATTAGGAATGAACATATCAGAGGGACAGCTCAGGTGGGACGGTTTGGAGACAAAGTCAGAGAGGCGAGATTGAGATGGTTTGGACATGAGAGGGACCCAGGGTATATAGGGAGAAGGATGCTGAGGATGGAGCCACCAGGCAGGAGGAGAAGAGGGAGGCCAAAGAGGAGGTTTATGGATTTGCTGAGGGAGGACATGCAGGTGGTTGGTGTGACAGAGGAAGATACAGAGGACAGGGTGAGATGGAAATGAATGATCTGCTGTGGCGACCCCTAACGGGAACAGCCGAAAGACAAAGAAGATGATATAGCTCTATACTAGGTGCATAAAAACTAAAGTGTCCACCGAATTTGGTAGTAACAGCTCTGCATATAATCAAAATAATTGTATCATAAAAAAAAAAAGAAAAAAAAATCTATATTAAACTAGTGCACCAATGGTATCGCCCATATCAGTCCTGCTATAATTACCTATCCTCCTCCTGTTTAGAGTTTTAGGGGTTTATGAGGAAGTTCTCAGCTTCTAATGGTGTGGAGAAAAAGACTTCCCATTGTGTAGAACCCTCATCCTGCAAGCGCGCATAGTAAATCCCTGAAAAGATCCAGCTTCAATAAATTTTCTCCTCACTGCATTGAATGCTCCGTGCCTTCATGGTTTCCGCTGATAAATCTTGAGCAAAGAAGATCTTGTGACCATCGTGAGTGAGCGAGCGTTGTTTGGATGTGTTGAAGACAACCTCACAGTCCTGGAATTGTAGGACATGGATGATTACAGCTCTGCTCTGATCTTGTCTTGGTCTCGCCAAGGTGAACAATTTATCAGCGTCAAGTCCCAGCCATATCAGCAGCATGCACTGGATGTAGTCAGTCATGGGCTGGTTCTTTTCAGTGTTTTCGGTGGGCCCTACCAGCCTTAGGTTCTTCCCCCGGGCACGGTTTTCCAGGTCTTCCATCTTAGACTCCAAGTACACAATGCGTTTAGCGGTGGCAGACTGCTCTATTTTCAAACTGTCAAGGCCATCTTCCGTGACCCTTATGCGGCCTTCAGCCTCCGTGAGGTGCCAAGCATTAGCAGTGATATCTTGATGATCCTTGCTCTTGCTTGCCTCTACTGGTGGTTGGCTCTCACTGCGGTAT
This sequence comes from Thalassophryne amazonica, assembly GCF_902500255.1. NCBI lineage: Eukaryota > Metazoa > Chordata > Actinopteri > Batrachoidiformes > Batrachoididae > Thalassophryne > Thalassophryne amazonica. The sequence continues at coordinate 65,866,043 of NC_047107.1, forward strand.
TGTATCACTTTCTGTTCCGGAGCACAGCGGTGTTTTGCTGTATCTGTTAGCTGTTTAATCTGCGCAGTTAGATTGATCTAGATAACTAGATAACGATTTGTTTCACAGTGTAATCTTCACGTGCCTTAACTAAAGCACTCCCTCTGCTGAATCACCTCTAAATTATTTACACATTATTCACTTTGTGTGTTTTTAGGAATCCGCTAGCTTAGCGCAGCTACTAGCTCTTAGCCGGTTTAGCATGGCGGCTTCTCCTGTCTCTCCTGCACTTTTCTGCTCTGGGTGTGAAATGTTTAGTTATTCCTCTGCCTCCTTTAGCAGTAATGGTACTTGTAATAAGTGTAGCTTATTCGTAGCTTTGGAGGCCAGGCTGGGCGAATTGGAGACTCGGCTCCGCACCGTGGAAAATTCTACAGCTAGCCAGGCCCCTGTAGTCGGTGCGGACCAAGGTAGCTTAGCCGCCGTTAGTTACCCCCTGGCAGATCCCGAGCAGCCGGGAAAGCAGGCCGACTGGGTGACTGTGAGGAGGAAGCGTAGTCCTAAACAGAAGCCCCGTGTACACCGCCAACCCGTTCACATTTCTAACCGTTTTTCCCCACTCGACGACACACCCGCCGAGGATCAAACTCTGGTTATTGGCGACTCTGTTTTGAGAAATGTGAAGTTAGCAACACCAGCAACCATAGTCAATTGTCTTCCGGGGGCCAGAGCAAGCGACATTGAAGGAAATTTGAAACTGCTGGCTAAGGCTAAGCGTAAATTTGGTAAGATTGTAATTCACGTCGGCAGTAATGACATCCGGTTACGCCAATCGGAGGTCACTAAAATTAACATTGAATCGGTGTGTAACTTTGCAAAAAAAAATGTCGGACTCTGTAGTTTTCTCTGGGCCCCTCCCCAATCGGCCCGGGAGTGACATGTTTAGCCGCATGTTCTCCTTGAATTGCTGGCTCTCTGAGTGGTGTCCAAAAAATGAGGTGGGCTTCATAGATAATTGGCAAAGCTTCTGGGGAAAACCTGGTCTTGTTAGGAGAGACGGCATCCATCCCACCTTGGATGGAGCAGCTCTCATTTCTAGAAATCTGGCCAATTTTCTTAAATCCTCCAAACCGTGACTATCCAGGGTTGGGACCAGGAAGCAGAGTTGTAGTCTTACACACCTCTCTGCAGCTTCTCTCCCCCTGCCATCCCCTCATTACCCCATCCCCGTAGAGACGGTGCCTGCTCCCAGACCACCAATAACCAGCAAAAATCTATTTAAGCATAAAAATTCAAAAAGAAAAAATAATATAGCACTTTCAACTGCACCACAGACTAAAACAGTTAAATGTGGTCTATTAAACATTAGGTCTCTCTCTTCTAAGTCCCTGTTAGTAAATGATATAATAATTGATCAACATATTGATTTATTCTGCCTTACAGAAACCTGGTTACAGCAGGATGAATGTTAGTTTAAATGAGTCAACTCCCCTGAGTCACACTAACTGCCAGAATGCTCGTAGCACGGGCTGAGGCGGAGGATTAGCAGCAATCTTCCACTCCAGTTTATTACTTAATCAAAAACCCAGACAGATCTTTACTTCATTTGAAAGCTTGACTCTTAGTCTTGTCCATCCAAATTGGAAGTCCCAAAAACCAGTTTTATTTGTTATTATCTATCGTCCACCTGGTCGTTACTGTGAGTTTCTCTGTGAATTTTCAGACCTTTTGTCTGACTTAGTGCTTAGCTCAGATAAGATAATTATAGTGGGCGATTTTAACATCCACACAGATGCTGAGAATGACAGCCTCAACACTGCATTTAATCTATTATTAGACTCAATTGGCTTTGCTCAAAATGTAAATGAGTCCACCCACCACTTTATTCATATCTTAGATCTTGTTCTGACTTATGGTATGGAAATTGAAGACTTAACGGTATTCCCTGAAAACTCCCTTCTGTCTGATCATTTCTTAATAACATTTACATTTACTCTGATGGACTACCCAGCAGTTGGGAATAAGTTTCATTACACTAGAAGTCTTTCAGAAAGCGCTGTAACTAGGTTTAAGGATATGATTCCTTCTTTATGTTCTCTAATGCCATATACCAACACAGTGCAGAGTAGCTACCTAAACTCTATAAGTGAGATAGAGTATCTCGTCAATAGTTTTACATCCTCATTGAAGACAACTTTGGATGCTGTAGCTCCTCTGAAAAAGAGAGCTTTAAATCAGAAGTGCCTGACTCCGTGGTATAACTCACAAACTCACAGCTTAAAGCAGATAACCCGTAAGTTGGAGAAGAAATGGCGTCTCACTAATTTAGAAGATCTTCACTTAGCCTGGAAAAAGAGTCTGTTGCTCTATAAAAAAGCCCTCCGTAAAGCTAGGACATCTTAATACTCATCACTAATTGAAGAAAATAAGAACAACCCCAGGTTTCTTTTCAGCACTGTAGCCAGGCTGACAAAGAGTCAGAGCTCTATTGAGCTGAGTATTCCTTTAACTTTAACTAGTAATGACTTCATGACTTTCTTTGCTAATAAAATTTTAACTATTAGAGAAAAAATTACTCATAACCATCCCAAAGACGTATCGTTATCTTTGGCTGCTTTCAGTGATGCCGGTATTTGGTTAGACTCATTCTCTCAGATTGTTCTGTCTGAGTTATTTTCATTAGTTACTTCATCCAAACCATCAACATGTCTATTAGACCCCATTCCTACCAGGCTGCTCAAGGAAGCCCTACCATTATTTAATGCCTCAATCTTAAATATGATCAATCTATCTTTATTAATTGGCTATGTACCACAGGCTTTTAAGGTGGCAGTAATTAAACCATTACTTAAAAAGCCATCACTTGACCCAGCTGTCTTAGCTAATTATAGGCCAATCTCCAACCTTCCTTTTCTCTCAAAACTTCTTGAAAGGGTAGTTGTAAAACAGCTAACTGATCATCTGCAGAGGAATGGTCTATTTGAAGAGTTTCAGTCAGGTTTTAGAATTCATCATAGTACAAAAACAGCATTAGTGAAGGTTACAAATGATCTTCTTATGGCCTCAGACAGTGGACTCATCTCTGTGCTTGTTCTGTTAGACCTCAGTGCTGCTTTTGATACTGTTGACCATAAAATTTTATTACAGAGATTAGAGCATGTCATAGGTATTAAGGGCACTGCGCTGCGGTGGTTTGAATCATATTTGTCTAATAGATTACAGTTTGTTCATGTAAATGGGGAATCTTCTTCACAGACTAAAGTTAATTATGGAGTTCCACAAGGGTCTGTGCTAGGACCAATTTTATTCACTTTATACATGCTTCCCTTAGGCAGTATTATTAGACAGTATTGCTTAAATTTTCATTGTTACGCAGATGATACCCAGCTTTATCTATCCATGAAGCCAGAGGATACACACCAATTAGCTAAACTGCAGGATTGTCTTACAGACATAAAGACATGGATGACCTCTAATTTCCTGCTTTTAAACTCAGATAAAACTGAAGTTATTGTACTTGGCCCCACAAATCTTAGAAGCATGGTGTCTAACCAGATCGTTACTCTGGATGGCATTTCCCTGATCTCTAGTAATACTGTGAGAAATCTTGGAGTCATTTTTGATCAGGATATGTCATTCAAAGCGCATATTAAACAAATATGTAGGACTGCCTTTTTGCATTTACGCAATATCTCTAAAATCAGAAAGGTCTTGTCTCAGAGTGATGCTGAAAAACTAATTCATGCATTTATTTCCTCTAGGCTGGACTATTGTAATTCATTATTATCAGGTTGTCCTAAAAGTTCCCTAAAAAGCCTTCAGTTGGTTCAGAATGCTGCAGCTAGAGTACTGACGGGGACTAGCAGGAGAGAGCATATCTCACCCGTGTTGGCCTCTCTTCATTGGCTTCCTGTTAATTCTAGAATAGAATTTAAAATTCTTCTTCTTACTTATAAGGTTTTGAATAATCAGGTCCCATCTTATCTTAGGGACCTCGTAGTACCATATTACCCCATTAGAGCGCTTCGCTCTCAGACTGCGGGCTTACTTGTGGTTCCTAGGGTTTGTAAGAGTAGAATGGGAGGCAGAGCCTTCAGCTTTCAGGCTCCTCTCCTGTGGAACCAGCTCCCAATTCAGATCAGGGAGACAGATACCCTCTCTACTTTTAAGATTAGGCTTAAAACTTTCCTTTTCGCTAAGGCTTATAGTTAGGGCTGGATCGGGTGACCCTGGACCATCCCTTGGTTATGTTGCTTTAGACGTAGACTGTGGGGGGGTTCCCATGATGCACTGTTTCTTTCTCTTTTTGCTCCGTATGCATCACTCTGCATTTAATCATTAGTGATCGATCTCTGCCCCCCTTCTCGGCATGTCTTTTTCCTGGTTCTTTCCCTCAGCCCCAACCAGTCTCAGCAGAAGACTGCCCCTCCCTGAGCCTGGTTCTGCTGGAGGTTTCTTCCTGTTAAAAGGGAGTTTTTCCTTCCCACTGTGGCCAAGTGCTTGCTCATAGGGGGTCGTTTTGACCGTTGGGGTTTTTCATAATTATTGTATGGCCTTGCCTTACAATATGGAGCGCCTTGGGGCAACTGTTTGTTGTGATTTGGCGCTATATAAGAAAAAAGTTGATTGATTGATTGATTGATAGGGTTTGACCGTTTATTAGTGTCAGTATTTAACATTTTGCGTGTATTGGTATGTTTCATTTATTCAAGGATTCAAAAGAATTTTATTGTCATATGCACATAGGAACATGTTCCTTGCACAATGAAATGTGTCTACTGCATTTAACCCATCCTAATTGCCAGTTAGGAGCAGAAGTCGCCTTTAGGCGCCCGGGGACCAGCTCCAGATGTACTTCCCTGCCTAGGTCAACAGCAGGGCTGAGCAAACCATGACCGGCTCTTTACAGACAACACACACAACACACATGAGCCGGCCCGGTACATGAACACATATAAAAGCACACACAAGGTAAAAACGTGGGATAGAAAAACCTTCATAGCTGCTGCATTACACAGCAGCAATGCAGGAAAAAAAAACCCATCAGCACAAAAAACAATGATCACACACACAGACAGGAGATGAAAGACCACAACCGAGATTTGAAAGTCCAGTTTATCAGAACACCCGGAGGCAGCCTTTAGGCGCCATCAGCGGCCTTGTTCATCCATCTGGAAGGAGGAGGGGCTCAGCCCTGAACAGTTCACTGTCCACAGTCAACGTCAGAGCTGGAGAAGCTGAGGGAGGGAGAGACTGGGGAGTGAGGCTTAAGTGTTGTCCTTCCTTCAGGAGGTTTTTATCACAGCGGCCTTGAAGTGCAGCTGTGTTTTTGGGAAGCCAAATGAATATCCAGATTAGCAGACGCCTGAAAGATTCCACAGTCTGAGAACAGAGTGGCTGTCAATACATCTGAATGTAGAAAGGATGTGGTCTTACTGACGGTCAAAGCGGTTTTCCAGCGCCGCTATCTTTCCGAAGATGGTATCCAACGTGCGGTTAACACCCGCCGATTGAGCTGACACTGCCCTTCCAATCGAATCAGTCATGTGGGGCAGCCTGGACGGGCCAATTATAGCTGCTTCCACCTTCTTGAGTTTCCAGTAAACCAGCGCTATGCCCGCTCCACACAGCAGAAAGCCGGTCACCACTGAGCCAAATATATACACATCTTCGACGTCCTCCACAGACAGTGTGTAAAGGCACATGACCTGCCATCTCCTCCACGAGTCCATCACGTAACCCATCACATGTGTCCCGGCAGGACAGGTCGGGTCCTCCGCCCCCGAATGTCTTGTAGAAAAAAACTGTCAATTGCGTTCAGAGACGACTTTAACAGATCCAGTTTTGTCGTTTTCCAGAAGAGCGAAGCTGCAGCTTCACAGACAACACGCCACAGAAGCAGGAAAGATAAGAAGGGAGGGAGAAGAGAAAAATGCGTCCGTCTCGGCCGAGTGCAAGCTGCCAAAAAAAAAAAAAAAACCCGGTTGTACCTCTCCTTAATCTTAATATAAAGGAGATTTGCTGATAAGGCAATTTAACTTTAAAATGTCCTACTTTGGTTTGGCTATAGCTGCAGTCACTGCTTTCCAGGGATTCATATTTCATCCATCATGAGAACTTACCTTTTTATTCACAAATATAAACCTATAATGTACTGATGCATGTTTTTGATTTTCAGACAAGCTCTAAAAATTGGTTGAAAACTAACCAGTCATGTAGCCATAGATAATTATGCATTTTGTTGGTCTTTTTTTAATTTTCAGATTGATCCTTTTATTGTAAATAGTTTGTCAAGTTGTGTGTGTCTGGTATAATGTCAAATGTCTGTGTTGTCAGATTTATTGTTAAATGTTTGTACCTGCCTTAGGACAACGGATGAAATTTAGCTCTTGTGCTAACTCTGGCATATTTATTTTGAAGCTTTTGCTGACGCATTGATTAATATGCACTGTCCTAATTCAAATAAATAAAGAAATGAAATGTCTCGGTTACACACACATTCCTTCATCATAATGTGTCTGGGATTGCACCACTTGTTCACGTAGACAGTGACTCCCCTTTTTGCTACTGTCGATGCAGCTCTGGTTCGCTCACACCAGCTGAAAGCCAGGCAAATCACCACAGAGTCTGGTATGTTGTTGTTCAGCAATGTCTCCGTGAAGCACAAGACTGAGCCCTCATGAAACGCTGCCACTCCTCGCAAGTGATGTTAATTCATCCATTTTGTTCGCCAGTGAGCTTGCGTTCCCCATCACAATTGAAGGAAGATTCAGCCGATATCTCTTCTTCCTTTGTTAGGGGTCTTCAGTTAGTGCAGAATGCTACCGCCAGACTGTTAACACAAAGTAGAAAGTTTGACCACATTACACCCATTCTGGCATCCCTTCATTGGCTTCCGGTTTCTGCCATATCGGATTTTAAAGTCCTGTTGCTGGTCTATAAGATTGTTCATGGACTGGCTCCTTTCTACCTGGCACACTTGGTCAAGCCCTACGTACCGGCACTGCCCTTGCGTTCGCAGGGCGCAGGGCTTCTGTGTGTTCCAGGGGTGAATAAGAAGTCTGTGGTGTAGAGCCTTCTCCTACTGTGGCCCTACTCTCTGGAACGATCTACCTGCAGCTATAAGGCAGTCCAACATGGTGGAGACTTTTAAATCAAGACTGAAGACCCACTTTTTTAGACTGTCTTATAGCCATGGCTCCTTTGTTTCCACCGGGGTCTTTACACCAGGGACTCGGACTTTACACCAAGTACTTTTCTCAAGACCCGGCTGGAGAAAAGTACTCCAAACACCAGGAAAATGATAAATAACAGGTGAAGCAGCATGTATTCACTGGCCAGTTATTATTAAAAACTATTAAACTAAAAGAAAAGTTGAGGAAGAAATATAAATAGTAAAAAAAAAAAAAAAAGCCACAAGGAGGAACAACTCTGGCAGGCAGCTGTTCGTAACAGTGCCAGGAGGAGTAATGTCTATAAAATAAAAAAAAGTAATGTCTGACCCGTTCAGACTTTTTACTTTTACATCATGTTATTCACTTTACATTTACCAGAGCTGCCAGCTAACTCTTAGCACCACGTGGGACGACTTGACGAAGCAGGTGCTACAAGTTCGTAGGTGATATGAGTTGACTATAAACCCTTACAATAGATTAAAAACCTTGAATTGTTTATTTTATTTTATTTCACTTTGCATCGGCCTGACAAGTGCCCATCATATACAGAAAACTGCTCTTTACCCATACCACCCTTTTGAAAAATAAACCACTGCTTCCTGGTCTTAAGCAGTGGCCCACCCTCTTGATTTGTTAGATTTCACAAGTTCAGCCTATCAATGGTGAAGGGTACTGTCTAGGATTGAAACGATTAGTCAAGTAACTCGAATAATTCGATTACAAAAAATGTTCGAGGCAAATTCTGTGCCTCGAAGCTTCATTTAGCGTTGTAGTACATATGCCAGGACAGTGTGTGGCGCTGCAAGTCCCCAGAAAAAAAAGACTAGAGCATAACAGCTAATCAAATTAGCAATGATAGCTACACCTTTCCAACATGACACACAGAGTAAAAAATTGCTTTTTAAGAGAAAGACGGTCCACATTGATCATCTGAAATAGACCTACTGCGCATTTAAAGCAACGCAGTGTCTGTCTATTTTTAAAAAACACACGGCTTGCTCTACGTGGGGAGTGACTATTCTCCCGGCGGCTGGCTGCTGTCTCTCTGCCCAGTGTGAGGGGAGCCCCTCACACAGCTACAGCTCCGTTCCCGGCCACGCTGACAAACAGTTTCTGAAAGAAGATACTCTCAGCAAAAGTCCACTCTTTCAACTCTTTCAACTTTCAACACTGTAACTTAAATACGCGTAAAATTTAAAAACTGACTGCGAGGCTTGCATGTTCAACCTCCAGCTGAAATGCATCTGCTGAATCGTAGAGAAAGAGAGATTAGGAACACCTCTCCAGCGAGGTGTACAGGGGGCATCCATAAAATCAAATCAAATCAATTTTATTTATGTAGCGCCAAATCACAACAAACAGTTGCCCCAAGGCGCTTTATATTGTAAGGCAAAGCCATACAATAATTACGGAAAAACCCCAACGGTCAAAACGACCCCCTGTGAGCAAGCACTTGGCAACAGTGGGAAGGAAAAACTCTCTTTTAACAGGAAGAAATCTCCAGCAGAACCAGGCTCAGGGAGGGGCAGTCTTCTGCTGGGACTGGTTGGGGCTGAGGGAGAGAACCGGGAAAAAGACATGCTGTGGAGGGGAGCAGAGATCAATCACTAATGATTAAATGCAGAGTGGTGCATACAGAGCAAAAAGAGAAAGAAACACTCAATGCATTATGGGAACCCCCCAGCAGTCTAAGTCTATAGCAGCATAACTAAGGGATGGTTCAGGGTCACCTGATCCAGCCCTAACTATAAGCTTTGGCAAAAAGGAAAGTTTTAAGCCTAATCTTAAAAGTAGAGAGGGTGTCTGTCTCCCTGATCCGAATTGGGAGCTGGTTCCACAGGAGAGGAGCCTGAAAGCTGAAGGCTCTGCCTCCCATTCTACTCTTACAAACCCTAGGAACTACAAGTAAGCCTGCAGTCTGAGAGCGAAGCGCTCTATTGGGGTGATATGGTACTATGAGGTCCCTAAGATAAGAAGTGACCTGACTATTCAAAACCTTATAAGTAAGAAGAAGAATTTTAAATTCTATTCTAGAATTAACAGGAAGCCAATGAAGAGAGGCCAATATGGGTGAGATATGCTCTCTCCTTCTAGTCCCCGTCAGTACTCTAGCTGCAGTATTTTGAATTAACTGAAGGCTTTTCAGGGAACTTTTAGGACAACCTGATAATAATGAATTACAATAGTCCAGCCTAGAGGAAATAAATGCATGAATTAGTTTTTCAGTATCACTCTGAGACAAGACCTTTCTAATTTTAGAGATATTGCGTAAATGCAAAAAAGCAGTCTTACATATTTCTTTAATATGCACTTTGAATGACATATCCTGATCAAAAATGACTCCAAGATTTCTCACAGTATTACTAGAGGTCAGGGTAATGCCATCCAGAGTAAGGATCTGGTTAGACACCATGTTTCTAAGATTTGTGGGGCCAAGTACAATAACTTCAGTTTTATCTGAGTTTAAAAGCAGGAAATTAGAAGTCATCCATGTCCTTATGTCTGTAAGACAATCCTGCAGTTTAGCTAATTGGTGTGTGTCCTCTGGCTTCATGGATAGATAAAGCTGGGTATCATCTGCGTAACAATGAAAATTTAAGCAATGCCGTCTAATAATACTGCCTAAGGGAAGCATGTATAAAGTGAATAAAATTGGTCCTAGCACAGAACCCTGTGGAACTCCATAATTAACCTTAGTCTGTGAAGAAGATTCCCCATTTACATGAACAAATTGTAATCTATTAGATAAATATGATTCAAACCACCGCAGCGCAGTGTCTTTAATACCTATGGCATGCTCTAATCTCTGTAATAAAATTTTATGGTCAACAGTATCAAAAGCAGCACTGAGGTCTAACAGAACAAGCACAGAGATGAGTCCACTGTCTGAGGCCATAAGAAGATCATTTGTAACCTTCACTAATGCTGTTTCTGTACTATGATGAATTCTAAAACCTGACTGAAACTCTTCGAATAGACCATTCCTCTGCAGATGATCAGTTAGCTGTTTAACAACTACCCTTTGAAGAATTTTCAAGAATTTTTGAGAGAAAAGGAAGATTGGAGATTGGCCTATAATTAGCTAAGATAGCTGGGTCAAGTGATGGCTTTTTAAGTAATGGTTTAATTACTGCCACCTTAAAAGCCTGTGGTACATAGCCAACTAATAAAGATAGATTGATCATATTTAAGATCGAAGCATTAAATAATGGTAGGGCTTCCTTGAGCAGCCTGGTAGGAATGGGGTCTAATAGACATGTTGATGGTTTGGATGAAGTAACTAATGAAAATAACTCAGACAGAACAATCTGAGAGAAAGAGTCTAACCAAATACCGGCATCACTGAAAGCAGCCAAAGATAACGATACGTCTTTGGGATGGTTATGAGTAATTTTTTCTCTAATAGTTAAAATTTTATTAGCAAAGAAAGTCATGAAGTCATTACTAGTTAAAGTTAAAGGAATATTCGGCTCAATAGAGCTCTGACTCTTTGTCAGCCTGGCTACAGTGCTGAAAAGAAACCTGGGGTTGTTCTTATTTTCTTCAATTAGTGATGAGTAGTAAGATGTCCTAGCTTTACGGAGGGCTTTTTTATAGAGCAACAGACTCTTCTAAATTAGATCTTCTAAATTAGTGAGACGCCATTTCCTCTCCAACTTACGGGTTATCTGCTTTAAGCTGCGAGTTTGTGAGTTATACCACGGAGTCAGGCACTTCTGATTTAAAGCTCTCTTTTTCAGAGGAGCTACAGCATCCAAAGTTGTCTTCAATAAGGATGTAAAACTATTGACGAGATACTCTATCTCACTTACAGAGTTTAGGTAGCTACTCTGCACTGTGTTGGTATATGGCATTAGGGAACATAAAGAAGGAAACATATCCTTAAACCTAGTTACAGCGCTTTCTGAAAGACTTCTAGTGTAATGAAACTTATTCCCCACTGCTGGGTAGTCCATCAGAGTAAATGTAAATGTTATTAAGAAATGATCAGACAGAAGGGAGTTTTCAGGGAATACTGTTAAGTCTTCAATTTCCATACCATAAGTCAGAACAAGATCTAAGATATGATTAAAGTGGTGGGTGGACTCATTTACATTTTGAGCAAAGCCAATTGAGTCTAATAATAGATTAAATGCAGTGTTGAGGCTGTCATTCTCAGCATCTGTGTGGATGTTAAAATCGCCCACTATAATTATCTTATCTGAGCTAAGCACTAAGTCAGACAAAAGGTCTGAAAATTCACAGAGAAACTCACAGTAACGACCAGGAGGACGATAGATAACAACAAATACAACTGGTTTTTGGGACTTCCAGTTTGGATGGACAAGACTAAGAGTCAAGCTTTCAAATGAATTAAAGCTCTGTCTGCGTTTTTGATTAATTAATAAGCTGGAATGGAAGATTGCTGCTAATCCTCCGCCTCGACCCGTGCTACGAGCGTTCTGGCAGTTAGTGTGACTCGGGGGTGTTGACTCATTTAAACTAACATAATCATCCTGCTGTAACCAGGTTTCTGTAAGGCAGAATAAATCAATATGTTGATCAATTATTATATAATTTACTAACAGGGACTTAGAAGAGAGAGACCTAATATTTAATAGACCACATTTAACTGTTTTAGTCTGTGTCACCTTATCTCTAAGGGAGCGCCCAGCCACCCTGCGGAGGAAACTCATCTCGGCCGCTTGCCCAGTCCACCAATATTAAAAAAAAAAAAAAAAAAAACTTAAAAATGGTAAACAAAACAGAAAGATACATCCCATCGCCATTTCAGCAAAATGTCAAGTATTTGGAGCAGCGACATTGTGCCATTGCTGAGTAGGGAGAGCCCTGGACTGTTCATGATGTTTAAAAATGCAAAAGTACTTTTTATCCGATTACTCAATTAATCGCCAGAATATTACTAAAATAATCGATAGCTGCAGCCCCAGTACTGTCCCACGGACTGATGTAGAAGAAGGTAGCAGTGTGCAGAATGTAGCTGTGTCATCTGTATGTATGTATTTATTTATTTATTTTCAATAGTGTGTTCCAGCAGTCTGTGGCCAAAAATTGTAATCCAAACCCTGGTCACGATGGGTTGAATTAGAGCTGATTTTAACACCCCCCCCCCCCCCCCCCAAAAAAAAACAACAAAAAAAAAAACACATGAGCAGGGTTTGTATTAGAGGTTTGGCCACTGAGTCCAAATATTTTTGAAATTTTATTTTAATTTTTTTGTATGTGCAAGATGTCCCGCACATTCTTGAATGTGTGTCACTGCCGGGGCGCGCATGTGTCCTGGGTACGCGGTAAAGTTTATATCTTGCGTCCAACCTTGAAGATTTTGCATCAGGACGGCATCATCGTGAACTCTGGTCCACTTCCTCTCATTTCCTTGGTGAGGTGAAGCAAGCGCCTAGTGATTACTGCTGGTGGTGTCAGAGCACAGTGTAGTGTGTTTTTAAAGAAATACCTGAACACACTGCTTCACTGTAAATGCACAATAAGTCTCTTTTACTTCATTAATAGTTTGTGTAGTGTTTTTAAAATGGGTAACATTTTTCAAGGGTGGTAATAAATTGTGGATAGTTTCTATAATGAATTGGAATGTCATGTGAGTCCAGAATGTTTTTAGAACATTCTTCAAAAAGATGTCATTCTTTTGAAGATGTCAGTCCTTTTATTTCCTGTTAATAGTGCAATTTTTAATGGGAATTTACTGTCTTAATGAATTTATAAATTATGTTCTTGTTATCAGATACACACTTTTATTATTATTATTATTGTTGTTACTTCTTCTACTTATTATTATTACTTCTGTTTTTTTTTTTGTTTTTTTTAATGGACCACAATGGAAGTGTTTTTGCTTTCTTGTGTCATCCAAGCCTTAAGGTCTTCTGACCAACTGTTGCTGGAGGCGCTAAAACCAGATTAAAGATGAGAGGTAACAGAGCCTTTGCAGTGGGTGCCCCCAGGCTCTGGAATAGTCTCCCCTTTAATATTAGATCATAACCCTGTCCCTAGAGACTTCTAAAGCCTCTTTAAAAACCTATTTCTTTTCTCTGGCATTTCCTACATGAGCAATTACATCTCTGTTTCACCTTAGTGTTTCTTCTGTTTTTTCTCTTGTGGAATGCTGACAAATTTACCTTATTTGTAGTCTTTTGGCAGCATGGCCCAAGCAGAGGGTCACCCCTTTGAGTCTGGTCTGCTTGAGGTTTCTTCCTCAATATCATAATCAGGAGTTTTTCCTTACAACTGTTGCCTGTGTGCTTGCTCTAGGGGTTGGTAAGGTTAGACCTTACTTATGCGCTGTGCCTGAGGCAGCTTTGTTGTGATTTGGTGCTATGTAAATAAATTAAAATTGAATCAAATTAAATTATTTCCTACAACTTTTTACTCTTTATTTTACTTTCTTTTATTTTATTTGTCTTATTTGTTTTATTGTCTGCTGTAATTTTATTTTTATTTACGATTGGGGTAACTTGGTACCCATTTTTTAATTATGTACTGCTGTCATTTTAAACGTGCTTTAGAAATAAAGGTTGAGTTGAGTTCTTGTCATCCATATATCTTAATTATATTATGCAAGTTATTGGTTGAAATAAAAGGTTTAATAAATGAAATGGTGTTGACTGTGTTGAAATGCTTGGTCTCCAAAGTAAAGGTCAAACAAGGTCAACGTCCATTGGATTCTATGACATGTGACATATGTTACCACGTAATATGATAACTAAGCATGATAGATGGTGCAAACTATTCCTTTTTAGAACCCTGTTAACCCAAACAACAATTTGCATCACTTTTTTTTTTTTACTGAAATTGGAGCAACTTTAACTTTTGACCCCTGTACAAACTGAAACTGACCTTTGTCACCATTTGTGGTGTTTTTACCCCATAACTCCAGAACATCCAGTCACAGATAGTCCAAACTATACCTTTTTGGAATCATTATGATTAGACAAATAATGTAGTATAGTTTTCAACATGATTGAAGCGTTTTTACATTTTGACCTCTATTTTCAGTTCAATTTAATTAGCTTATAATGCACCAATCACAACAAAAGCTGTCTCAAGGGGCCTCACACGGAACAATTCAACATAAAAATTTAAATAAATAATTTAAAATGAATAAAAAATTTCAAATGCATAATTAAAAACAGAAGTAAAAGAATAAAACAGATAAAAATAAATAAAAACTATTCATAAGAAAGAGAAAGACAAAGTCTTGACTTAAAACCCATTTTTATTCTTGACTTGAAAATGTCCACGGACTCCGACTGTCTCACGGTCACAGGAAGACTGTTCACAGGGTGGGTGCACGATGAGAAAAGGCTCTTTGACCTGCTGTCTTCTTCACCCTGGGAACACAGAGAAGTCCACATCCTGCGACTGCAACACCCGGGCCGGCACGTAAATTTCCACCAGATCAGCCAGATAAGATGACGCCAGTCCATGATCAACTTTAGAAGTCAATAGCAAAACCTTAAAATCTGCTCTCACAGAGACCTCTGTGTAATTCTTCATTGACCCCTAGCTGGCTAAAGCTGCCACCCTGGGATGGTTATCATACATTTTTGTGTATGCCTTGGTACACTGAAGCTCGTTTCTGTGTCGTTTCAGCACCTTAAGTGATAACGAAAACCTGCTTGTCCCATGGACCATTTGATTTCTTAACATCAGAATTTTAACAATGATGTTATTGTGATGGACATATATTTTATTTCTTCTTATGTCCAGCCCATGCTTGCACCTGAAAACAGAAAATGTACCATTGTTAAAACAATAATATAGTTAAATAAGTATTGTGATCATTTAATATTTACAAAAGGTGTTGTTACTGGCCACACACGCATTGTTGGCCCATACGTTGCTGGAACAGGCCCATTGATTTTTTTTTTATGACGAGTGGGTTTTGGGCCATTGCCATTTTTTTCCAGGAACATCCCTGACTGTGTGATTATGGAATTTAAAAGTCAAAAAGTGCTATATGAGTAAATCATCACTGACAGCACTGAGAGTGCGCTGCTGGAGTCTGATTTGTAATGCACCGCCATTAAAATGCAGGCTTTTTCCATCATCACATTATCATAATTTTCAGACTAGTTATGAGTGATTTTCACAGTCCCACAGTTCAATGACTGTTCTTACAGGAATTCTGCTGTAAACATTATTTTTAAAGCTGTACAGCTTTTCAGATTTCACAAAACTGACAAACTATAGTTTGTACTGAAATCTGAAATGAAAACAATGACTACGTTTACATGCCGTTAATATTCGGGTTAAGGTCAATATTCCGGTTTCTGAATCATTAGGAATAACCCGTTTACATGCTAAAGCAGACAGAATTACTCCTGTATACATGGTCATTGGTATCATTTGGAATATCCCCATCTAAACAGCGACGCACGTCTTCCACCGGTGCTTGATTTGGTCTGGCGTTCGTGCAAATCCTGCTTTGTGTAATCCTGCTTCGTGTAAAACCCCTCACTACACACTTTATACACTTTTCTCAAACAGGCATTAACATTTTCTCACTTTTCTCTCCTGTGTAAACACTCTTTTTTCTTCTAGGCGAGAAGATTATAAATAGACACACGCAGAACACAATGCGCGTGCGCTCCCTTCGCTCACTGCCTCCGGGGGTACGGATGCGGGACCCGCAAAGAATCCAAGTCATGGCCACGGACCTCTGCGGCCGCGGTTACCGAGACCCTGCGGCGCTGTGGATTTTTTGCGCAAGAAATCTATCCTTGTGGGCTGCCTCCGCATCAAAACAGCAAGCGTAGTCTCTGGACCTGTTGCCACAGTTGGTGCAGCTCCATACAGCAGAGAGGGGGGGCGGTGTGAGTGGCCCGCTGCGGCGTTTACCAAGCCCGCAGACTTGGTAAGCACATCGGAGGCAGAGCAGTCACGGTGATGCCGACCGGTACTGCGACCGACCCGCCTGATAAGGACGCAGAACACAATGCGCTGTTTAGATCTGCTTCTGTGGTGTCCGGTGGGTTGTGCGCGCTGCATACAAGTAGTTGCCGTACTCAAAAGACCAAGATTCCTTGCGGATAGGACATGCGCAGAACACAAAATAATAGGGCTGCAACAACGAATCGATAAAATCGATAAAAATCGATTACAACAGGCGTTGGCAACACATTGTGTCATCGATGCGTTGTGTCGAGCGATTATGGCGTCAGAAGCTGCTGGCCGCTTCTGACGCCGGTAGCGGCCAGTGCACAGAGCAGATCAGACGCTGTTTCGTAGAACTACACAGTTAGAATATGGCAGATGCAACTAGCAGACGAAAGAAAGTTAAGACTTTAAAAGTGTGGGTGCACTTTACGTTAAACAACGCAAAGACGTTTGTTAACTGCAACATTTGCAAGTCGGACCTCGCATGGCATGGGAGGCTCAGGCTGTCTGCGCGTCTCCCAGAGCAGCAAGGTGAGGGGCAGAGAGGGAGAGAAAAAGAAAGAACAGTAACAGCACCGACAGTTTATTAATGTTGTCAAAGTCCTACCATCGTCCGATTGTCCGGGACAAGTGTAAAATGTGATCGGACAAGTAATAGCTCTAAATCGTTGTCCGATTGGACAGGTGGCTTTTTTTTTTCTTGGTTTAAAATGTTTAAATCCTTCTCACACCTCGCGAGAAAGCGTCTTCGGTTTTTCCTGCCACACTCTACGCAGCGGGCAATCGGAAAACATAACACCGAGTTCTCCCCAGACAGTGGAACAACGACGCCGCGCCATCAGTGTTCTGACAGCGCCGTCACACTCTGCCGTGCTCTCAGGTCATTTTTAAAAATTCAGCCAGCTGTTTGTGCAGAAGTGGCTGCTCCCCCTCCCCCCGGCAGATAAAGAGCCGAACAGCGCTGCAGCGGAAAAAAACTCCGTCAAAGTCTTCACATAAAATGAGCTCCTTCTGGATGTATAGCTCCAGAAATTCATTTAGGCTTTATTTTACTGTCTTCATTTGCTCAAATACGGTGGGAGAGAGGGAGAGGGAGAGAGAGGGAGGGGGAGGGAGAGAGGGAGAGGGAGAGATAGGGAGAAAGAAATACTATATGTGGGATGAGTCACATGTGTCATTGTGAAATGACCACATAGTTTACAAGTTATACAGAGGTGGCCAAGTGGTTAATGCGCTTGGTTTCAGTGCAGAAGGTTCCGGGTTCAAATCCCACCCCTGCCACATTTCTCCATGTAATGTGGAGTTAGGAGTCAGGAAGGGCATCCGGCGTAAAACCTGTGCCAATTCAACATGCAGATCCAACTTGGATTTGCTGTGGCGACCCCGAGTGCAAAACAAGGGAGCAGCTGAAGGGACTCACTGTTAAATAAAGTGATGGAAGGAGAGAAAAATTGTTTCCCTGGCCCATTTTTTTTTTTAAATTCCCCGCTAATCCGATTAATCGTGTCGAAACCCCATCAGATTAATCAATTACCCAAATAATCGTTTGTTGCAGCCCTACAAAATAATGTTCCTTTGGTCATCTAATGTTAATAATCCCATTATTCCCTTTGATCTCTTTGGGTGAAGAGACTGTCTCAGACGTGCTGCTGTGGTCCGAAATGACGCATGCACAATGAAGGGAGGGTGGGCCGATTTTTAGGGGAGACCGGTCGGTCTGTGACACTGATGCTTAATTTTGTTTTCAGTGATTTACATTTTATCTATTTTTAAGAAATAATGTGTTGGAGGGGTGTATTTGGAAGTGTTAATGAGTCATCCCCTGACTTATGTGAAGAAAACTTCGTGTAAAAGTGATGGTTTACTGCAGAGGAGGAACGAAGTCACTCTCAAGTCATGAATTGGCAAGTCTCATGTCAAGTCTAAACTCATAATGACCACCAATTGTGTGCAAGCTGACTTGAGACTTGCCAATTCATGACTTGAGAATGACTTGACAGTGACTTCATCCCACCTCTGGTTTACACAAAATGGTCAATAGAACCTCATATCGGTTGTAAATACAGCAAACAGGTAACATCAGATCTTGTGCCAAAATAACATCCAGTGTTTCCAAGGTGACTGCATTCAAAACTACGTGAAATCCGGTAAAGTATGTACTTTATGCTATTTCTGTTTTCCGTGAACTTTTAAAGATTTTGTGTCAGCATAACATAGGGCAGTGCTCCCCAAAGTTAATGTAACATTGACAATGTTAACATATTTATATAGGTTTGTGTGTGTGGTTTGGCATCTTTGAATAGCTTTTGTGCTTGAAACTACAACCCCTGGCAAAAATTATGGAATCACCGGCCTCGGAGGATGTTCATTCAGTTGTTTAATTTTGTAGAAAAAAAGCAGATCAGACATGACACAAAACTAAAGTCATTTCAAATGGAAACTTTCTGGCTTTAAGAAACACTATAAGAAATCAAGAAAAAAAATTGTGGCAGTCAGTAACAGTTATTTTGTTAGACCAAGCAGAGGGAAAAAAATATGGAATCACTCAATTCTGAGGAATAAATTATGGAATCACCCTGTAAATTTTCATCCCCAAAACTAACACCTGCATCAAATCAGATCTGCTCGTTAGTCTGCATCTAAAAAGGAGTGATCACACCTTGGAGAGCTGTTGCACCAAGTGGACTGACATGAATCATGGCTCCAACACGAGAGATGTCAATTGAAACAAAGGAGAGGATTATCAAACTCTTAGAAGAGGGTAAATCATCATGCAATGTTGCAAAAGATGTTGGTTGTTCACAGTCAGCTGTGTCTAAACTCTGTATCAAATACAAACATGGGAAGGTTGTTAAAGGCAAACATACTGGTAGACCAAGGAAGACGTCAAAGCGTCAAGACAGAAACTTAAAGCAATATGTCTCAAAAACAGAAAATGCACAACAAAACAAATGAGGAACAAATGGGAGGAAACTGGAGTCAACGTCTGTGACCGAACTGTAAGAAACCGCCTAAAGGAAATGGGATTTACATACAGAAAAGCTAAATGAAAGGCATCATTAACACCTAAACAGAAACAAACAAGGTTACAATGGGCTAAGGAAAAGCAATTGTGGACTGTGGATGACTGGATGAAAGTCATATTCAGTGATGAATCTCGAATCTGCATTGGGCAAGGTGATGATGCTGGAACTTTTGTTTGGTGCCGTTCCAGTGAGATTTATAAAGATGACTGCCTGAAGAAAACATGTAAATTTCCACAGTCATTGATGATATGGGGCTGCATGTCAGGTAAAGGCACTGGGGAGATGGCTGTCATTACATCATCAATAAATGCACAAGTTTACGTTGATATTTTGGACACTTTTCTTATCCCATCAATTGAAAGGATGTTTGGGGATGATGAAATCATTTTTCAAGATGATAATGCATCTTGCCATAGAGCAAAAACTGTGAAAACATTCCTTGCAAAAAGACACATAGGGTCAATGTCATGGCCTGCAAATAGTCCAGATCTTAATCCAGTTGAAAATCTTTGGTGGAAGTTGAAGAAAATGGTCCATGACGAGGCTCCACCCTGCAAAGCTGATCTGGCAACAGCAATCAGAGAAAGTTGGAGACAGACTGATGAAGAGTACTGTTTGTCACTCATTAAGTCCATGCCTCAGAGACTGCAAGCTGTTATAAAAGCCAGAGGTGGTGCAACAAAATACTAGTGATGTGTTGGAGCGTTCTTTTGTTTTTCATGATTCCATAATTTTTTCCTCAGAATTAAGTAAAATTATTAAATGTAGGGTCAAGTCTGGTGGGAAATAAACCAATAATAGAAGATAAATTATGTACATTGGTAAATACGGTCAATAGTATTTTCCTGGACAATGTGGAAAAAGATGAAATAAGAAATATTGTAAAAAACTGTGTAAGCAAAAGATCAACTGACCATGAAGATTTAGACATGGTGACTGTAAAAAGTATAATAGAAATTATTGAACCATTTACTTATATTTGTAATTTGTCTCTGTCAACTGGGGTTTTTCCAGATGAAATGAAAATTGCTAAGGTAGTCCCATTATATAAAAATGGAGACAAACATAATTTTTCCAATTACAG
Organism: Thalassophryne amazonica; assembly: GCF_902500255.1. Classification (NCBI taxonomy): domain Eukaryota; kingdom Metazoa; phylum Chordata; class Actinopteri; order Batrachoidiformes; family Batrachoididae; genus Thalassophryne; species Thalassophryne amazonica. Next base: position 65,886,199 of record NC_047107.1, read on the forward strand.
GCCAGTATCATTGCTTCCACAGTTTTCTAAAATTATGGAAAAAGTTTTTGTAACAAGATTGGATAAATTTATTGAGAAACATCATATTTTAAATAATGCTCAGTATGGATTCAGAACAAAACATTCGACAGCTATGGAAATTATGGAACTAATAGAGAAAATATCAACAACAATAGATAATAAGGATTATTTTGTAAGTATTTTTATTGACCTGAAAAAGGCTTTTGATGTTATAGACCACTCAAGATTGCTCCACAAGTTACAACAATATGGAATAAGAGGTGTTGCACATCAGTGGGTAAAAAGCTACTTAGAAAATAGAAAACAGTTTGTTCAGATAAATAATACCAAATCAGAATTGTGTAACATTATTTATGGAGTACCACAAGGATCGGTACTTGGACCCAAACTGTTTATTTTGTATATCAATGATTTTGTGAATGTATCCAATGTGCTTGGCAGCATTTTATTTGCTGATGATACAACGCTAAATAGTTATTAAATAGTTATGGTTTATTAACATTGTACAATTCATTGATTGTCCCATATTTAACTTACTGTGTAGAAATCTGGGGATCAACATATACAACCTATATACAACCTTTATTTATTTTGCAGAAAAGAGCTTTAAAAGTGATTAGTAAGAGTGGTTTTAGAGATCCATCTAATCCATTGTTTATTAAGTATAGGGTACTTAAATTTCATGATTTAGTCGATTTGAAAATATTACAAACGATGTACCAAGTTAATAAAAATACTTTACCAACAAACATTCAAAATATGTTTGAAAAAAGAGTAAGTAGTTATAAATTGAAAGGAATAGAAGTCTTTAAAAAACCAAGATTTAGAACCAAAGTAAAGGAAAGGAGTATTGCAGTAAATGGTGTCAAATTATGGGACAATCTTAATAAAGAAATTAAAGAATTAAGGTCGCTTAAATTATTTAAAAAACATATTAAATTAGATGTATTAAGTAAGTATGAAACTATGAAGTAAGTCAGTGGGCTGCAAGAAAGTCAAAAAAAAAAAAAGTAAACTTAATAATGTTTGGAGTGTCTTAAGTTTAAATGTAACCTATCAGTGATGTAATCTATTAATTAATGGTCCTAATTATGAAATGGGTCAGTGGTATGTGACAAGTTAAAGAAATGCAATTTGTTAAATAATGTTGACTATGATGCTGTATATTGAAAGATTGTATTGTTAAAAGGGGCAGAAATCATAAGACTTGTTCTTCTTTCTGCTCCTTTTCATTCTGGTATTGTGGTGCTTTTGTTTTTTGCTTTTCTGTTTTTCTTTTAAATGAATGAAATAAATATAAAAAAAAAAAAAAGTGATTCCATATTTTTTTCCCTCTGCTTCGTCTAAAAAAGTAACCGTTACTGACTGCCACAATTTTTTTTTTCCTGATTTCGTATAGTGTTTCTTAAAGTCAGAAAGTTGCCATTTGAAATGACTTTAGTTTTGTGTCATGTCTGTGATCTGATTTTTTTCTACAAAATAACAATGAACATCCTCCGAGGCCAGTGATTCCATAATTTTTGCCAGGTGTTGTATGATGCATGTAATTGTTAATAATTCCAGTGGAAAGGTGTCTTGTCACTTTTTTCTCTCTCTCGCTCTTCTTTTTGTAGATTACAGTATATATAACAAATTCCAGTTGGGTTTGGAAGCAATAAATGTGATGCTTGAAAGTATTCCGCTCTGCAAAAGGGGCTCTGCGGAAAAAGTTTGGGAACCGCTGAACTAGGAAGTTGAGACTATTGACAAACTGCTGGAATTTGAAAACCCATCTGTATTTTGGTGACGTTGATAGTGCCGTAGCAAATGCTGGTGATAAGACTGTGTGTTCTTACCAAACAAAAAATTTTAATTTGATATGTCTCTTCTGTCCACAGGCAACACAGCACTGCATGACTGTGCAGAGTCGGGTAGTCTGGAGATAATGCGGATGTTACTGCAGTATGGTGCATCCATGGAGAGGGATGGTTACGGCATGACACCTTTGCTCTCTGCCAGTGTCACAGGCCACACAAACATCGTAGACTACCTGACTACTCACCAGCAGGTCAGGGTTCTGTCACTTACAGAGGAAAGTTTATTTGAATGGTTATGTTCATTATTTACTGTATTTGTGCCTTTCACTTCTTAAACTGTTACAGTTTGACAGACTAATTTATGTATGAGCAATAAGAGGGGCTACTGTGATGGTTGTCAACTCTCAGGCCGTTATAGACATGAAAACCCCTGTAAATTACAATATGGATGAATTGTTTTGGTGATTGTGAACTCAAACTTTTAACTTGGATATTCATGTTCATCAGTTGCTTGAGTGAAGGTGAAACGGCACTTGTTCAATTAGGATACTTAATGGCTGTTTCAGTTTACAAGTGGTGTGGCTTTTTTTTAATTTTATTGATTACCTCTGCCAATGAAGTTGGAGGAGGATATATTTTTGCCCCTGTTTGTTTACTTTTTAACAGCCTGGAGCCCACAATTTTTCATATATTGTTATAAAAGTTTTACAGAGGATTTATATCCTGATGGGCAAGAACTGATCCAGTTTTCATTCAGGAAAAATCTTGGAAAAAATCTGTATCCTTAAACATTGAACAAGTTTTCAAGAATCCATAACACTGTCAAAAAAGATTGAATTTCTTTCATATTTGACAGTGCTATGTAGGATGGTATTCTTTATCACCTGACAAAGATCTGATGCAGATTATAGATTTTGTTGCCATTTAAATTTAACATTGAAAGCCCCATTTATTGTATATTTTACATTATATCATAATCAAACATGCCCCAATCACTCTCATATTTGAAAGTGTGGAGCAGACTGGCATTGCCTGTCGCCTGACAACATTTGATCCAGATCTGATCCGGATTGTGGACATTTGAATTTAATATTGAAAGCCCATTTGTTGTACATTTTGCATTACATCTCAATCAGAAGTGCCTCGGTCACTCTCATCTTTTTGTTGTAGATTTACCTACACCACCAAAATTGGATGGAGGTTCCAGTTTTATGCCTGTTTATCTATCTTCCAGTTATCAGTCAGAAACCAAGTGCCAAAACGCACTGAGAAGTTGTGCACAGCAGATATAACCAGTGTTCTGTGAAAATGATCTGAAAAAGAATTCAGAAACTGAAATTGTTGAACAACCCCCCCCCCCCCCCCAAAACCTGACAACACCACAAAAAAACTTTGATACAAGTGTATGAGCTAAATACATACTTCTGACATTTGATCACATCTAATTTAGCTTATGAGAAGCCACTTCTAACAGGGCTCTAACCTTGAAAATTTTTTCCAAGGTAAAAATTTGTGAAATTGGAAACTGGTGTTTACAGAGGTTTGCACTCTGAGCGCAGTGCCCTAGTTTATTTTATTAATTTTTTTGGGGTGGAGGGGGGTTTCATTTGTCTTGCTAAGAAAATAATTGAAAGCTACTTGACACCATTCTGGTTTGTGAAACATTGTTCCACAAATCACGTCAAGTATATCTAATAAAGTAAGTAAATGCATGACTGCATTTGCAGCCACATTCACTTACTAAAAAAATAAAAACAAAAAAAATGTTTTCCATTTCTACAGTGGTCCTTCCAAAAGCAGCCATAGCTCACCAATCAACAGTGTGCTGTAATTTGTTGGCTAGTGCTGGAATGAAGCAAACTTGTCTATTATTGTGTGTAGACATGTTGATTTGCGAGGAATTTGTTGGTACGTTACACTTAGAGCTGGAAATAATGGCTCTTTGAAGGGTGTCAGTTGCTATGCTACCATTCCATTTAGAGGGCGTACTCATACTTGGCTTTATTCGCATGGCCTTTGTTTTATATGGGAAGGTGGAATAATGATTACATGATTCAATTTGCGTGAGACAAGAAGGCTCAGTATAAATGACAGAGATGGGAGTGGCTATTCAGTTAACAGGCCTGACGCACGGCCGTCCTCACTCAAACAAAAAGAAAATTACCAGGTTTTTGCACTTTTTTTGTCTTTGTTCACAGCTGTGTGACAGAATGGATTTGTCTCTGGAGTCACTTTGTATTGCCTGGCTTCAAGTGATCTATGGACCTTTTTTTTGGAGGGGGGGTATTTGAGCGCTGTGCAAAGGTTTGCATATGTTTGCTTGACAGAACCTTTCAACACGACCTTCACACAAAAGATGCAAGGAGCTATAAACATTATTATAAAGATGAACAAATAAATAAATAATTCTAGCCAACACAGCTCTAGTCTGTACACTGCTACCTTATTCTCTGCCCATCTGTGGGACAGCAGCCTTCAGCACTGACATGCTGAACTTCTCTAACAGAGAGAGAGATGCTGCTTTCAGCTGTGCTCTGCAGCTCAGAGTGAAGTTGCAGTGCACAGCGGCTAAAGGCGGAACTTGGCAACCAATGAGTCGCTACTTCCAGCGCTGCAAAAATAAACGGTCATATCGATATATCAGCCGGTATAAATGTCCGACACCAATATCCAGAAAAATGTTGAATATCTGTGCCGATAATTGGTCGACCCCGTGAGTGTGTGTGTGAGAGAGAGAGAGAGAGAGAGAGAGACGTGGAAGGCAATGGACCTGGTGGATTCTCTTGGTGAGAAGGCACACGGACATGAGGAAGTCTGACGTCATGATCCCCGAGCTAGCTGGATTCTAACCACATATGCATTCAGACCTCAGCGAATCCCGCTCAAATCCGTGCCTCTTGAGCCAGATGGAAAATAATCCCTCTTAAATCCAAATATGCCGTTCAGAATCAGGAAAAAACCTTTCTGGCTCAAGCCGGGTTGCGAACCCCAGTCTGAACGAACCATTTGTATTTAATATGTGGCTTTCTTTTTGTTTATCAACATGCATATGCTTTTTGCAGTGCAGTCTTCATAGTGTGTGCTGAGCATGTGCCAAAACGAGGTCAAAAGACGCACAATGGGGAGATTTCAGAGATGTAATATGTGTGAACAGTTTGATAGGGAAATTCTATGTAAATAAAACTCAAGTATGAATGTCAAACCACTGCTGTTGGCACATTGATTTGTTTTCCAAATACCTCTTTAATGGCCTCTGTACATGAGATAAATGGCAGAAAACTCTTTTCACAGGGGAATAATAGAACCTGAGGTCACTTCTACTGGTCGTTTTATAGAAGGTAAAAGGGGCTGGACACAGGAACGACAAATTATTGGTTGAACTAATAGGATTAATGAATGGAATTGTTTTGACTGTGTTTAATGCTTGGTCCCCAAAGTAAAGGTCAAACAATGTCGACGTCCATTGGAACATGTGACATATGTTACCCCGTATTGTTACCCCAGATCTACAGCGGCTTGCAAAAGTATCTGGCCCCTTGGTATTTATGCCATTTCCAATACAAAATTAAATCAGGTTTCTCAGTATAAAAATTTGGAAAATGATTATGTTCCTTAAACTCAAACTGAAAACAAATCTCTACAACTTGATATATCTTAATAAAGAATATAAAAGTCAAGATGATGGTTGCGTAAGTAATTGGCCCCTTTGGTACAATACCTGTAAATAATCAGCTTTATTGCCAGTTTTCTTCAGACAAGTCAGGGGATGGATACATGAAACTTTCCAATTCACTGACTATGTATTGGAATTTATTTACATAAATTATGAAGAAATACAAACAGTATGTCACTCTATGGTAAATCTGTATGGAGTAGACAGTTCTCAAAAATTGAGTGACTGTGCAAGAAGGATAAGTGTGAGGAAAGCCACCAGGACACGCAGACAACCCAGAAGAAGTTACAGGCTGCTGTGGCTGTGATTGAAGAAATTGTGCACAGTGCATGTTTTGCATTTTGCATCACCAGTTATACAGCTTCATGATGAAGTGGTACAGAGGAGCAAGTCATCTTCACAACAGCTAAATGCCAAAATGCATTGAATTGCTGCCATGTGATTGGCTAATTAGCTATTTGCATTAACAAGCAATTGAACAGGTTTACCTGATGAGTGTATTTACAGATTTATGAACCATGTCAGTGTCAATCCTAATTTTGAGCTAAAGTTGCCAGCTGTCATAAAGATGTCATGGTTCTTGTTCATTTTTGTAATCTCATTCCCAAATTGGTTGTAGAACTGTCATTGGTCTCACCCTGCCACACTTCTACAGTAGGTGTGTATGAAATATCAAAATATTGTTGCATTGATTTGGGTTGCAGGCTGACCAGGCTTGTCTCACCAGTCTGTTCACTGGCTTGTATCTTGATACCTGCTTGACCACCATGTGTGATGAGAGAGTTGTATCTTGTGTGATCGCTTTTGAAGTCTATCTCTTTTGTATTTTGCTTCATAAATATCCAGCAAGGGTGTTCTGCGTGTCTAGCCTTTGCACTTTGTCCACCAGCACTTTGAAGTCGCCTGGTGTTAAAAGCATTCCAACATTCCAGCATACTGTTTGTAATGTGTTACGTAGATGACATGCTTGATTTTCAGCTACAGTTGTAGCATTATTACTGTAGTTTTGATGTGAAGTTGAAGGTTGTCCATTTTGTAGGCTACCAGAAGCAGCGGTGTTGCCTTCTTGTGCCAGGCTTGCATACATCCCCAGATTAGACTTAAAACTTTCGTTTTTGCTAAAGCTTATAGTTAGGGCTGGATCAGGTGACCCTGAACCATCCCTTAGTTATGCTGCTATAGACGTAGACTGCTGGGGGGTTCCCATGATGCACTGTTTCTTTCTCTTTTTGCTCTGTATGCACCACTCTGCATTTAATCATTAGTGATCGATCTCTGCTCCCCTCCACAGCATGTCTTTTTCCTGGTTCTCTCCCTCAGCCCCAACCAGTCCCAGCAGAAGACTGCCCCTCCCTGAGCCTGGTTCTGCTGGAGGTTTCTTCCTGTTAAAAGGGAGTTTTTCCTTCCCACTGTAGCCATGTGCTTGCTCACAGGGTGGTCGTTTTGACCGTTGGGGTTTTACATAATTATTGTATGGCCTTGCCTTACAATATAAAGCGCCTTGGGGCAACTGTTTGTTGTGATTTGGCGCTATATAAAAAAATTGATTGATTGATTGATTGAAGTGTTTTAACATTGTTAACCAGGAACAACAGCAGTTCCCTGCTGGTGTCCCATAATTTTCACCAATCGAATGATAGACCATAGCTGGAGTATGTAAGTAATGCCAACCATGCTTGCCTCTTATCATGATGTTGGTACCTTTTAACAATTCTTGATCACTGCTCACCTGCCAATGACTGTTTGTTTGTCCTGATGTGAGGTAAGAAGGAAGGCACTATCAGCACTGCTGCAGGTTAGTTTACTCATCTGAGGCCTACTCCAGAGACTACCTTCTCTGGTCTGTGAGGCTGTGTACATGCACCTCTATTGCAGGAAAGAGTGGACTGCACAGGTAATGAAAATAATCCAGCATTCATATGATACTTATTTTCTCTCCTCAACAGACAAGCCACATGGAGCGAATAGATGCTCTGGAGCTGCTGGGAGCCACGTTCGTGGATAAGAAGAGAGATCTGCTTGGAGCTTTAAAGTACTGGAAGAGAGCCATGGACCTCAGATATATGGACAGTAATAACATCATCCATAAACCGGAACCCAAGCAGCTGATCATGGCATATGACTATGCCAGGGAGGTGAGTGTTGGAGTGTGTATTTTCAGGTAGCACTGTCCTTTAGTAATAACATTCTGTGTTGCATACAGTACTGTTGGGAAAAGTTTTATTATTGCTTATGTTCTATTATGGATTCTGTGCAACCAAAACCAAGAAACCAAGAAATCTGTATTGGTTGTTTTACAGTAATTAATCACGCTCTTTGTATGAGTGCTTTTTCTGTGATGGAATAGAATAAAAAGTGAAAAGAAAGACATTGATTCTGCTTTTTTAAGGCACAAATGAGCTAAATTAACTAAGAAATATCACTGCTGCTTTCTTCAAAACATGATTTTATCAAATTCTTATGGAAATTTTTATTTCATCATGGTCTAAATTTATAATCTTCATCCTAGGTCACAAATGGAGAAGAGTTGGACGGACTGATATCTGACCCAGATGAGATGCGTATGCAAGCACTGCTTATCCGTGAAAGAATCCTCGGTCCACAGCATCCAGACACTTCTTACTACATCCGGTACCGTGGTGCTGTCTATGCAGATTCAGGAAACTTTGAGCGCTGCATCAATCTGTGGAAATATGCGTTGGACATGCAGCAGAGTAACCTGGATCCTCTGAGCCCCATGACCGCTTCCAGTCTGCTGTCCTTTGCTGAGCTGTTCTCCTTCATGCTGCAGGACAGAGCCAAAGGGCTGCTGGGAACCTCTGTATCATTTGAAGACTTGATGGGCATTCTGTCAAAAAGTGTTCTGGAGATTGAGCGAGCAGTAAAGCAAAGTGGGCCAATGCCTCCTGACCCTGCACAGCTCAGCAAAGCACTGTCAATTATCCTGCACCTCATTTGTCTTTTGGAGAAGGTGCCGTGTACTGCAGATCAGGACCACTTCAAGAAGGAAACCATCTACAGGTGTGTTTTATTTGTTTGGGTACAATTGGTGCAGGAGGTGGTCCCATACCAGATTTTAAAATACATTACTTATCAAAGAGGTGAAAGTTTTGAGTGATTTGTTTATATTATGTGTGTCACTTCATGATAAGGATGGGTGATATGACCTAAAATTAATATCGGGGGATTTTTCACTTTTTAGCTGTTGCGGTGTCACGGTATTAGTGATGTTGCGCTATATGAAACCCTCAATAATTAACTTTTTTGAACAAGAATTTAACCTGTAATAGTATTTTACTTTATATTCATTTCATTTCAGGTTATTAAATTATGACATAAACATAATGACATTTTCGTCACAACAGTGACAAAACCAAAATATGTTGTCAAAATTAACACAGGTGCACTTTACACTTGCTTAGGCCTAAACAAGCCTGCAGTGCAAACGTTTGCTGGTTCACACAACAGAATCACAGCTTAACCATTTCCATGACTGTTACAGTAACGTCTTCTTGTGAAAGTGACTTTATACGAGTGAGTTATATGTTTTAACAAAAGAATTTAACGTGCTTTGACACATGTTGAAGGTTGTCAGTTTTGTAGGCCGCCAGAAGCAGTGACGTTGCCTTCCCCCAGAACAGGGGAAAAAGCTTTGATAAACAACTTTGATCATTACAGGTCTTAAATGAAGTGCTGAGCCAAGCTGTGGATGTACTGAAATGATTATTGATGTCCAAATTAATGCATATTTGGCGAGTTTTTTTTCAGTGGCCTGGTTTCTGAATTGACGGTATTGCGCAATCCATATTGTGACACGCTATCACATGAGTGATGACTGTGACACCAGTGTATCACCCACCCCACTTCATGGCTATTGCTCTTGTTACTGTATGAAGACATCACCTTTGCTTCATCTTAGATTCCTGAAGCTGCAGCCATGTGGCAAGAACGGCTATAGTCCTTTACACTTGGCAGTTGATCGGAACACGACCTGTGTGGGGCGTTACCCTGTCTGCAAGTTCCCCTCACTCACAGTCACTTCCATTCTTGTGGAGTGTGGAGCAGATGTAAATAGCCGCGATGAAGATGATAACAGGTCAGTTTCTGTTCATTATTTATTTGCAGTTCTCATTTTTGCTGTCCTTTTTGTGTATTTAGTTTAGTGTTTTTAACCACTGTGTTTAGTTATTAATGTATCCCATTAAAAAAGTGCTCTTCCAACAGCCCCCTCCATATAGCTGCATCGAACGGACACCCTGACATCATGAACCTTCTAATTTCATACGGAACTCACTTTGACAGCACCAACGCCTTCCAACAGACGGCCTGTGATCTCCTGGATGAGAAAGAACTGGCCCGGAACGTCATCCAACCCATAAACCACACCACTCTGCAGTGCCTGGCTGCCAGGGCCATTGTCAAGTACGACCTCGACTACCGGGGTAACATCCCCGAAAAACTCGAGGCCTTTGTCTTGCTCCACAGATAATGACTGTGGGTTAAAAAAATGGGTGGAGGAGTGGTAGAAACAAATGGAATAAAACAGAAAGAGCGTGTTCTATGCCAATGTGACTGAGGAGCATAATAGTTCAAAGCCCGACCCGAAGTGTGTTTGATGAGCTGATTAGACACGATTACATGGATCATGTTTGCAGTTTCAACCTAAGAGTTTGGACAGAAGATTTCTTGTGCACAAAATGTCCTCATTCAGCCACGATGGATTTAAAAAATGGAGTAGATGGACCAGTGTTTTTTGTTTTGTATTTTTCCTCCCTGATTAAATTAATCAGTTGAGTCAAACGTGGCGATAAAATCCCATCCTACATTGAATATACTGGGGATTGATTGCAACATGGAGGTGCATTGTCATATCCCTGGATGCACTGAGAATGGGGTTCACTTATTTTTGAGTTGGGGGGGGATCCTCCCCCTTTATAATCTGCAATGTTATTTATTGAATAAAAATGATGAGATTTTTCTCCACGCTGACCATAACTCACCTCCATGCCTGCTTCACCTCTCAAGATTGAGGCATTTCTACATATGATGGGACTTCAGGTTATTTTGTTTTGTCCTGTCACTGTTGCCAACAGTCATGAACCCTTTCTCAGTCATTATTATTATTATTATTTTTTTTTTTTTTTTTTTTTTTTTTTTTTGCAATTTTTGTTCTGTCCAAATCTAAATATTTGGCCAAGTGGTGTGGACTGTAGTGCTTTGACTCATTTGTTAAAGCTTTATGAGAAGGGTTTCATGTCTACGAACACCTTAAGTGCTTTATTCTTCCTATGCACAGGCTTGGCTGTTGGAAAGAGAGACTGTTGTGTTCTGCGCTGGCACTTGTTTGTGCAATAGCTCTCATGAATCTCTGTGTTTACCTCATTGCACCATTTGCTTCAGTATCCCTCCGGTTGACACAGAGTGGGGATATAAAACCTTTGTATTGATTGGTAGAGCGACTGTGAGACAGGAGGTGAGTGCCACAGGGTATTTTCTTTTATGCAGTGTTTTTGGAAGATTTTGAAGCATGCACAACCGCTACCGCAGCCCATCTGTCTGTGACTCTTGGCAGTGCACAGGCTTGTTTGCAGAAATGACCTCTTCCAGTCATCCACGGCTGCCCTCTGAATGTCATTGCTCTTTAATGATCTTGATCAAAAGCAGATTGAGAGTAGGTTACCAGCATGGCTTTACTGCGCATGTACAACAGGATATCAGCCAGCCATTTACTGCAGAATACCTTTCATGAGGACTTGAGACTACAAACCTTGTTTACAGCTAGCATAGTGCTACTCATTTTGTTAAACTGTCATCCACTTGTATTAACATTGAAGACACAAAAGGGAGGGGGGTGGTTGTCGTACAGAATAGAAAAGCTTTGTGATTATGTTTGCACATTAGCTTTAGTTGTGTGAGTTAGGAAAAAAAAAGGGCTTTTCATCTTTTTAACGATTTCATATTGCCGTCAGTTTCATTAGACAACACAAAACTAGACATGAAACATGCTGACTCCCGGGACAAGCTGAGTTGAATCTGCACTTTATTACAAAGGAGTTTGAGATTGGATATGACTTTAATCAAGTTCATGTCTTAATACCCAGTTTGACAATAAACCCATGTTACACTTGTTTCCTTGTTGAAATGTCTTTTCTTTATGAATGTACTCGTGTAACTTTTCATCAGGTTCTTGAGCTGAGAAGATTGGGGGGGGGGGGTGTAAAATTGGAGCAGAAATGCAGTGAAACATGCTTTGAGGAAAATTTGTCTCAACAATTTTCTCATATTCAGGAGGAACATTGCAGTTTTCATCCAGGCTACAGAACAGTGAACTAACTCCTGGAAATTCCCCATCCATTCTGTCATTTGATGGCTGTGCCCTGTTACAGATTTTTTTTTTTTTTTTTTTTTTTTCTTCTTCTTTTTCCTCAGCAAGAAGCTCTCAGATCACATCCAATGAATGGAGGGGCTTATTAAATTTGTGTCAGGGTTGCATTGTTGCTTTGCAGATGGGCAATTCTACGGTAACGGAATTGCAATCTGAGCTAATCTGTCATGGTTAGATGCCACATGTCCAGATTTTGCTGCTGTTGTAATTCCATTACCATATAATTGCCCAGATGGCACACATCCCAGCAGTTTTGGGTTAGAATGAGCATCAGGACCTCAAAGTATGAGATCATGGATGAGCTTGGGGTAATATCTGAAAGAAAGATGTACAAGTGACAACTACCAACTTGGGCATCCCTGCATGGACCTGGAGTGTGCCATAATCACCTCTATCTTGGGAATGCTTTGGGCTTCCCCAGGAGTAGCTGGAGGTGGTGGCGGCTAACTTACAGTTGGTGATGCCACCATGATCCTGCCTTGAATTAACAGCTGAATGTGGATGAATAGAAAAACATCTGCTTGTAATGGATTTACAAAGAAATTAGTTCCTGGGCTATTAAGGCACCACTTGTGCCCTTTATCGTGAATTGGAATGAGTTTATGCACCTGTTGTTGCACTGTGGAGTAACTTGCAAACTCATACTTTAGCTGGAAGGACCGCAACAGAATTGTGTAGCCAGAAAATCCTACGCCCCTGTGCTGGTGATGGGGGCTGTCTTCGTTTAAAGAAGAGACTGATGTAGCGGTTTGTTTTTCTCATTAACTGCTGTGTCTCTGAGGACAGCCAGCTGACAAGAACATTCAGGAGCTGATACGACGTGTGTGTGTGTGTGCGTGTGTGTGTGTGTTACAAGTTGATATTTTGGCAGCACAAATGGAAATGGGTTTTCTAAGTAAGATCCTAATATGCTAGAAGGCTGAGGTGTGAGACTCCTATGACAAAATCCACTCCTTTATTAATGGAGAACTCCAGGATTTTTCAGTTTGGGCCTTTTTCTTTTAGGTTTTTTGAGATTCTGTTGCACTTGGGACAAAAAGCATTTTAAATGGACTAGTGTTGAGTTAAACAGCTACAATGTAATGTAGTGAATGAGCTAAAACTTAAGGAAACTGCTTTGTCAACTGAATTGCTGAAAATGTGTAATGCATTTCTTTGTGGTTTCGACATTTGATAGTTAAGCAGTTTTGACTGTTTGACCTTTCAAGGTCAAAGATGAAACCACCACAAAGGTGATGTGACTACATAGTAGTCTTTAATAGTAGCTGCCATAGGTGTAAATTTTCCTCAAAATAGAGGCCAGGCGAGCACATAACTGGTGCTCAGCTGTTGTCGTTGCTTTCTTTCTGAGAAGCCCTACCCTACCCTACCCTCCATGCCTTCTGCTGCACTTTCTATTTTTATCATGCCTGAGCACCAGTTATGTGCACGCCTGCCAAAATATAAGCATTAGGCCCAAGTTTTGACCTTGTGACCTTGACATTTACCTGATTTTCGCAACATTAAATCAATGTGATATTCATTCCAATACGTGTAGTTCAAATTGGATCAAAACTTTCATTTACGCTGCTAAAACACATGGGACTGAAAACAATACCATGACAGTCACAGATGTAAATAAGCAGTTTGAAATGAAGAATAGGATGTTTGGTCACACCTCTCTGAATGCTCACTGGTGAGTCACTGCCAGGGTATGTAACACAGCAGAGTGGGAATTTCTTAGTCATGGTGAGGTGTATATACACGTACTGCTCAGCAGAGATCACACAAATCAAGTTTGGTAAGGGTTTTTTTTTTTTTTTTTTTCCTCTCTCTCTCTCTCTCTCTCTCTCTCTGTGTGTATTTTGTTCATACGTAACAGTGTGTATAACTCGTACCACTTAGAATATGAAACTGTAAACAACTGAAACGCCTAATGACTCACATCAGAGAATAATTACTGCACATAATGTTTCAAAGCAGCACCAACAGTGGAATCTGATAACCAGTCATCTGAAGCAACACTGTGCACTTATTTGGCGTAAAATTTACCTGAAGTAGAAATATAACAAAACCGTCAACACCAGTGAATTCATTCAGGTCAACTCTGAGGTGTGTTGTTGATCTGTGCTGTATCTCATAACCTTGCCCAGGATTACATTTTAAAAATAGTACAGATGTGAGCTGGTCACAAAAAGTTAATCATTTGGAGGCCTTTTTTTTTGTTGTTGTCGTCTTGATCCATCTGCTAAGCTTGGGGGAAGCGGTGGAGGTGATTGCACTTGTTTGTATGCGTGTCTGATTTTCTATGAGTTCTTGCAACTACACAGGCCACGTGTGAAAGGGGCTTTGGTCAAGAAAGTGACCAAGAACCAGATGGTCACTGTCAGAGCTCCAGTATTCCTCTGTGGAGAGAGGAGAACCTTCCAGAAGGACGCCCATCTCTTCAGCAATCCACCAATCAGGCCTGTATGGTAGAATGGCCAGACAGAAGCTACTCCTGAGTAGAAGGCACATGGTACCCTGCCTGGAGTTTGCAAAAAGGCACCTGAAGGACTCTCAGACCATGAAAAACAAAATTCTCTGGTCTGATGAGACAAAGATTGAACTCTTTGGTGTGAATGCCCGGCATCATGTTTGGAGGAAATCAGGCACCATCCCTAAAGTGAAGCATGGTGGCAGCATCATGCTGTAAGGATGTTTTTCAGCAGCAGGAACTGGGAGACTAGTCAGGATTGAGGGAAAGATGAATGCAGAGACATTCTGGATGAAAACCTGCTCCAGAGCGCTCTTGACCTCAGACTGGGGCGGCAGGTCATCTTTCAGCAGGACAACAACCCTAAGCACACAGCCAAGATATCAAAGGAGTGGCTTCAGGACAACTCTGTGAATGTCCTTGAGTGGCCCAGCCAGAGCCCAGACCTGAAACCGATTGAACATCTCTGGAGAGATCTGAAAATGGCTGTGCACAGACACTCCCCATCCAACCTGATGAAGCTTGACAGGTGCTATAAAGAGGAATGAACAAAACTGCCCAAAGATACGTAGGTGCACCAAGCTTGTGGCATCATATTCAAAAATTGCTGCCAAAGGTGCATCAACAAAGTATTGAGCAAAAGGTGTGAATGCTTATGTACACATGGTTTCTTAGTTTTTATTTTTAATTAATTTGTAAAAAAAAAAAAAAAAAAAATCATTATGGGATGCTATGAGTAGAATTTTGAGGGAGGAAAATTGACTCCACTTTGTAATAAGGCTGTAACATAACAAAATGTGGACACAAATGAAGCGCTGTGAATACTTTCCAGATACAATGTAAATTAAAAGTTTCATTAACAAGAACACCTTTAATAAAAAAGATTACAAAACAAGTCTTAATTCACTGTTAATTCTTTTTACAACATGAAGTAATGCACTTTTATTGTAGAGTGGTGTCCATTTGTTTTAAATCAATGAATAATTATCATTTATAAATAAGGCCCTAAGCATACATATCATCTGCATCATTAAACCTTCAAAAGTCAAATGTTTCTATAATGCCATCCAAAAAATATACAGAAATCTCTTGAAAATCATTCACAACTTGTATATAAAGAAGTAGCCCTGAGCACAAATGTGCAACATGTTGGTATGTGATGCTCAGATGCTAACATAAGGGTCAATGCTTAAATTTCAAAAATCACACACCTTAACCCACTAAACTATGGGTCAACATGACTGTGGGACACGGCCCAGGTCACTGCCTACATGGCTTCACGTTATGGCTGCATTTTGTGGCCTTTGACAGTGCTGTCAGCTCAGCCTACTTCTGTCCCATCTATATTTAGGGCTGAATAATGCCCTGTTGGAAGCTGTCCTACATTAAGCTCGCTCATCCATCTCTGGATACCTGGGGGTGAACTTGCCTCTGTCAAACTTATTTTTCTCCCGTCTATTGCTATCTATCACTCACTCATTTCAGAGTGCTGGTTTGGTCAAACCAAATGCTAAACGTTCGACCATGGATAATTATTCTGTTTATCACAGGGCATTACTATGGCTCAGTCCTCATCAAAAACCAGAGGGATCCAATCTGGCTCAACAGGGACGATGTTCCACAATCTCTGGTTACTCTATGCTTTATTTATTTATTCTCTCAACTTGTCTCCATTCTTAGGGCACTATCTTCCACCCAGTGCGAATAAATGATTGGAATGATTTTTGTAAAATGTACGTAACAAAATATTAAATAACGAAAAAGAATTTTCTCATTCTGACAGTATCGATGCCAGCACAGAAAGCCTTCCTGGCACAAAAGCCACTTTCATCCACATCGCTCACAAAGTAGCACAAAGAAAGAACACATCATTTAACACAAACTCGTAACTACTAGCACTAGCAACTATTAGCATCCCGCTGCACTTTAACATTACATGATGGGAAGTGATGTACCTCAGAACACAACAGTAATTTTATGTTTATTAAAGCAAAAAATAATCATATGCAATATTACCAGGACACACCCTAAAATTGTCCTTAAAACAGTCATTCATTCATTTTGTGGTGGCACGGTGGATTAGTGGTTTGCTCTGGTGCCTCACAGCAAGAAGGTCGTAGGATGGCTTCCCGGCCTTTCTGTGTGGAGTTTGCAGGTTCTCCCTGTGTCTGCGTGGGTTTTCTCTGGGCACTCCGTTTTCTTCCCACAATCAAAAACATGCTTATTGAGAGTCTGCTCTTTTCTCTGCCCCTGACCAAGGCAACGTCTCTGGAGTTGGGCGTTGGACTGTGGCTGCCCACTGCTCCTAGTGGTTGGATTGTGTCTAACTGTAATTTGGATGGTTAAATGCAGAGGACAGATTTTGTTGCATGAATGTACAATGACGATAAAGATTATATTCTATACCCTCTTACTCCAGTCAAGAGTCACGGGGCACTGGAGCCTATCCCAGCAGTCAAAGGCCGTGAAGCAGGGTACGCCCTAGACAGGGCCACATACAGTAGTGTTCAGAATAACAGTAGTGCTATGTGACTAAAAAGATTAATCCAGGTTTTGAGTATATTTCTTATTGTTACGTGGGAAACAAGGTACCAGTAGATTCAGTAGATTCTCACAAATCCAACAAGACCAAGCATTCAAGATATGCACACTTTTAAGGCTATGAAATTGGGCTATTAGTAAAAAAAGTAGAAAAGGGGGTGTTCACAATAATAGTAGTGTGGCATTTGGTCAGTGAGTTTGTCAGTTTTGTGGAACAAACAGGTGTGAATCAGGTGTCTCCTATTTAAGGATGAAGCCAGCACCTGTTGAACATGCTTTTCTCTTTCAAAGCCTGAGGAAAATGGGACGTTCAAGACATTGTTCGGAAGAACAGTGTAGTTTGATTAAAAAGTTCATTGGAGAGGGGAAAACTTATACGCAGGTGCAAAAAATTATAAGCTGTTCATCTACAATGATCTCCAATGCTTTAAAATGGACCAAAAAAACAGCGATGTGTGGAAGAAAACAGAAAACAACCATCAAAATGGATAGAAGAATAACCAGAATGGCAAAGGCTCACCCATTGATCAGCTCCAGGATGATCAAAGACAGTTTGGAGTTAGCTGTAAGTGCTGTGACAGAAGACACCTATGTGAACCTAATTTATTTGCAAGAATCCCCCGCAAAGTCCCTCTGTTAAATAAAAGACGTGCAGAAAAGGTTCCAATTTGCCAAAGAACACATCAACTGGCCTAAAGAGAAATGGAGGAATATTTTGTGGACTGATGAGAGTAAAATTGTTCTTTTTGGGTCCAAGGGCCGCAGACATTTTGTGAGACAACCCCCAAACTCTGAATTCAAGCCACAGTTCACAGTGAAGACAGTGAAGCATGGTGGTGCAACCATCATGATATGGGCATGTTTCTCCTACTATGGTGTTGGGCCTATATATCGCATACCAGGTATCATGGATCAGTTTGGATATGTCAAAATACTTGAAGAGGACATGCCCTTGAAATGGGTGTTTCAACAAGACAATGACCCCAAGCACAGTAGTAAACCAGCAAAATCTTGGTTCCAAACCATCAAAATTAATGCCTCGCAGATGTGAAGAAATCATGAAAAACTGTGGTTATACAACTAAATACTAGTTTAGTGATTCACAGGATTGCTAAAAAAAGCAGTTTGAACATAATAGTTTTGAGTTTGTAGCGTCAACAGCAGATGCTACTAATATTGTAAACACTCCCTTTTCTACTTTTTTTTTTTTTACTAATAGCCCAATTTCATAGCCTTAAGAGTGTGCATATCATGAATGCTTGGTCTTGTTGGATTTGTGAGAATCTGCTGAATCTACTGGTACCTTGTTTCCCATGTAACAATAAGAATTATACTCAAAACCTGGATTAATCTTTTTAGTCACATAGCACTATTATTATTCTGAACACTACTGTCTAGACACACACACTCACAGCTGCATGCACACTACAACTAAGAGCCACCAATCCACCTAACATGCATGTCTTTGGATGTGGGAGGAAGCCAGAGGACCCAGAGAACCCACCCCACACAAATATGGGGAGAACATGCAAACTCCACACAGAAAGGACCAGGTGGGAACTGATCCCATAACCTTTTTGCTGTGAGACAACAGTGCGCTTAAAACGGACATTTTCACATATTTATTTACGAAGTACTTCAATTGGCAGGACACAACCCCAATTCCAATGAAGTTGGACGTTGTGTAAAATGTAAATAAAAACAGAATACAATGTTTTGCAAATCCTCTTAAACCTATATTCAATTGAATGCACCATAAAGACAAGATATTTAATGTTCAAACTGATAAACTTTATTGTTTTTGTGCAAATATTTGCTCATTTTGAAATGGATGCCTGCAACACATTTCAAAAAAGCTGGGACAGTGGTATGTTTGCCACTGTGTTACATCACCTTTCCTTCTAACAACACTCAATAAGCGTTTTGGAACTGAGGACACTAATTGTTGAAGCTTTGTAGCTGGAATTCTTTCCCATTCTTGCTTGATGTACGACTTCAGTTGTTCAACAGTCCGGGGTCTCCATTGTCGTATTTTGCACTTCATAATGCGCCACCCATTTTCAATGGGCGACATGTCTGGACTGCAGGCAGGCCAGTCTAGTACCCGCACTCCTTTACTACGAAGCCATGCTGTTGTAACACGTGCAGAATGCGGGTTGGCATTGTCTTGCTGAAATAAGCAGGGACGTCCCTGAAAAAGACGTTGCTTGGATGGAAGCATGTTTTGCTCCAAAACCTAGATGTACCTTTCAGCATTGATGGTGCCATCACAGATGTGTAAGTTGCCCATGTCATGGGCACTAACACACCCCCATACCGTCACAGATGCTGGCTTTTGAACTTTGCGCTGGTAACAATCTGGTTCATCTTTTTCCTCTTTTGTCCAGAGGACATGACGTCCATGATTTCCCAAAACAATTTAAAATGTGGACTCATCAGACCACAGCACACTTTTCCACTTTGCGTCTGTCCATTTCAAATGAGCTCGGGCCCAGAGAAGGCGGCAGCATTTCTGGATGTTGTTGATGTACGGCTTTCATTTGCATGATATAGTTTTAACTTGCACTTGTAGATGTAGCGACGAACCGTGTTAACTGACAATGGTTTTCTGAAGTGTTCCTGAGCCCACGCGGTAAGATCCTTTTCACAATGATGTCAGCTTTTAATGCAGTGCTGCCTGAGGGATCGAAGGTCACAGGCATTCAATGTTGATTTTCGGCCTTGCCGCTTGTGTAGAAAGTTCTCCAGATTCTCTGAATCGTCTGATGGACTGTAGATGATGGAATCCTTAAATTCCTTGCAATTGAACGTTGAGAAACATTGTTCTTAAACTGTTGGACTATTTTTTTTCATGCAGTTGTTCACAAAGTAATGATCCTCGCCCCATCTTTGCTTGTGAACGGAGCCTTTTGGGGATGCTCCTTTTATACCCAATCATGATACTCACAATTTGTGTCCTCTGTTCCCAAACACTTATTGAATGTTGTTAGAAGGAAAGGTGATGTAACACAGTGGTAAACATACCACTGCCCCAGCTTTTTTGGAACGTGTTGCAGGTATCCATTTCAAAATGAGCAAATATTTGCATCAAAACAATAAAGTCTATCAGTTTGTACATTAAATATCTTGTCTGTGGTGTATTTAATTGAATATAGGTTGAAGAGGATTTGCAAATCACTGTATTCCGTTTTATTTACATTTCACACAACGTCCCAACTTCATTGGAATTGAGGTTGTACAGTGCATATGGAGCCCAGGAGCCCATAGATTACTTCAGATTATGTTTTTAATGCTTTCAAACATATTGTTTTTCACTTAAACAAGAGTTCACATTCACTCATAGCAGTGCAGATATTCCACTGTTTGAATACTCTGTTCTGGATCTGGGGATCCAATAAGGTCACAACCCTCGGGATAATACACTCATCAACGCTGCCTTTTGTAATGGGAATTGTTTGACGCTTGCCGCACATTTTGTTTGCATGTTTGATGCCTGCACAGTCCATTGCTATGGAAAAAGGGAGCACCTGCTAGGTGTAAAATAAGAAGTTGGTGATTGAGAAAGTGGAGTGGGAAAACGTGACAGAGCAGCTAAAATAGACAAGCACGGCATTAGCTTAGGGATAACTGATCCAAATCTGATACCAGCCTGTGTGGAGTGCACGTGTGTGACTTGCTTGAATAAAAGCCAAGATACCCAGCGAGTAATGTGTGAATACAAAGAGTGATTACCGCTCACCGAACACTTTGCCACAGGACTTTGCACTTCACTTGTCAAAATAACAAACCTACAGTGTTCAGAGACAATTAGCTGGCATGGCTGAAACCTCAGCAATGAATCAGTCGAACGACAGGACTGCGCACGCGCACACACACACGCACACACACACACACACTCGTCCTCATCTGACCGCAACGTTCATGGTGTTGAATGGACTAAATTAAAACACAACAGGAAAACAATGTTGTGTTCCTGTTGTGTTTACAGGTATAATGTAAACACAACAGGAACAGGATCAGGAATATTCTTCCTGAATAAGCAACAGGGCTGAGTATTGGTAAGGACCTCACAATGCGAATCCCGATTCACGGCCTATGATATAATTGTATTAAGTTGTATTGGAATATGATACATATTGTGATACATTTACTGCAAACTGAACCTTACCCCATGAGCAAGCACATTGGCAACAATGGTAAGGAAGAACTCCCTCTGGGTTTTTTTTTGTTTTGTTTTTTTTGCTATAGAGGGGAAATAACCTCAAGCAGATCAGACTCATTGGAGTGACCTTCTGCTTTGGCTG